>NC_139025.1:61325353-61455767 GCF_964662115.1 Mustela nivalis | reverse complement strand
CACACATACAAATGAAATACTGCCTCTTCACATCCCTCCGCCAACCCCAATTGTACTTCTCCTCTGTTCCCACCCTTGATTCATGCTGCTGTCCCCCTAATTCAGGCCTTGGGCAGGCGGTGGCAGCCAATGAAACTCATGGGCTTCAGAGCAAGACTAAGTGTGTGTGAACTCTGCAACTTACCAGCTGTGTGACCGTGGGCAATTTCTTAACCTTCATGTGCCTCCAAATGTCCTCATCTGAAAATGAAAATAATTTTAAATGTTCCATAGGTTGTGAGGTTTCAATGAATTAATACATACCATGTGCTTAGAATACGATAAATCCTAGGTAAGGGCCATTAACATATTTCAACTCCTTATATCTAATTATCAAGTCCTATAGATTTTAACTCTGAAACATTTTCTGAAATCACCCTCTTTCGTCCTATGACCCAGATGCTGCCCCAACTCAAGCCTTTAGTATATTTTATGGGGATGCTTGTGATGCCCTAATTGGTCTTCTTGCTTCTTGCCCTTTTTCTTTATAGCAAATGTTATATTTCTAAAACCCAGAATTTATTATTATTATTATTATCATCATTATTATTTTACTCCCTGCTGGACCTCAATTCTTTGGTCTGCAGGGCACTGCAGTTCCACTTTTTCCAAGAAGGGCTTTTCCCCCAACGATGTGGCTCCAACTAGAGCACACATTTCTCTCACAGTCTCCCAATCTTGGTTATAGTTGTTTAGACAAGGTGGGCATGTAACTCGGGCTGCCCCGATTAGAACTCTTTGCTGGGATCTTTCAAGCTGTGACTGTGGAAATAGAAATCGTCTCCCTCTCCTATTGAAACTGGGAAGACAACAAAGTTTGAGAATTACAGGCAATTAATTTTCCTGCCCTGTGTAGAAAGACAACACAGGTTGCTGAACAGACGGAGGTCAGACAGGTAGTCTCCTGGTGTTTGACTTCCTGCTTCCAGGTGACTCATGTTCCATCTGTACCACGATCTTTCTCATGTCACATGAGTCTTCTAATAAATTCCCCTTTTGCTATTTTTTTTTAAAGCTAGGTTTCTGACTCTTGCAATATTTATCACAAATGCCAGGGCCTCATATTCTCTTGATTTTTATCTCAAAATTATAATAAACTTTTGTAATTTCACCACAAATTCAAGGAGCAAAAAATAAGGATATTGATAGAGTTGCAAATGTATATGTGAGAAAGAGAAAACTAGGAACTGCCTGGCACTCACTGGTAGGCCTTGGAGTTCTCTTGTTGAACTTAAACAGCCTTATAAAGCACCAATGTTAAACAAGGCCACTCTGACTGGGATGAAGCGAGACAAAAAAAAAAAAAAAAACCCCAAGACCTTCTCCCCCTCACAAGCTTGTCTAAGTCTGGATAGAAACAAGGTCAGTCTGCAGACAACAAAAATAGGAAACCTCCCCCTATTGCTAGTATGACTGACTTCTGTTTCTTTACCAAATTACATTTTGGCCTCTTTTCATTCCTCCTGTCTTATAAATAAAATTAATCAAGATGCCCAATCGGAATTGCCCCTGCTTCCTGACACTTTTTCAAGCCCTACCAAAAAAATCTCCTAATACACTACAATCCTGTAAGTCCTTTTTAAAATACCTTCTTTCTCAGATACCCACAGTCCCGTGTGGTGTATGTTCCCTCACTGCAAGGAGCACGAGACCCAGCTTAACTATAGGTAGGTTCAGGGTGGTCTTTGGCTGGAGGGCATCAATAGATGGAACACTGAAAACAGTTTTTTTGTTGAAGAGTTTTTCATTGGATTTAACCTAAAGATCCTTACATGTATTTTGGACAGTCTTCTAGGAGCTCACAGTGTATAATTATAGTTATAATGACTGATAAAACAAACTGTAGGCTTTGATTTTCAATTACACGTTATAGCAGAATCATAAAAGACAAGACAAAATGAAAGCACATTTCATGAAAGACATTTGTACTGCAATCTAAGTTAGAGAGCACTTTGCCTTCAAAACCAGAAAATCATGTTAATATTTCTACTGCATTAACCAGGGTCTCTCTCCTAGAAATGTAAAAGCTATAGTACTAATGCATTTTGATTCAAACCTGAAGGTGGCAGTAAATTCCTAGAAAACTAAGGGACTTGGTTTAGAATTTGTATTTTTTTCTTCTAATTATTCAAATTCATATAGAGACTGCAGTTGCATTTAATTCTATTGCGTACTAATTAAGGGATCTTCAGGAAGAAGATGAAGTTCTAAACTAGGATTATATTGTTATTACTGTTTACCAGCTGAAAAGAAGTCACCATGTAAAAGGCTTAGGAACATTGCAAGGGATTATATGCTTTAGAGTTACTATAGAAACAAAGTATGCAATTAAACAAAAGGAAACATTAGAACTTTTAATACAGATCAGAGTATTCTGAAGGGATGTAGCATTAAAGTTACTATTTGCCTATTAAATTTATAGCCCTGTTGGTAAACTTTTTGCCCCACACTTTCCCAATTTTATTTTCAATATTCTTAAAATAGAATTTTCTATAGTTGTGTTTTTCCCCAAGGATCTACTGATAATCAACAGATTCTCTAGACTTATTGATCAGGAAGGGCCTAACTAGTAATTTCATACAGAAAATTCACAAATAGCAAATTAATAAATATTAATTCATACTGGAAAATGAATTAATTAATTTATTTTTAAAAAAGATTTTATTTATTTATTTGACAGATCACAAGTAGGCAGAGAGGCAGGCAGAGAGAGAGAAGGGAGGAAGCAGGCTCCCCGCAGACCAGAGAGCCTGATGCAGGGCTCCATCCCAGAAACCCTGGGATCATGACCTGAGCGGAAGGCAGAGGCTTTAACCCACTGGGCCACCCAGGCACCCCAATTTATTGATCTTTTATATAAAGATCTAAAACTAGGTTGTTTCATAGTTTCTTCTCTTGAGGGTAAACAATATCACTGGTACATTGAATACCCACAGTTATTGTGAGGTATTAATAGGTACAAGATTATCAGAGCTTTGAAAATTAGGAACTGGGGGTGCCTGGGTGGCTCAGCGGGTTGAGCCTCTGCCTGCAGCTCGCGTCGTGATCTCAGGGTCCTGGGATCCAGTCCCCTGTCGGGCTCCCTGCTCGGCGGGGAGCCTGCTTCCCCACCCACACCCCCTGCCTGCTTCTCCGCCTGCTTGTGATCTCTGTCTGTCAAATAAATAAATAAAATCTTAAAAAAATAATAAATAGGGGCACCTGGGTGGCTCAGTGGGTTAAGCCGCTGCCTTTGGCTCAGGTCATGATCTCAGGGTTCTGGAATCGAGTCCCGCATCGGCAGGGAGCCTGCTTCTCTCTCTCTCTCTCTGCCTGCCTCTCTATCTACTTGTGACTTCTCTCTGTCAAATAAATAAATAAAATCTTTAAAAAAATAAATAAAAAATTAAAAAAAAGAAAATTAGGAACTGTAAGATTTCTATAATCCTTTTAGAAAAAAAGCTAAGCAGGTACTATATATATTAGTGTGTAAATGCACAAAATAGTAAATTTTGTTAAGCAAGGGAAGTGATGTTGATATTTTAAATATCTTTCTATAACTATGCTAATACACAGATAACTATCAGTTTAGAAACTGATGGGTGATTTGAATTTTCAAGATGTTATTTCATTTTTCCATTTAATTTTATTTAACTTTATTTTTAAGGCTGTTCTATAGTAATAAACTTAACCATGGTAAAAGTAAATTTAACTTTCTAAATCCAAGAACTTATCTTTATTCTTCTTTATGATAATCTCTTTTAGGCAGTTAGAAATTTCACATAAAGACTGAAAGAGGATTAGTTATGAGTTTGTTTTGAGCAGGGAAAAATGTAAAGTCGGAAGCACAGACACACAGCATATATTTATCCCAGAAATACTGACACCTGTTCATAAAAAAAAGTCCAAAACAATTATTTTTAACATGACATTTATTCTCAACAATTATAAGTGAATAGTCCATTTCTTCTTCAAACAGTGCTCAGATTTGTTTGTAATCCTTGAAAATTTGTAATAAAAACAAAACAGGAAAAAAACTGTAGGCTTTGTATAATTTTGAGGTGTTTTAACCTTGGTGCTTGAGTTTTATTTGTTTAGTTGGAGAACATAACAGTAAATATAAATATAACCCCCTATGAGTGATCACCATCTTAAAACTATATACCAATGGGGTCTGCATTATTTTGTTAATTGTTGACTAGTGGTAGTGAATACTGGATGCCAGCAGAGGGCGCTTTGAGGTTTAGCTGTTAAGAATTCCAACACCTTGGTGGCTGACAAATAAAGACTATTTATCTTCAAACGGACTTCCTAAGAGTGAAGACATTTCTAGTATTTCTTTATTTTCTCTGACTTATTGTCTAATTTTACAAACCCCTAAACTGTCTGGCAAGGGATGAGAAGGCTATTTAAAAAACTCAGTGGCAGTTTCCAGCTGAGTGAATGAGCAGACGTGTAAGAAATGGTCCCATGATGGGATGAGATTTAAGGGAGATTTAAGGAAACTCCCTGCATTTTTTTCTCTCAGCCCCTTTCAAATTCCATCACCACTATCAGCAGTTCTCCCCTACAGATCTGTATGGAGCCCAGAAAGAAAGCTTGTGGTTTTAAAACAGTCTAGTTTAGTCAATAAGAAAATGAACACCAAATGGAAAAGAGGAAGCCCAAGGGGGAATCAGTGCTGAAGTAGCTTTCTGGGCAGTGGCTGTCATACTTTTTGACAGAGAACATATCCTATTACATTCATTGTATGTATACACACATACACCATCCATACATCTAAAACAAAAGCATCTTGAAGCAGTATTTACCTTTACAATGTATGAAAAATATGTATAATTTCTGTTGCTTTTTTTTTTTTTTTTCAAGTAGGCTCTATACCCAATGTGGGGCTTGAACTGAGGACACCATGATCAAGAGTTGCATGATCCACCAAGTGAGCCAGCCAGGTGCCCTGAGAGATACATGACTTTTAAATAATTAAATGAAATATAGAAAATAAATTCTAACAGGGTTTTTCAAGGAAACTGACAAACTTGTTTGGTAATGGAAGAACAAAAGGCCAAGAATAGTCACAATGCTTCTAAAGAAGAACTGGATTTAAAATTGAGAAGGATAGAGACAGCAGAAATGAAGAAAAGGGAAGGTTCAGACTGAAGTGGGGTTTTGCAATAGAACCAGGAAAAGCTCAGAAAACAAACCACTCTATTATTGAGACCCATACAAAAAAAGAAAACTAAAGAGGGAACTCTGTGATGTTAGAGAAGGTTTTCTGTGCCTTGCTTAGTGTAGATGTCCAGGAAAACCATTTTTATATAAAAATAACAAGTATGAAGGTCAAATCCCATGCAAAATTATTATAATAAAAAGAGAAAAAGAAGTAGAATAACTTGTTTCTATGCCATAAAGACATACCCATGATACAGATCAAAACTGTGACCTACTGTGCTCCCCTAAGTGAGGCTGAGCATCAGATATACCACAACTGGAATGACATACAAAGAAAATCAGCATGGCTCCTGCATGAGGCTGACATGCACTTTGCGAAGCATTCCATGCACCTTGCGAAGCATTGTTTTTAAGGCAGAGGCTTAAAAACAACAACAAAAAACCCACAAAAAAACCCCCGGTGGTCTGCTATTTCAAAATAACTAAAAGATATTAAGAAAGTGTTACAAGACATGAAAAAACAAAATACTTTAGTCTTCCCTTATTCACAGTTTCGCTGTCCGTGGTTTCAGTTACTTGGAAGTCACCTGCGGTGGGGAAGCAGGTGATCCGCCTCCTGGTATATCATCGGAAGGTCCGTAGCCTCCTAACATTGCATCACAACACCGACACTACTCACCTCACTTCATCTCATCATGTGCGCATTTTATCTCACATCATTGTCATAAGACGGGGGAGTACAGTCCAATATTTTGAGAGAGAAACCACATTTCCTTACAGCATATTGTCATAACTGTTCTATTTCATTATTATTGTTACTAATCCCTTATTGTGCCTAATTTATAAATTAAACTTTACCATAGGTATGTTCGTATAGGGAAAAATGTATGTAGGGTTTGGTGGAACAGATTCTGCACAGATAAGCAGAATCTGCTCTATATCATAAATAGAAAAACTCAGAAATGAGCTTAGAGAGCTCAGCAAAGAATAAAAAGTAAAGAAAATAGTTTTTAAATTTTTTTTCTAAAGATTTTATTTATTTATTTGACAGAGTGAGATCACAGGTAGGCAGAAAGGCAGGCAAAGAGAGAGGGGGAAGCAGGCTCCCCGCTGAGCAGAGAGCCCGATGTGGGGCTCGATCCCAGGACCCTGAGATCATGACCTGAGCTGAAGGCAGAGGCTTAACCCATTGAGCCACTCAGGCACCCGAAAATAGTCATTTTAAAAATTAAGACTAAACTAGAAGGAACACAAGAGTACAAACCTGGGGCTCCTGTGTGGCTCAGCTGGTTAAGCAACTGCCTTCGGCTCAGGTCATGATCCTGGAGTCCTGGGATCAAGTCCCATATAGGGCTCCCTGCTCGGTGGGGAGTCTGTTTCTCCCTCTCACCTCTCCCCTTTCATGCTTTCTCTCTCTCAAATAAATATATAAAATCTTTAAAAACAATTTTAAAAAAAGTGAATAAACCCATTACATATTGCCTTAAAAGAAACAAAAGGTGAAAAGAGCAAAATTTAAAAACAAAAACAAAAAAATCAATGAAGTATGAGATTGAGGGGATTCAAGAAGAGGAGGTAATAAATACTGAGTATGGAAAAAGAAGATTTGTTACCTGGATTATGGCACCCTTAAAGAAGCAAGCCAAAGTAAAAGAACAGAACAAATACTAAATACTCTCATAAGAAAACTTTCCTGAAATAAAAAAGATTTGAATTTCACACTGAAAGCATAATTGAGAATACTAAATTAGAAGGACATATTCTAGTAAGATTACTGAACGAAAAGGAAAAGGAACAAACTGGGGGAATATCTAGGAAAAAAGAACATGTGATTTATAAGGAAAAGAAAATTAAGTTACTACTGGATTTTTCAACAGAGTGCTTTATCCCAGAAAAATGGATTAGCACATTGAATATATTTAAGGAAATAAAGTGTGAGCCAAGGATTTTATATTCTGTAAAACTGACTTCAGAGATAAAAAGCAAGAACTCTCAAAAAACAAGAACCCAGGGAACATTATTCCAGTGAACCCTACCTAAGGTATCTACAACAGAATGAGCGTTACACAATAAAAATGACTAGAGAGACAATCAAAATAAGGATTGATAAGGATTCAATATACGGTTAACATAAATTTCAAATTAAAATGCCTCATTTTTCAGCTTATACCTATAACTTCATTGTAATATTCTATTTCTTACAAAGTCCACTACCAATTTTTAAGATTATATCACCAACAATTGTGTCACAAAAATCAGACTTGAATAAATGCATGATTCCTATCTGATTCTGCAAAGAAGTCACTCCTGTCATTGATGAATTAGAGTCTTTCTAAGATATTTATTTATTTATTTAGAGAGTGCACACGAGTGGGGGGAGGGGGTAAAGGGAGAGGGACACAGAGAATCTCAAGCAGACCCCCCACAGATTGGGGATCCTAATGAGGGCCAATCCCACAACCCTGGGAAAATGACCTGAAATCATGAAATCAAGTCTTGATCATGAAATCAAGAGTTGAACACTCCATCCACTGAGCTACCCAGGCACCCTGAATGAGATTCCTTTTTAACATGAATGAAGGTTGCTATTTTTGTTTCTGTTAATGTGTGAGACAAATGTGAAACAATGAAGACATGTAAGAGAAGTTCACTCATTTGTCAATGATGCAAGTGACCTCTTTGATGAACTAGGTAATAGTTTTCAAATATTTCCTCATTTTTGGGGTGCTATTCAAAATGGCTACAGGCACAATATCCTTCTAAGTTTAATTGCATTATTAATATTCTCTGTATCACTTTAAAAGTCTAGACAATCATAAAAAACAACAAATCAAGTCCTAATTTGTTTCATTTACCAATTTCTGGGTGTGAATATTCCCACTCTGGTTGATTTCAGGATACCAATGTAATGTCACTGAATGTGGAGTTGAGAAGCCTTGCGCAGTGGTCACCATTACATAGTAATATAGTGTTTCTATAGTGTATCTATGCAGATAGAACAGATGTAAATAACATGAAAAGCATAGCGAGTCATAGCATGTAGCAAAATGATTAGGAACATCAGCGGTTTGAGTATTTCCTACCTTTACTTTTAATACACGTAGTGGTTAAGTTTATATAATTTAGTTTTGATAATGTACATGTTTAAAAACCAGCTTGCAAATTTCCTGAATATTTAACAGTTCGCTGTCCTGAGCTGGTATGAGCTGGTCCAGCACACCACTGGGTAAGAGGGAGATAGTGTAGTATGGAATGGTCTGAAAAAATAAATGCAGTATAATTATCTTAAGAATAGAAGAGTGGGTGAATTCTTAAAATGTCTTCAGGACCCATATTGGTGGTAATATTAGTATTATTATTCTTAGACTGCTGTCTAAGAATATTTGTTTATAAAATAAATGATATTTATATATTATATATTTTTATAATTTATATATTATAAGATATTTATATATTATAAAATATTTATAGAATAAATATAAACATTTATTTATAAAATAAATGAGTAGTTATGGGACATATTAATTTTATGATTCTCTACATTCTTGAGAATCAGAATTCTCATATGGAAAAAGGGAGATACAAAATATATAGAAAAGAGGTTACATAAAAGCTTGAGTTGGAATTGGAACTCTCATTCTGGATGCAATGAATAAACAGTGATCAACCCAGTAACAATAAGCATCTTTTGTGCCTAGATTGTGGTACAATCTAAAATTCTTGGGACAATTTTCTTTAAAAGAAACTGGAGCTTGTTAAAGAAATGGTCAGATCTAGGAGTTGGGCAAGAAATGAACAAAACAAGTCTAGAATATCCTATATTACTAGATAGATAGAGAACTATCTAATCCCATTAGTCATGTCACCGATTCAGGGACCAGCTTTAATAGGCTCCTAATAGCTGCAAAATTTTGGACAACTGGAGCTCAATAATGACAAATATTACAACAGGCTGAAGCCCATCAAAATATTTAAATTGCAAAGTTCATAATGATTGTGTGTGTATGTGTGTGTGTGTAACTTTGGGAAATGATAAAGAAACAATTCATTATCTTGAAAACTGATAGATAAAGGAATGGAATCCCAACATCTACCCTGCTTTTCATATGTGCATTGCACCTCTTGGTGATAGAAGAGTAGATGAGGAGGGGCACCTGGGTGGCTCAGTTGGTCAAGCGTCTGTCTTCGGCTCAGGTCATGATCCCAGAGTCCTGGGATCCAGCCCCACATCGGGCTCTCTGCTCAGCGGGAGGCTCCTTCTTGCACTCCCTCTACCTGCCACTTCCCCTGCTTGTACTCTCTTGCTTGCTCCTTCTCTCACTCTGTCTCACAAATAAATAAAATCTTTAAAAAAAAAAAAAAGAGTAGATGAGTAATACAACAAATAAAATGACAGAATTTGCATATCACCATTTGGCAATTTCTAATGAAAGGCTATAAGCCCAAAACATCAATGGCTGCTAGGTTCACAAAATTAAGAGATCATCAGAATTATAGGTCTCTTATAATTCTGAACTTGAGTCTGATCCAGTCTCTGCATCTGAGACTGGATCTGGATCTGTATCTGCCTTCGGCTCAGGTCATGGTCCTGGGATCGAGCCCTGCATCGGCTCTCTGCTCGGCAGAAAGCGTGCTTCCTCCCTCTCTCTCTGCCTGCCTCTCTGCCTACTTGTGATCTCTGTCTGTCAAATAAATAAATCAAATCTTAAAAAAAAAAAGAATATGCAATAAAAAAAATGATTATGCAATCAGCAAAATCCAGTTTGTAGGAACCTTTATGGGCCAAATAGCCCAAGTTCCTCAAAAGAAAAACTGTAAGGAAATGAAGGAATAGAAGAATTTATAGAGCAGGAGATACTTAGATTACAATTTTTTTAAACCAGGCAAGACTAACTGATAGTGTGATGGGATCCGTGTTTGGGTGACAAAACTCTTTTTACAAAGCAAGGAAGTGGCTGTTATAAAAGCCAGATGGTGGTTATTTATGTGAGAAGGGTTGTGACTGGGATGGAACACATGGAAGTAGCTTCAGGAGCTGCTGGCAACAATCTACTTCTTGACTAGGGTGATGTTTGCCTTATGGTAATTTCTTGGGTTACTCATTTGTTTTATATGATTGTTATGTCTTCACTTCTATTTTACAATAAAATGATTCTAAAAAATTATTTCCAAGTGGATTTTTGGCTTGCACCAACATACTCAACCATCTGAACTAGGAATAGGACCTCAAGTTTTTCTTCCTGTCAGCTGATTGTAGGGAACGTCTACTAGGCCAAGGTATGAGCTGAGGGAAAGGTGTTGGTGCAACAGAGGCAGGCACATGGGATACAGGTTGGTGTTGTTTATCTGTGCCCTCTGGATCTATGCAGTCCTTTCTTCCCTGCCCCAACTTACATATTACTGGATGCAACTCTTGCTGAATAGCTCTGGTCACACAGTCACTTACTGTCCTATGGTCAGGTGCTCAGTCTCTATAAAGGCCCAATAGCAAATCAGAAGCTGCTTTTCAAATGATACATAATTTTCTGCTGTTGCTCCAAAACACTAGGGTCTTCAGTCCAGCTCTCCTATTTGAGACTTACCAGAGATGGCAAAGCATCCTTGTCTACCAAACATGTCTAGCACACAGTATTTGCTGGATTGTAACCTATATGCCAGGGTTGCTTGTAGTATAGACTAAGCCTGCCGCAGACCCCCTCTCTTGCCCTTACAGGCAGCATTTGGAGTCATCTGAGCAATGGGTTGGATTCCCAAATGTGTGCATGGTCTCCAAAATCTGAAGATGGGTTCCACTCACTGCGCCTTTCTTAGTAGGAGATGCAAGGTTCAGTAAGGTGTTCTTAACCTTAGATAAGCATGACCCCCTATCCAGTCTCACTCAGTACCCTAACTTCATTATTGGGGCAGGTCCTCTGATCACTGCAGGGTCTTCTTCCACTTTCCAATGCACACTGTTTCTTATCAGAGCATATAGAGTACTTGTTCCCTCCCTCCACCCCCAATTCCTAGGTTGATTAATAAGATGCCTCAATAAAACCGGCCAGCATAGCATTTTGTGAAATGTCCAGGCAATCCAAATTCCTTTGGCCTCTACTGTAATAGACAGCAGGAGAATTAATTTAACCAAGATAGTCCTGGGACAAGACCATGAATGTGAACTGATATGTGGTGCAAGTGAGTGTGAATTGCTTCCGATGTTTTTTCCTGGTAAGGATTTAAAAGACTACAATTTGCTAGATTAATGGCTGCACACCACATGCCAGAGCTTGTCAGTCTGTTCCATTAAACATAGCACACATCAAAAATCAACACAGCAGCCGGGGCTGGGGCTATCACTTGGCTCAGTTTATAGCAGCCGGATGTTCTGCCGTGTTCAGTATGAGTTTTGCTGATACTGGACCTGTACCTTAAAGAGATATGACGAGGACCACTGCCCTACCTCTTTTATCTTTTTTTTTTTTTTTTTTTTTAAGACAGAGTGAGTGAGGGAGTGCAAGGGGGCCTGTGTGGGGGCAGGGAGAGAAGGGGAGGGAGAGAATTTTAGGTAGGATCTATGGACCAGACGCGAAACACGCCGCCCCCACCCCCTCCCTGCTTGCTGGCGGCTGGGGCTCCATCTCAGGACCCTGAAGTCAAGACCTGAGCCAAAATCAAGAGTCAGAGGAGGCTTAACCCACTGAGCTACCCAGGTGCTCCTCGCCCTTACATTTTTAAGGATGTCATTACACTGACATTTCACCCAGCTTACAGTATTACTTTTAGTTGACTTATAATTTACTGATCAATTATTCTGAATCTTAATTTTCAAGTCACATGTATGCTCGATTTGTGTTGCTATAAACAAAATCTACAAAGACATCTTAAAAACTAAAAAGTTTCTAAATTTTCTGGTTACTGTAAGATTTAATAAGATTTTATACAAGTAAAGTTATAGTTTAAATCTATTGGTAGATTTATATAAACTGAACAATATTCCACAATTCTGCAAGAAGTTTTTTTTTTCTTTTTGCACTATGAATGATTTTCTCTTTTGTACATATTTTGATATGACTGTCAAGATTCTCTAGAAAAAGAGAACCAACAGGGTTTTTTCTAGGAAGAGATTTATTCTATGGAATTGGCTCACTTGATGATGGAAGCTGAAAAGTCCAGCCATCTGCAAACCGGAAGTCCAGGAAAAACTGATGGTGGAATCTTGTCACCAGAGACGGGTTCTTGGGCCCCACAACGATAGAAACTACCAGGCTGGGCCCAAAAGGCACAGGGATATGAAAGGCTTCTTTGGCGCTCAAGCACCAGCTAAACGGAGACACGGTACAAACACATAAAGTTGTTTAGGTGCCTTCCGGCAACAGCTGTTAACACCCTGCTTAGATACCGAAAAATTCCCTTTACGTTTCAAAACGCTAATAAGGGAAAAGGGTTGGGGGGACAGTGCTTCCTCCTGATTGGTTGGAAGGGCCTTATTTTGATTGGTTGGAAGGACCTATTCTGATTGGTTGATATTGGCAGGCAATTCAGGCAGCTCATTGGTGGTTTTTGGAGCGGGCTTGCCCCTTATATATAGGGCGGTGACGGTTGTGCTCTGGTTGCGAGCTGTGTTTCACTTGGTGCTTGTCCTGCAAGTCGCTCACTGTCTCAGCCTCACTCTACATTGAAAGACCTTGAGAAGCAGGAGAGCAGATGACATAAAGACCATTCCGAGGGAGGGAGACGACTATGTTCCAACTCAGCATTCGGGCGGGATGTAAAAAGGGCGGCCAAATTCCTCTTCCTCCTCCATTTTGTCCCATTTATACCCTCACTGGGGAGTGCAACTTATTTTTCTGAGTCCACCAGTTCGAATGCTAATCTCTTCTGGAAAAAGCCTCACAGACACACTCAGGAATAATAGTTAGTCTGGGCACCCTTTGGTACATAAAATGAGCCATCGCAGGCAGGTAACTGTTTCTTTTTTCCTTCTTTGATAGTATTTGAATTGTTTCCAAATGAATTTTTAAATTCGGGAGTTTTAAAGCTTTCATTTGTACTATTATTAGAAACTGATATTATTAGAAATTGAGATGTTTATTTGGATTTTGCAGGTTTATTAAGATATTTAAAGAAAACATTTATTACTAGGTCTGGCACATAAGTTTTTCTTTTAAAAAAAATAAAGTAGTTTGAGGGCGCCTGGGTGGCTTAGTAGGTTAAGCGTCTGCCCTTTGCTCAGGTCATGAGCCCAGTCTCCTGGAATCAAGCCTGGCATCCAGCTCCTTGCTCAGCTGGGAGACCACTTCTCACTCTGCTGCAGCTCCCCACTTTGCTGCTGCTCTCACTGCTTGTGCTTGCTTTCTCTCTCAAAAAATATAAATAAAAAAATATATATTTTTTAAGTAGTTCATGGGGCACCTGGGTGGTTCAGTTGGTTAAAGCGTGTGCCTTTGGCTCAGATCATAACTTTGTGGGATTGAGCCACACCTGGGGTCCCTGCTCAGGGAGCCTGCTTCTCTCTTTCCCTCTGGTGCTCCACCTGCTTGGGCTCTCTCTGGGGCACTTTCTCTCTCAAATTAAAAAAAAAAAAAAAATCTTAAAAAAGTAGTGGGGCGCCTGGGTGGCTCAGTGGGTTAAAGCCTCTGCCTTCGGCTCAGGTCATGATCCCAGGGTTTCTGGGATGGAGCCCTGCATCAGGCTCTCTGGTCTGCGGGGAGCCTGCTTCCCCCTCTCTCTTTGCCTGCCTCTCTGCTTACTTGTGATCTCTGTCTGTCAAATAAATAAAATCTAAAAAAAAAAAAAGGTATTTTAGGGGCACCTGGCCAGCTCAGTCGGTGGAGCATGAGACTCTTGATCTTGAGTTGTGAGTTCAAGCCCCATACTGGGTGCAGACATAACTTAAAAAATATAAATCTTAAAAAAAAAAAAAAAAGTAGTGGGACGCCTGGGTGGCTCAGTTGGTTAAGCCGCTGCCTTCGGCTCAGGTCATGATTCCAAGGTCCTGGGATGAGTCCCACATCGGGCTCCTTGCTCGGCGGGGAGCCTGCTTCTCTCGTCGCTGCCTCTGCCTGCCTCTCTGCCTGCTTGTGTGTACTCTCTCTCTCTATCTCTGGCAAATAAATAAAAATCTTTAAAAAAAAAAAGTAGTTTAGCTAAGATTAGTTCTTATTGCAGTGAATGCTATTCTTTTTTATTTTTAAGATTTATTTATTTAAAAAAGAAAGTATAGCATGTGAGTGGGGGGAGGGGCAGAGGGCAGGGGAGAGAGAATCTAAGACTCCACACTGAGTGCAGAATCTGAGTCGGTGCTGGAATTCCAGGACCCCAGGATCATGACCTGAGCTGAAATCAAGAGTCAGATGCTCAACCTACTGAGCCACCCAGGTGCCTCTTAATATTATTACTATTTAAATCTCAAGATCCAGCACTTGAACACAGATCTATAATTTTTTTACTTTATAATTGTTTTCTTCTCATAATAAAACCATCCTTTTATAGAAAAATTTGTACCAGTTCTGTTATAGTGTTACAATGATTATACTAGAAAAATATCCCATTTCCTAATATCGCTTGTAGAAAGCACACTGAAAGTTTGTAACGAGACATTTAAAAGTCTCGAAAATCTTTATTTCTAACACCAGGAAAAAAAAAAATGCTTTCTTAGTTCCCTTCATAACCAACTGTGAATTATGTTAATGTAAGATTCAACTGGAACATTCAGCAATAATTTTCAGTGATCATACTGATCATCAGATTACAAAACTCAAAAAAGATGCCAATAAAAAAGATTGAATGACTCTTAGCTAATGTGTATATTTATCACATGTGCTCCACTGTGTCTCTCAGACCACGGATAGTTGGCTGCAGTGGTTGTTGGAATAAGCACATTTCTTGCTAAGGATTCTTGTTTTGCACTCTGGTATTTTCTATTCTACTGTGGTAGTCAGATTCCAAGATGGATCCCAGTGTTCTCAGCTCTTGGTAGTCACATCCTTGTGTGGTCGTCTCTCACACTCAGTATGATTGAGCTGTGCAGCCAATCAGGCATTATCTAAATGATGGCGTGTGACTTCTGAGGCTTGGTCATAAAAGACACTGTAGTTTCTACCTTGCTATCCCTTGGATCACTCACTCTGGGAGAAGCTGGCTCCTGTGTCATGAAGACACCCAAGCAGTCCTGTGGAGGGGTCTACATGGTGAGGAGCTAAGGTGTAGGGCACCTTTTCAAACTTGTGAGTGATTTATCATTTCAAGAATGTTATATAAACGAAATCATATGCTATGCAATTTTTTGGCTTGGCTTTTTAAATTCAGTGTGATTCTCTGGTGTGGGACCACAGCTTTTTCTGTGCTATTTGGCTGGAGTAGAGTGGTAATTCTCTAGAAGTTTACTGTCTTGCTAGACTATCTCTTTTCTGGTACTTTGGCTTTAGAGGTTATTGCGGGGGCTTTTTTGGTCTGCACCCACTGACGATAACAGGTTGATGCTTCTTCATCTCCAGGTCTGAGATTATGTGAGACAAATAAAACAAAAACAAAACCCCAGGGAACTCACCATTATGTTATTCCTCAGATCCGAAGTCCTTTCGCTAGTCTGTGTGTCTTTTCCACATTACAGAGTCTTCTAATATTTGTGTTGTATGTTCTCAGTTTTAGTTAGTGGAAGAAATAGAGAAAATTATGCCTGCTCCATCTTTTTGGAAGTGGAAGTCCCCAGGGCTTCCCTCTTCCCTGGTGGGAAAGGAAATGATTTTTTATAATGTAGCTTCTATTTTTTTTTGTCCTTATGGTTTGAATATTTTAGTTGCAGAAGAGAACATGTTGATCTTTATTCATTTGTCCACCTTTTATTATTCACTTAAAACAAATAGAAATAAACTAGGTCTTTGGATTGTCCAGTTACTTCTGGTTGTTTTCATACTTACTTGGATGGATTGAGAGAAGTGCATGAAAGAGTCTGGAAGGTCACTAGCAAGCAGTCTTGCTCTGGCCCCTAAGGTATTTTAGGAAACTCATACTCAACAAAAACCTCTTCTACCACTGAATTCTACCCCCAAAGTCGGATAAAAATGTTTTCTAATTGACAGGTTTAACGTGGGCTTTATTGTCTAAGTAAATACACAGCGAATGACAGTTCCAACATTCCTTGGCCTTGAGTCATGGTGCCCCTTTTGAATGGCTGGTTGGTTTGGGGGAACTCAGCAATACAGTACAGAGAGCTTTCTGTAATTTCAGGTAAAGCCTTCGGGTCTATCCCGAGTGGTGCACAGACTGGAAAGGAGTGTTTGAATTAGCACAGAGCCAAAATTGAACAGGGATCCATTCTTCATACAGGCTATAGAGAAATTTTACCCCACCAGTACAATGAATTATTATAAGATCAGAATTACCCACTTTTAGTATAAAAAGACATCCAAGCTGAGGATAACACCCTAGACCCCTAATGTCAGTATTTTTTTAAAATTTTATTTATTTATCAGAGAGAGAGAGAGGGGAAGAGAGCGAGCACAGGCAGACAGAGAGGCAGGCAGAGGCAGAGGGAGAAGCAGGCTCCCTGCTGAGCAAGGAGCCCGATGTGGGACTCGATCCCAGGACGCTGGGATCATGACCTGAGCCGAAGGCAGCTGCTTAACCAACTGAGCCACCCAGGCATCCCTAATGTCAGTATTTTTACTTGACTTTCTCCTTGTGCTCCCCAAAGGAAAACAGCATCTATGTTAAACTGGATTGTGGGCTTTTGCCCACAGTCATTTGAGCTTCCCTGTTTTTTCCTCCTTTATCTTTGCTTTATTTTTCAGAATATGCATGATCTTTTTTCTGTGATCTCTCTATGCTTTCTATTTGTTAGTCTTTTCCCGAAGAATGCCTCAGTATATCCCGTTTTCCTACCCTTCACCCAGCCTTCCTAAGATGGATTATATCATAGACACCTAATATTAGTGACCACAACTACTTTTTATACTGTCTTTTGTACCTAGAGCTACCTTCTTTCAGTAGTAACTGCAAAAGAAGCTAGAGAACAAACTGTCCTTGTTCTTCTAAGGTAATTTTAAGGCTTTTGTTGTGAGTGTTAGTCTTGTTCCACCTAACCCACTTTCTTTCCCTTTTTTCTATTTCACATGGGTGTTTACTTGTCTTGCTTATCAAGACCTGGTTATCCTTACACCTATGCAGTATAACTTTGATCTATTTATTTCTAGAATTGTGACTTTTTCTTGGCAGTTGATATCTCATATTCCCTTGGCTAAACTGATCTGTTTCCCGACCTGAGGCTTACTCAAGACCAAGAGTTTGTGGAATCTTTACTGTCTGATTCCTAGACTTTGGCGTATTTTTGAACATCCACCTCAATGATTAGCTTTGGGTCACTTAACGTGTTTCTGCTCTTCATCCTTCCTCATCAATCACATGTGGCAGCTTTGTGAAATGTGAACTTCTTTTTGTCACACTTGAACTTATGACCTTATCCAACCCTCTCTAGGCCTACACTTACACTTGGAAAATTCGACTTTCTACATCCATTTGATCATGAAACCCTGTCAATTTTGTGTTCTAGAAATTTCTAAAACCTACTCCCTCAGGATTAGGCAGGACTGCTTCAGCTGCAAATTAACAGAAACACAATTCAAGCTAGCTTTGCAATAAAGGAAATTTATTCTTTTATTACTAGAAAAGTCTAGAGATTCATTAGAGTTCATTAGACCCATATATTCAAGTAACGTCTTCAGGAACCTGCCTCTCTCCATCTCTCAGCTCTGGTTCCTTCTGTGTGGCTTCACTATTTGGCAAGCAGAATTTTTTGTGGTGAGAAAGACGGTGATCTACAGTTCCAGGCTCACACAGCACTTAGACATGCCTCTGGGTAAGGCAATTGGAGGACTGGTGTCCAGCGATGGGAAGGAGACCTATTTTGGCAGGATTTGAACTCCTTTAACCTTGTGCTAACTGATTAAATAAGTGTACTGATTCATCATTACAAATTGTATTATAAATTGGAAATTCAATCCGTAGAGATATGAGCAAAATAGAAAATAAAAACCCTGTTAATCAGGGAGAAGGTGAGAAAGGTATGGACAACAGTATCAGATACTGTCCAGTGGATGAGCAGGAGAAGAACTGAAAAGTGTCAACAGGATGAACAACATGGAGGTCAGTGGTGATCTGACAAGGACAGGTTTGTTGGGACAAGTAGACAGAATATGGTGGGTTGGGAAATGAAGGGGAACAGAGAGGGAGTGAGCACGTAGGAGGGAAATGTTGGGAGACTGATGGGAAGGAGCCAGTAGAGTGAGACAGTTTGAAGATACAGGATAGAGTGAGGCACTTGAGAAGCCATAAGAGGTAGGGCACTTCTTCCTCTGAAACAGGAGGGAAGAAAAGAAGATTCAGACATAGAGAGATTTGTGTTATTGTTCTGGTGGCAGGAATTTGAGGGGGTCCTTTTGATGGCTTTTGTTTCTCTATGAAAACAGAAGTCTGATTGCCTCAGATTGCCTGCTGAGTGATTCTGCAGGGATGAGTGGGGAGGGGTGTGTGTGTGGCAGAATTCAGAAGTTTGAGAAGAATAGAGAAGATTTTTATCTATGTTACAGAGGTATGGAGAATAGAAAAGTAAGACAACTAGAAAAACATAATTCTGTAGTTTCTTTTCAGTGCTGAGAGGCCATTTGAAGTTGATGACCATAAAACTATAGTAGCTTCCATCTACTTGACTGTGATTTTTCTCCAGCAAAGCTCATAGGACAATTGGAGGAGGTAGGGAGTTGGTGTTACCCGGGGTCAGAAGGACAATGGGAAAATGGAATTTAAAGCTGTGTTCTTAATCTGTAGTCTGTTCTGCCTTCTTTGACAACATTTTCCATTTCTTTCATAGACATTGATCTGATCAAGTAATGCTTGTCATTTTTATTTTGTTTAGAAAATTCTATATTTCATATATATTTTTAAAGTTTTGGCATGAAATTGTAGACAGTATTTTGTAAAGAAAAAAAAATCTTCCAGATCTATCGTTATAGCCTTGGTTTCATTCCTTTCTTTGTGGATGTATTTGTTCTTTTTTCTTGATTAGCTAGAGGGTTTTTTTGTTTTTCTTCCTGAGATAACCCATTCATAGATCTCTTTCAATTCCTGTTTTTAAAGCCACCTTTAATGTTATTCATGCCTCTTTCTGTTTCCTGCATTAGACAGCTGCTTTGGGGGAAGAGGGACACATATTACCCATCCTCGTGCCCCTAATGACAGTGGACTCTGATGTCTTCCACAACCATGAAATTCAATTCATTTTTATGAGATTGGTTTTCATTTTAGTGTGTCATCATTTTTGCTTAGACTCTGTAAAAGAAACTAGAGGCTTCATTAAATTTGCCCTAGTTTTCTGGTTTTAGGACTCAAAGGTATGGTTTTGCAACTTTTAACAAATTAGTGGAAAATTTTACACATTTTATAGGTTAAAAGACTGTGCTTCCAGTGGCAATGTGGAAAAGGGAAGAGATTTTAAAAAGCTCTATTTTACGGTTTCTGAAATTGGAAGTAAGAGCTGAAGTTTAAATGGTTATCCAGCTATCAACTTGGTACCTTTGGATTAGACCCAAAGCTTCAATCCAGAGTATTAGGTGGTGTGTATACAACAGAACTGAAGAGGTTAATTTTCCTTCTGCAAAAATGTTTTGGTAGAATGTTAGTGAGTGGGTGGGTTAATGGGCATAGTACATTGCACGGGAGGAGGTAAATACCATTATGGCCTGCATGAAAAGCCATTTGGCAATATGAAAAGCCTTACATATGTGCATATTTATATGTTCCAGAAATACTGCTTCCAAGAAAGTATCCTATGACAATAATATAGAGAAGAGGACAAAGATATATGTAAGTACATAGATATTTATTGCATTACTGTTTTGAGTAGAAAACGGGAACTGAAAATTTTGAATAATAGTGATTTGTATAGATTCTAATATAGCTATCTAATAGCTGACATATTATGTAAAAACAGGAATGTATCTGTATAAATATATATATTATATGTGATTATAATACATATAAATTACATTTAAAAACCTGGAAAAGGTTTTAGTCAAGGTAGAAGCAGGATACAGATAGCATACTCAACTTGAGTAATGTGAGAGAGTTCATATAGGGATTATTCACAAGGTGTAGGCGGGGTATAGAGAAACAACAAGGAATGGTATAGAACCTAGAGCTGGTGAGGGTGTCAGGGATAGGATATTCTTACCACCTGCAGATCTGCCCGAAGGGGATAGAGGAAGGGGCTGTGAGGCAGGGAGAGCTATGTGGAAATAACTTTTGACAGATTTATGACTTTTTCTAAAGTGTGTAGCTTTCCCACAGCAACTGTACAGTGTGGGTGCTAGGGAATGAATGTCTTGGCCTCTCCTTCCACCCTCTACTCTCTTACCAGTGTCCTTCATTCACTGAGCTCAAGCAGAAATCAGGCTGCAAAGGGGTTCTTTGATGCCATCTATATAGATCAGTCTCCTGAGGCATAGATCAGGATTGAGAGAGGATCCAGAGGGACAAATAGAAAATATCCAGATCAACAGAGGTACACCAATATGTTCATAGAGGTTACCCTGGGCAGTGGGATCATGGATTGATATTCTTCTGATTTTTTGAAAATGAACACATATGACTTGGGTAATTTTTTTTTTTTTTAAGATTCTATTCATCTATCAGAGAGAGAGAGAGGGAGAGAGAGTGAACACAGGCAGACAGAATGGCAGGCAGAGGCAGAGGGAGAAGCAGGCTCCCTGCCGAGCAAGGAGCCCGATGTGGGACTCGATCCCAGGACGCTGGGATCATGACCTGAGCCGAAGGCAGCCACTTAACCAACTGAGCCACCCAGGTGTCCCTGACTTGGGTAATTTTTTTAAAAAAAAGTTTAAAGAGTTTTTTTCCTTCCCATAGTCATTATCTTAGTCACCTGAAAATTACGAACTTGCTTTGCCAAAATTCAACTTGCATTGCCAAAATACCTACACAGCTAAATGCTTTCTCTTAACCCTTAGCCCTTACTTACTGAAAAATATCCTCAGGGTTTCTTTAATTTGATAACAAAAAGTTTGCCTGATTTTCCAATGTTAACATTTGGGGGTGGGTGGGGGATTGGATTTATTTGGGGATGAAGATTGCCTTTTGATGAAACTCTTGGGACCACTGTGACATTTAATGTCATTTCATATAAGAGCAGCTTGAGTTTCTCAGAAGAAAGGAGCTTTAAAAACACCATCTAATTCTATAATCCTGATAGAATATAGAATTTAGTTGGGTTAATAGGTAGCATCGTTAAAGCATTATTCTTGAAATGAATTTATTAGACCAGTTTAAGATAAAATAGCTTACATTATGTCCTTCAGTAGCATGTAAGGAAACATTTATATTATTGGAGCAGCTTTAATGTATACTAATTTTCTTCCTTTATTTTGAGATCCTAGGACCTTGATAATAATGTATAATCATTCTAGAAATGTTGATATTGCCTATAGTTAACTAAAAATGACAATGTCTTTGAAAGGTGTACTTCAGTAGAAATTGTTTTGTATTATTAACCCAACTATGCATTGTTAAACTATTGCTTCTTTTTAATGGCACAATTTTTTAAATTGCATTTTCTATTCGTGCCTTTTCTGGGGAAAAGATGGGAGTATGTGTATGGCATGTAAAGATGTCTCTTTCAAAACCTGTGATTAAAAAGAAAAAAAAAGCTTAAAATCAGCCAGAGAAGAAAAAAGACATTGTATTAGTTTTCTATATCTGCTAACAAATTAGCTCAGGAGTTTAAATCAAGCCAGATTTATTATCTTACAGTTTGTTTTTTTTTTTAAAGATTTTATTTATTTATTTGACAGAGAGAAATCACAAGTAGATGGAGAGGCAGGCAGAGAGAGAGAGGGAAGCAGGCTCTCCGCTGAGCAGAGAGCCCGATGCAGGACTCCATCCCAGGACTCTGAGATCATGACCTGAGCCGAAGGCAGCGGCCTAACCCACTGAGCCACCCAGACGCCCTATCTTACAGTTTTGTTGGTCAGAAATCTGACAGGGGCCTCACTGGGCTAAAAACAAGGTATCACCAAGGGCTGCATCCCTTTCTGGAAGTTCTAGGAAAGAATTGGCTCCCTTGTCTCTTTGAGTGTCTAGAGGCCACTCACATTCCTTGGCTATGGTCCCTTCCTCCATCTTCAAATCCAGCCCATAACATTTCTGTGATCCTGCTTCCATAGTTACATTTCTTTTTCTCACTCTATTCTGCCTCTCTCTTCCATTTTTAAAAAACCCTTGTGATTAGATTGGACTTACACAGATAATGCAGGATTATTTCCCTATTTTAAGGCCACCTGATTAACAAACTTTACTCTATCTGCAAATTTAATTTACATATAACATAACATATTCATAGGTTTCATGAATCAGAACATGAGATCTCTGAGAACCATTTTTCTGCTAAACATAGTCCATCTTTCTGTCTCCCAAGTGTATCTGTTCATGTCCCACATGTAAAATACATTCACCCAATCTCAAAATATCCAATTATAGCATCAACACAAAGTAAAAAATTTCATTAGCTCAAAAGTCCCAAATCTCATCATTTAAATCAAGTATGGGAGTTGGTTTTTTCTTTTTGTTTTTTTTTTTTGCTTATCATATACATATTACAAACAGAGGAAAAAAGATAAAGATGACTGTAGAGTTTTCATTTGACACGCTGCCAGTGAAAAAATAGTGGAGCAACCTACTTTCAAGTAGTGAGGGCAAAATTGTCAGTTTAGAATTCTATACCCAGCAAAAATATATTTATTTTATTCAATTCAAAAGAAGGTAGAAAAAAGACGAGAAAGGAAAAACAACAGATGAACCATAGAGAAAAGAAACAGTAATGTGATAAACTCTAACAACTTAGCCACATCAATGATGACATTAAATGTAAATATAAATGGTCTGTAAGGTATAAATGATCATATTGAATAAAAGCAAAACTCAATAATATGCTGCTTACAAGAAACACAGTTTAAATATAAAGACACAAGTAGGTAAAAAATAACAAAGGGGAAAAGCTATTTCATGCTAATATTATATAAAAGCTGGAATGGTTATTGGTAACAAAGTAGATTTTAGAACAATGACTATTAGTAGGGATGAAGAATGTGATTTCCTAATAATAAAAGAGTCAGATTATCATGAGGCATAATAATCCAAAACATTTATGCAGCCAGCAAAAATTCAAAATACAAGAAACACAAACTGATAGGACTTCAAGGAGTAGACAAATGCACAATTATAGTCAGAGATTTAAAAACCTTTCAGGTTGATGGAACAACTAGACAGAAAATCAGCAAGGACTTAAAAGACTTGAACAATACTATTAACAAACTTCAGCCAACTGACGTTTTTAAAAACCCCATCCAAAAAAGCAGAATGCATATTCTTTTCTTTTCTAAAGATTTTATTTATTTATTTGACAGATAGTGAGAGAGGGAACACAAGCAGGGGGTGTGGGAGAAGGAGAAGCAGGCTTCCCATCGAGCAGTGGGAATCAGTTTGGGCAATCCTAGGACCCTGGGATCATGACCTGAGCCAAAGGCAGATGCTTAAGGACTGAGCCACCCACGTGTCCCTGCATATTCTTTTATATGTAACAGATCATTTACCAAGATAGATGGTATCTTGGGGCATAGAACATGTTTAAATGAGTTTAAAGGTTTTCATGTCAAGACAACATATCTTCTCTGGTCACTATGGAATTAAGTTAGGCATCAATAACCAGAAGATCTCTGTAAAATGAAGAGCACATTTCTAAATTCTAAATAATTGGATTATGGAACAAAGAAGAAATCAAAAGAAAAATTTAAGTATTTTGAAGTGAACTTAAAGGGAAACACAACACACAAAAACATGTAGGATACTGCTGCTAAAATAGTACTTAGTGGAACATTTATAGTACCAAGTGCCTACATTAGAAAGGAAGAAAATTCTCAAATAAAAGAACTCAGTTTCTACTTAGGAAACTAGAAAAAAAAGAGAAGATTATATCTAAAATAGAGAGGAGAAAGGAAATAATAAAGAGTGGAAATAAAATGAAACAGAAAACAAAATCAGGAGAGAACAGTCAAGGAAGCCAACAGCTGAGTCTTTGAAGAAAACAAAGTGATCAGCTTCTAGTCAGAGTGATCAAGAAAAAAAAGAGACAAGACACAAATTACCAGTATCAGGAATGAGAAAGGAAATCACAGTCTGTGTTACAGCTATGTAAAGGATAAAAAATTATTTCAAACAACTTTAGGCCAATAAGTTTAACAACATAGATGAAATGGAACAATTGCTTGAGAGATGCAAACTACCAAAGCTCTCTCAAGAGAAATAGATCACTTGAATAGTCTTATATCTATTAAGAAATTGAATAACTCAGATACCAATAAGGAAAAAAAAAAACCATACCTAGAAACATCACCAAAGATAAGGGAAACAAGAGCAAAAATGAACTATTAGAACTTCATAAAGATAGAAAGTTTTTGTACAGCAAAGGAAATGGCCAACATAACCAAAAGACAACCAATAGAATGGGAGAAGATATTTGCAAATGACATATCAGATAAAGGGCTAGTATCCAAAATCTGTAAAGAACTTACCAGACTCAACACCCAAAGAACAAATAATCTAATCAATAAATGGGCAGAAGACATGAACAGACATTTCTGCAAAGAAAACATCCAAATGGCCAACAGACACATGAAAAAGTGCTCAACATCCTTCGGCATCAGGGAAATACAAATCAAAACTTTAGTGAGATACCACCTCACACCAGTCAGAATGGCTAAAATTAACAAGTCAGGAAACGACAGGTGTTAGTTGAGGATCGGAGAAAGAGGACCCCCCCTACACTCTTGGTGGGAATGCAAGCTGGTGCAGCCATTCTGGAAAACAGTATGGCAGTTCCTCAAAAGGTTGGAAACAGAGCTACCCTGTGACCCAGCAATTGTCCTACTGGATATTTACCCTAAAGATACAAATGTAGTGATCCGAAGGGGGACATGCCATATAAACCCCAATGTTTATATCAGCAATGTCCACAATAGCCAAACTATAGAAAGAGCCTAGATGTCCATCAACAGATGAATGTGGTATATATCTACAATGGAATATTATGCAGCCCTCAAAAAACATGGAATTTTGCCATTTGCAATGATGTGGATGGAACTAGAGGGTATTATGTTAAGAGAAATAAGTCAACCAGCAAAGACAATTATCATATCTCACTGTTATGAGGAATTTGAGAAACAAGATGGAGGATCATTGGGAAAGGGAGGGAAAAATGAAATAAGACAAAACCAGAGAGGGAGACACACCACAAGAGATTCTTAATCTCAGGGAACAAATTGAGAGTTGCTGGAGGGGAGAGAGTTGGGAGAGATGGAGTGGGTGGGTGATGGACTTTGGAAAGGATATGTGCTATGGTAAGTGCTGTGAAGTGTTCAAGCCTGATGAATCACAGACCTGTACCCCTGAAACAAATAATACATTATATTTTAATTAAAAAATAAAAAACCAAAACTATAGATACATATCTCTCATTAACATATATGCAAAAGTTCTAAATATAATTTTGGCAAATCAAATTCAACAACATACAAAAAGGATACATTGTGACCAATGGAGTTTATCCTAGGGGTGTATGACAGGTTTAACAATTGGAAATCAACCAATAAAAATAAGTATATTGGGGCATCTTATGGTTCAGTTGGTTCAGTGTCTGCCTTTGGCACAGGTCATGATCTCAGGGTCTTGGGATCAAGCCCTGCAATGCAGAGCCTGCTTCTCCCTCTCACTGCCTCTCCCCCTACTTGTGCTCTCTCTCTCTCTATATCAAGTAAATAAAATCTTTAAAAACAATTAGTCTATTAAGAAACTAAAAAAGAAAAATCATATGTCCATCTCATTAGATTCATAACATTATTGTACAAAAGCCAACACCTATTCCTGATAAAAACTCTCAGGAAACTAGGAATAGGAAGGCACTTTTTCAACCTATAAACAATCAATGAAAAATCTAGAGCTAACATCATACTTAATGGGCAAAGAATTAATGTACTACTAAAATCAGGAACAAGGAAATTATGTATGTTTTCATCATTTCTATTCAATATTATGTTGAATTATATGAAAAGTACTAGCCAGTGCAACTGGCAAGAGGAAGAAAAGGCATCCAGGCTAGAAAGGAAGAAATAAAACTGTTCTGTTGACAGGTGACATGCAGAAAACCTTGTGGATTCTATGAATATAATACTAAATATTACTCTATCAAGGTTGCAGAACATAAGCTGTTCAGTTATGTTATATTAAATACCATATTATGTGCTATATGTTAGAATTGTATGTCTATACACTATTGATAAACAATTAGAAATTGAAATAAATAATATTTATATAGTATAAAAATGTAAAATACTTAGGCATAAATCTGACAAAAGATGTGTAACACCTATGTGCTAGAAGCTGCAAAATATCACTAAGCAAATTAAAGACCTAAATAAATGAAGAGGTGTGTCCTGATATATATAGGAAAACTCCATATAGTTAAGATATCAAGTGTCCCCAAATTATCTATAGATTCAGTGCAATCTCAATAAAAATCTCTGCACACATTTTTACAGAAATTAGTGAGTGAATTCTAATGTTTATAAGAAAATGCACAGAATGTAGAATAGTCAAAACAGTTTTGAAGAAAAGCAAAAACAAAAATACAGTTCACGTGCTCATATGACATTTGTTCAAGGGTTATTACTGAGCTGCAATAATTAAGATGGTGTGGTCTTAGTAAAGACAGATGAACAAATCAATGTAATGAAGTAGAAAGTCCAGAGAGAGGGGCGCCTGGGTGGCTCAGTGGGTTAAAGCCTCTGCCTTCAGCTCAGGTCATGATCCCAGGGCTGGCTCTCTGCTCAGCAGGGAGCCTGCTTCCTCCTCTCTCTCTGTTTGCTTCTCTGCCTATTTGTGATCTCTGTCTGTCAAATAAATAAATAAAATCTTAAAAAAAAAAAGAAAGTCCAGAGAGATACCCACATTTTTAAGACAATTGATTTTTGGCAAATGTGTATAGGCATTTTCATGTAATGGGCAAATGTGTATAGGCGTATTTTCAGTGGTGAAAAATCTTTTAATCAAAGGGTTCTGGAATATTGAATATATATGAAAAATAAAACCTTCATCAATACGTTATATCATGTATAAACATTAACTCAAGATAGATACAAATCTTAGGGCATCTGGAGTGGCTTAATTGGTTCAGCATCCGATTATTGATTTTGGCTGGGGTCAAGATCTCAGGACTGTGAGATTGAGTCCCAGGTCAGCCTCCGTGTTGGGCCTGGAGCCTGCTTAAGATTCTATTTCTTCTGGATGAAAGACCTAAATATGAGATAGGAATCCATCAAAATCCGAGAGGAGTACATAGGCAGCAACCTCTTTAGCCTTGGCCACACAACTTCTTGCTAGACATGTCTCCAGAGGCAAGGGGAACAAAAACAAAAATGAACCATTGGGACTTCATCAGGATAAAAAGCTTTTGCACAGCAAAGGAGACAATTGACAAAACTAAAAGGCAACTGACAGAATGGGAGATGGTATTTGCAAATGACATATCTTGACAGATAAAAAGGTAGTAATCAAAATCTATAAAGAACTTACCAAACTCAACACCCTCAAAATAAAAGAAAAATCCAATCAACAAATGTGCAGAAGGCATGAACAGACATTTCTCCAAAGAAGACACATGAACCGCTAACAAACACATGAAAAAATGCTCAGCATCACTCAGCATTAGGGAAATACAAATCAAAACCACAATGAGATACCACCTCACACCAGTCAGAATGGCTGAAGTTAACAACTCAGGAAACAACAGATGTAGGCAAGGATCCAGAGAAAGGGGCACCCTCTTTCATTGGTGGGGATGCAAACTGGAACAGCCACTCTGGAAAATAGTACTGAGGTTCCTCAAAAAGTTAAAAGTAGAACTACCCTATGACCCAGCAATTGGTCTTTATCAAAATGTCTTTAATTAGGTCTTTATCAAAAGGATACAAAAAAAGTGATTCTAAGAGGCACATGCACCCCAGTGTTTGTAGCAACAATGTCCACTAGAGCCAAAATGTGGAAAAAGCTCAGACGTCCATCAAAGGATGAATGAATAAGGAAGATGTGGTACACACACACACACACACACACACACACACCATGCGCGGATATTACTCAGCCATCAAAAAGAATGAAATCTTGCCATTTGCAACAATGTGGATAGAACTAGAGGGTATTATGCTAAGTGAAATAAGTCAGCCAGAGAAAGACAAATACCATATGATTTCACTCATATATGGAATTTAATAAATGAAACAGATGAATATAGGGGGAAGGGAAAGAAAAATAAGATAAAAACAGAGAGAGAGGCAAATCATAAAAGACTCTTAACTATAGGGAACAAAGAGGTGGCTGGAAGGGAGGTGGGTTGAGGGGATCGGGTAACGGGGTGATGGGCATTAAGGGGGGCTTTTGATGTAATAAGTACTGGTGTTCTATGCAACTGATGAATCCCTACATTCTACCCCTCCAAGTAATAATACACTATATGTTGACTAACATGAATTAAAAAAAAAAAATAAAATTCTCTCTCTCCTTCTCCCTCTGCTCCTATCCCCCTTTCTAAAAAAACCCCAATAAATAGAGATCTTATGTAAAACCTAAAAATATAAAATTGCTAGAAGAAAACATACAAGAAAACCTTCATGACTGTGTTAAACATTTCATCCATATGAAAACAATCTACAAGAAATCTTGATAAATTGGGCTTCATTAAAATTAAAAACTTTTTCAAAGATGCTATAAGAGAATGAAACGAGAAAATATCTTCAAAGCCTAAATCTGATAAAAGATACATAATCCAATTTAAAAACAGGCAAAAGATTTGAACAGAGACATCACCAAAAAATTTATATAGGTAGAAAATAAACATATTAAAAGATGCTCAGTATCATTATTCATCAAGGAAATGCAAAGTAAAACTACAGTGAATACCACCACACACCTTTTAGAATGGTTAGGATGAAAAAGACTGATCCTATCAGGAGTTGATGAGGATGTAGATGAGCCAGAACTGATATATGTAAAATGGAAATGTAGGTGAGTTTGGGAACTAGTTTGGCAGTTTTATAAAAATGTTAAACATACTCTTACCATATGACCTGGTCATTTTGCTCCTAGGTATTTACCCAAGAGGAAAAGAGAGCTTATGCCTATACACAGACTTGAACATGGTTGTTCTTAGCAGCTTTATTTATAATAGCCCCAACCTAGAAACAATCCAGATATCCCTCAGTAGGTGATAGATAAATTGTATTGTATCTATGCCATGGAATACTACTCAGTAATGAAAGAGAATGATGAGTACAACAACACAGATGGATTTCAAAATAATTATGCTGAGTGAAAAAAAGCAAGATATAAATAGTACCACTTAGGTAAAATTCTCAGAAGTGCAAAGAAATTTAAAGTAATGCAGTGCACTGATGAACATAAGGGAAGGGAAGGAAAAATAAAAGAAGATAAAAACAGAGAGGGAGGCAAATTATAAGAGACTCTAGGGAACAAACTGAGGGTTGCTGGAGGGAAGGTGGATGGGGAGATGGGGAGATGGGGTAATTGGCTGATGGGCATTAAGGAGGCACTTGATATAATGACCACTGGGTGTTATGTGCAAATGATGAATCACTAAATACCACCCTGGAAATAATATTCTACGTGTTAACTAACTTGAAATTAAATAAAATCTGAAAAACAAAGTAATTTAGTGCAGATCCAAGGTTACTTAGAGTTAAGGGAAGTAGGGCTAGTGAGGGGCAGGAATAGAAAATACAAATGAGAATGAGGAAAAAAATTGTGCATGCCTATAAATATATGTTAAAACTTGCCATATTGTACATTTATATATTATCAGCTTATTGTATCATATGGCAATAATTGTTAAATAAGATTTTTTCCCCCAGAAGTTGCTATGTTCATGTTATTTGTTCAATCGGTAATGGGTAATGATTGTGATTAAAAAATCCTTGGCTTATGCTTTTGCACTAATTTTTATATGTAAAATGTTTGGGAGAATACAAAAGTTTAGGGAACCCATCTTTTTTCAATGTTGCCCTTTGAGTGAAATACTGCAGTCTGACTATGTAATTATCTTTCGGTTTTTATCCATGGAGTGTTAGCCAATCGTTCTAGACCAACAACAAATTTCAAAATCTTTTTTCTTTCAATGTTATATAAATAATAGTGATAAACACTTTTCCAATGTTCCCTTTGACAGAATGTGAAGACACCTGAAATTGGTTCATTATCTTCTCTGACTTGTCTCCTTTCACATCCTCAGCAGGCAGCAGTGTGCATGTCTCAGAATTCTAAAAAGCAAGTACACTGAGCTGGTATTTGGGCTGTTTGGGTTCCTGGCAATCCCATGATGTTTTTGTTCACACACATAGGGGGATTTTAGAAAGAAACTGCTGATTTGTTTCCTATGCAATAATTCTTTTTTTTTTTGGATGTAAATAAAATGACATTTTGAAGCTCAGGATGCAAAATATACTCATGACCGTTAAGTGTTGGGGAGCCCTGGAGATTCTGGGTAGCAGAGATGCATGAAATTTGTCTTTGAGGGATAATGAAAGCTGGGGAGATTTCCGCCCCGGTTTCTACTTTTGGATTAAAGATGAGTCTAGAGATTGAGTCTTCACTTAAAGATTGTTCCACAGCTTTTCATAACCAGTGCATTTCAGTCGTAAAGGGGTGAAGCCAATCTTTTCACAGTGTGTTTTGCTTCTATTCTGATCTGGTCTCCCTCAGTTGCCAGGTGCCTCTAATTTCAGCTAAACTATATGGTAGTTTATGGGATCTAAAATAATTGTATTGGTCATTTTTGTTGCATTTCAAGAATGCAGGCATTAAGGAGGTCTCTAAAGGAGTAACCGCGTAATTGATATGTGGCTGTCAATGGACATTACTTTACTTTTTCTCTCCCTGTAGTCAGTCATATACATTTATGGTTCAGAATCAGCAAATGTGACTGATGCTTCCGGTTAGAACCAATCAAGGCAGGTAGTCGGTAACTTTTTAAGATGGCAATTAAATGTCTCTGCATTTCAGATGTTGATTGACATTTTGACATTTGTTTGATTTTTAATTTTTTCCCGAATTGGAGTTCAGATTATATAAGCTAAGAACTTGCACAATACTCATTAAATTTCTTACCCATGAAAAGTTATACAAATGTGTATAGATATATGTTTTAAAACAATTACTTTGGTTGAAACCTATTAAAAAAAGAAACATTAATTTTATCAATTATATTCTGTACTGTATTTTTCACGTCATAAGATGCTTGATAATCTCATATTCATCTATTTTGCTTTGTTTTTTTGCTCTTGGCTAGAGTGATCCAGATACTTGAAATTTTTGCTGCTCTTTTAAATTTCAAAACACTTACTTTGAATATTATCATAGTTCAGTTATACAGATAAGACAAGAAAGACCAGACTAATGATTAACTGAAGTTTAATAAAAAGTCAAATTATATATAAGATATATGTGTATCTCTTAAACATTTTTAAAGCTAACTTAGTCTGGGATCATACAGCTTTTCACCTGGACACTTGAGATATCCTTTCATTTGGTTCATTTTATTCTCAGACTGTAAGGTGGCGCCAGTCATTCCCATGCCCTGGTGTTCGTATCCTGTATAATCCGCTTCCCTTGAATATGAGCAAGACCTGTGACTTACTTCTAGCCTGTAGAATATGGCAAAGGTGAAGGGATTTTTCAGGTGTAATTAGGGTCCTGGATCAATTGATTGCAAAATCAGCTGATAATCCAGATTATCCTGGGTGGGACTGACTTATTCAGTTAAGAGCCCTTAAAAAAGAGGGTCTAGGCCCTCCCTAAGGTAAGACACTCTCCCCCTTGTTGGCTTTGAATAAATAAACTGAACAAAGCAAGTGGGCGTGTTGGAAGAAGGCCAGGTGACGAAGAGCTATAAGGGACTTTTAGGAGCTGAGGGTGGCCTTCAGGAGGAACTAAAACCTTCAGTCACGTAGCTGCAAGGAAGTGAATCCTGCCAGCAACATGCGGGAGCTTGGCAGTGGCTCTTTCCCCCGTTGACCCTCTGGTGACTCAGCTGACAGTTGGATTGCAATTTGGTGAGGTCTGGAAGCAGAGGACTCAGCTAAGCTCAGCTTCTGACCTATCGAAACTGTGACATAATTAACTGTGTTGTTTTAAGCTGCTAAGGCTGTGGTAACTTGTTACACAGAGATAGGAAACTCATACAGTCAGTCCCCTCATCTCTACTTTCTTCTTATTTTTCTTTCTTGTTTCACCTAACTTGGCCTTTCTGAATGAAAACTTTGATAGTATTTCTCCTCTGCTTAAAATCGTACAATAGCTTCCTCTGGCCTAAAAGATGAAGTCTAAACATCCCATGTGTGTTAAGAGTCTTCATGATTGGCACTCACCTGACTTTCCCTCTCCTCATGCTTTCCTTACGCATACTGTATGCTTTTATCATCAAAATCACCATTATAAAACACTCTCTCACTCCCATTCCCTTGCATATGTTTTTTGTCTTTGGTTTACTTATTCTCTCCACTCCTTGGTAGGCAATAGGGTTATTCCCCAGTGTTCCTAATTACTCCTGGGTAGATAGTAGGATGGTACTTCCATTCCCGTCGAAGCTAGGTGTGACCATGTGACTTACTCCGGCAAATGAAAACAGAGCAAAGGTGACACACGTGTTAGAGAGCCAGTGCATTATTTATGACATCCCCTTTTGTTGCTTCGAGCAACTGGTGACGCTCCAGATGGTGGAAGCTTCATCAGTCTGGGACCCAGAGTGAGAAGATACGAAGAGCTCCCAAGCTAACCTGACGGGTTTTGTGAACAAATGTAAATGTTTGTTATGAATCAGTAAGATTTGGGGTGTTTGGGGTCCTGTGGTCTATCTTGCACTATACTGACTGAAATATCCCTCTTTCTTGTGGATATATACATCCTATAGGATTAGCTCAAATGTCTGGCCTACCTAGGTAGAGTGGAAGGGCTTTCTTTGTGTTCCAAAAAATCTTAAATATACCTCTTTGTCTCTTTAATATCTATCTCATAGATTGCTGTGAAGATTACTTGTGTAAATATATAAGGTGCTTATTAGAAATGACTGGCACACTGTAAGTGCTCAAAAAGATTAGTTATTATTATTTTATAATACTTGTTTTATTGCAATTAACTTTTAAATGTTTGTCTTCTTTTAGACTGCTCATTTGGAGAGCAAGGACTATGTTCTCTTTCACTGTTGTATCTTAGTCACCTGGTCTAGTACCTAGGACATGATAAATATATATTTAACATATGCCCAAAATACCTATTTCTAAGTTCCTTCATGTAGAACTGTAGCGCCAATGTGTATTTTGTTACCAAAACTCTCAGACAGTGTGAATAAGAAAGTTATGTTTCTTACAGCTGTTGAACAATGAGGAACAGTTACGAGACTACATTGAAGATTTTAGTAAACTTGCATTCAGTCAGTGACCTTGGACAAGTTATTTAATCCTTTATTTAATCCTTTAAGTTTCTTTTTCCTCATTTGTAAAATGGGTACCTACCTACCTCATGTGGTTGTTATAAGGAATTAATTAATTTTTGTAGAATAACACAGTGCTTGGCACATAGGGAAACCTTTATTTATTATGATTTTTTAATTGCTTGACTTACATATATTGTGAAATAATTACCATAATAACTTTCGTTAGCATCTATCACACAGATACCATAAAAAAAAGCCAAAAAAATTTTTTTTTTCTTAATTTTTTGTTATTTGTTGTTATTAGTTTTTGTTTTCATCTTTGGCTTTTCCCTGAACTATTTGTTTAGGTACTGTTTACAAAGGTATGAGTCTAATACCTTCCCCTTTATTTTTCATAGAAATGATTGGATAATTAATAATTTATACCACACACCTTAAATTTCACACTCTAATTGCAAGTAACATGAAACAATATTGTGTGTATTTAACCATTTGAATTAAAAATGACAGCAGTTGTTTCTACTATCATTGTATAAGAAATTCACTAATGTACTTAGCATTCTCAATGTGATAAAATTCTACAAAGAAAACTGTGCTTGTCCAAAGAGATGTGAGCAGTGAAAAGCACATCTTACATATCTTTCCTGCCAATATCACAATTACATCGTTTCTATCTCAAAGAACCAAGTATTATCTGTATTAAATCTAGATGTACCATTTTTTACAGATCCTTGCATCTTTAAAGGTAGCTGCCAAAAATACTCTCAATGGGTAATCTTTAACTCATTCTAGAAAGCCTGTTCAATTCTTTTCAAATGAAATTGCAATCTAGTTAAAACTAAGTGTCCCTTTAGAAACAGAATAGAAGAGTGAAGAAGATTAAAAAAGAAAACGGTCCCAAAATGTGACTCATTCCTCTGGTTTGAGGTTTTAAAGAGACATGCAAGGGAGAGCAGAATATAGATTTTCATTTCATGGTGAGTAAAAAATTACCTGAGTGGTAAAGTGGATACCGTTTTGCATGAAATACTGCAATTTCTTGAAAGAGTAATCTGAAAACTTATTTGGATTGTTGTTAGCAAAGTTCACACCAAGTTTCTTCAAAACATAGCTCCTAATCTTTTCCCAGACTTTTCACAGAACTATAATGGTAGAATGAGGAAAATATTTTGATATTAGAAAAGATTTCCTCTGCATTGTAATGAAACCCCCAATTATCACAGTCCATTATTCTAACAAAGTTTATATTGTGAGCTCTTAGTTCTTTTCTCTTTCATAAACCATGTTCCAAAATTAATTGCAGTACTCTGAAATGTTAACTGTGGTGAGTGAGCATTTGGAATTGATTTGTTTCTTATAAAACATTTTGAAGGTTAGAGGTATCTTTAAATGGTTGGGCCAGATTTTCGTCTACCTAACTTTTAGAAGAAATGGAACTACTTTCACTACCTCTTAGAACTTTTCTGTGACGTGGCTTTGCTTTTTGTAAAGTAGGAATAGTTTATTGCTACTTTAATCAAAAGTGATATGGTGGATATTTGAAAAATAGGATTCTTATACATTTTTAACTAAAATGATTCAGTGGAAACTGTTTTGTTTATGTATCTGTTATTTCATCCCAGGACACTTCTAGATGACATAATTCATATGTAGAATTGGTAATTATATATTTATTTTAATACATAATAGGACTTGATTATAGTGCCGCTGTCACCGATATATTCTGATGCCATAGAGGTTAATATCAAATATTTAAGAATCTAACGGTTAACAAGTAATGATATGATAGCTTGTGTTTATAGCACTTAACTGTACTCATCTAAGCAACAAAATAAGAACAAAAGCAATTTCTTCTAGGATGCAACATTTATTTCCTTTTCTATAAAAGTAAATACTACACAAGAAGAGTCATTTGGAAAAAGGCTTTTATGAACAAAACATGCCATGTTTCAACTTTCTGATTTATAATAACATCTGCATTTTCAGAGGCATAATTGTCAGTCACAAAAAAGCACCATATTTTAATATGGGAAAAAGGTCATTGCTGTCCAAATAGTCCCTTACATAGGGTAGTATGGGTGATGTGCTTGGGTCTGGAAATCAGACAGACCTGGGCGTCTTCCTTAGTTTCTCTTTCTTGCAGTGTGGGACAGGCAAGTGACTCAGTGTCTCTCAGGTTTGTCACTTCTAAAGTGGCAATGATAGCATCTATCTCCCAAGGTTGCTGTGAGGTTTAAATAAACCCTTGTTGAACATATTGCCTGGTACAGAGTAAGCACTTAATACCTATTACTATTATTATGACAAGTATAGTGCTTTATATTTTACACTTTACAAGGTACTTTCACATACAGTCTCTCATTTGAGATAATTAGTTCCTGGATGACAGTACAAATTTTATCACAGAAAGAACTACGTGCAAATATTTAATAAGCATGATTGCTATTGGATTTGTTCAGATGGAAAAGCAGCAGATTACATTCCCTTTGCTTTGATGTAAGATCACAATGTGTTAAAGGTACAATTTTTTTTCTTTTTACTTAAATTGCACTGACTTCAAGTCATTTTAAGACACAATTTCATTCACTCACCCTTGCCTGCCTTTATCCCACAAAGCTATCTTTTATACCCACTTTATATTTGGGGAAGAGAAATGTGAACAAACTTCCTGAAGCCAGGGAGGGCAGTCAGCTCTCTAACCAGCCCTCACTAGATGATGCAATACTCAGAACACGCTATCTTCTGCTCTGGTGCTTGACGGATCCTGAAATTTTCAAATATTGTTGGTAAGCATTTGAATGCACAGAAGTGAAAAGCAGATGCCAAAACAGTGGCGGTATGAATGAAGCCTTTGGTAGCAGTCCTGACACCCAGTCTTGTCCATTTATGCCTTTAATCTTCTCAGTGATCGGCAAGTGTTCAACCCATGCAAAAAAATACCCTGTAACCTCCGACCTTAAGAAGATGAAAAAATGGTTTGGGGAGCAGTTAAAGGCCCCATTATATGTGAATAATTTTATTTATTTATTTATTTTTATGAGATTTCCTGAAAGTACTCACATTTAACCCCCAGGCTGAGAATTTTTTGTTCTCTCTTGGTCTGGATGGAGTTAGGTTCTTGCCAGAAGGAAACGGGGAAGTATTAGTAATAGTCTCAGAAGAACCTGTGAGCACACTCTGCTTTAGGGGTATTTCTAGAGGCGAATGACAATGGCTGCCATTCTGTCACCCTGAAACATGCTTGTGGTAGCGGTGGCCAGTTTGCATACACAGCAAACATTGCAGTTGAGCTCATTGACAAATTTCAGTTTGTTCCGGGGGGGGGGGGGGGAATATTCTAAGAGCCTTGTGGGAAAACGGGACGTATGTGGAGCCACTATTATTCCATTCCGTTTTCAGCACATTGCTATTTATGAATGGCTTCCTTTTAATTAGGTGTTTAATTTAAAACAGAACTAGTGACTGTAACAACCCCCAAAGCTCAAACTTGGAACATTAGCCATTTGATGGGGGGGTGGGGGTTTAGAAAGACTTTGAGTCATAAGGTTATAATTGATTGTATGGCACATGAAAGAATTCTTTATTATTTTACAGGATAACTAAGAAAACATTATGAAAACAGCTTCCCCTATTAAATAAAACCTAATTTGTTTCTCAGAATTACATTTTTTTGGGTAAAAATTTCTACCTCAGTGAACATTTATTTTTACTTTTTGAGTGGGGATAAATTCGAAGAGGTCTTTAATTTGGGTATTTAACAAGAAACCTTATTTTGAAAAGGCAAAAGCAAAAGTATTTTTCAATATCTTGTTCCCCTTTGCAGGTAGTTTCCAAGTCTAAAGCCATGATATAGGACAAAAGCAAGTGGAAACGGACCTTACATTATTAATGGTCACAGGAACAAAAGCCTAATAAACTGAGTCATCAGTAAATTACTATAACCCCAGGACTCTAACACCCTTAAGGAAAAACATGGCATGCTTGGCAAATAATACTTTAAGGGTTTATTTAACAATTTTCTCCCCAGATAAAAATTAAAAGTGTTTCATGGAGTCATTCTGAGATAATCTCATATGTATTAGCAAAAAGGAACTGGTCTGTTTTATACTTCATGGGGGAAAACGTTCGTATTTTAGAATAGCATTCTGTGATTATTTTTAATGGGAAAATAAAATATAGGTGACTTCTCCAGGAATCAATATCCTCTTTTCTCCATTCGTGGTGTTTTGCAGGCTGATTAATTTGCAGAGGTTGGGTTTGATTGCTGCTGAAGTAGAAAGCGTTATAGATTCTCTGTTATTCTTCACTCCACTTGGCCGAGGTCTATGGTTCTATCTGTATGTATTTATCTACCTTTCCACATGGTGCTTAGCACTGTAGCTCTGGGCCTCTCCTAAACATATTGTGAAAATCTATTGTACTGAACTCTCAAGTCTCTTGCTGTGAATAGGTAACTACTCTGCCCGCTGCTGCTATCCCCCCCCCCCGCCCCCAGGAGAGCTGTTCCGTTAGGTAAAGGTAAATGAGCCAGACAGAAACAGGCATTTAGAAAACAGCTTTGTGTGTATACGAAGGATGTATCCAGCTAAGTTTTAAAAGCAAAAAGAGGTCACACAATTTATATAATTCCTATAGCAATTAAAGAAATGATGACAGAGCCAACTTGCTCAACATGTGGCATTTGTAAATGGTTGGATGGAGGAGCGCAGTGTCTCTAATCTCTGACACTCTTGCGCACTGCCCCAGTTTGTTATCCCAGATACAGATTTTTTTTTTTTTTTTTTTTTTTAGTTTCTGGTGAACAGTTAATTACATGAACTAGATCAGCAATATTCTCTATATCAACTTTTTTCAAAAGTTTGAGAGAAATAAAGCATAAAAAAAGGGTTGGTGTTGTTTTGTCTAGTCTAGCCGGAAATGTTTCTGATAGATCACTTCTTTAATCAAATATTTCTCTATATTTGAAATATTTCAACTTTGAATTATTGAAAGTCCTCTGACTTTTAAGTGTAGGTATTTTGAAGTTGTGGGGTTGTGTGTGTTGACAAAAACTGGGTAACAATTGTATAGCTTCAAAGGTTAAGTTGATTTAAATACAGACCAAATCTAGTATAACATAAAAGCCTTTCAATATACTTGATCCATTTTTTAGTCATTTGATAACTTATTGTACAGCTTATTAGAGTGACCATCAAGACCACATTAAAAATGAAAACTCTTTAAAGTCATGCCATTTAGAAGGGTAACTTGATTATAAGCTAAATATATCATTTATGCAGGGATAGACTGATGCCTTAAAAAAATTCCTCAATTGGGTTTGTTGAAAATATTAATTTATAATATTTAATTCATTACCTTTTCTGAAAAATATAGTATTAAGTATTTTGATATAAAGTATACATATAAAATACTTTGAATTCTTTCCCAGAAGCAAATCCAGAATCATGTTGGTGAATAAACATTGCTCTAGCAAACAGCTCCTTAGGAAATCTGCTCCCAATTAACCTTATAGACAAGTGAAAAAAACATCTTCTAAAAACAGATACATTTATTTCTGTAAAATTGTGAATTCCTTAGCATTTCTGCAATGTTGAAATAAACTGTTTTCAATCTGTATTTATAGATCAGAGTTGGGAGCAATTTCTATGTCCTTTATAAACAGCCTTGACTGCCTACACTGAGTTCAAAACTGCCTTAAAATGTGTCATTTTTTGTATACAAAAGGCATTCTAAAATTGTATTATGCAGTTATTGTGCTGAAAGAATGACCCTTGCCATGCTTTGTTTACTGAATGTCAAATTTTCATTTGTATTACAGCTGTGTACCATAGCAGTTTCGGTTTTGTATGAAGGGCAACTAATGTACAAAACAGTCAAACCACAGAGCAGTAATTAGTCTGGAAAAGATCAAAGTGTGCTCTTCTAAATCCAGCCAATTTGCTCTGGGTGTGCAAAACCAATAGTCTTTCTTTTGCTAAGGTCTCTTATTAATTTTTGCTTTCGCTTGTTGCAGAGCAGCTGCTTTACTGTCAATCCAACATCCTGCTTAAAAAAAAATCCATTTTGATGCCACAAATGCAATTTCAATGGGTTTAGGAATAATAACCAGCTTTTTTTTTTTTTTTTCCCCATCCCACTTCTAGGAGATAGAAACTTGAAATGAAAGTTTTCAGCATCTGTAAAGTGAAAGAAAGCCACATAAGGCAGAGCCCTGTTTGGATTTGTTGCTCTAGAAAGAGCTGAAGCAGTGTGATCTGTAAATACTTCTGCTTTTAGTGCTTTTAACCAGCTCTGCCCTTATCACTATATGTCTGTGTCTCTCTTCTCCTCTTAATATGAGGGTTCTTTTAAAAAAATACTTACGGTCGCATTGTGGTTTCTCACAGAAAAATAGAATCATCCAAATTATTAATTAAGTGCGATACAACCGGAAAGAAATCCTTAAATGAATAGTTTGCATATCAGGATGAAAACATGAAAATAAGTACTATCACTTGCTATTCCCTGATGTAATTATTATTACTTTTTAGTGAATATGAAACTGGTAATTAAAGTTGGTAGTTGAACTGGTAGGTGAAGGTAATGATTAAACTTCATCATAGAAGTTAAGTGAATAGAACTTGTGAAGGGAAAGAGTATGATATCACTTACAAAATAAAATATGATCTTGGAGAAGATATTTTAAATGTAGTGTATGCATTTCTCCCCTTCTCCATTTTTGTTATTTCTCCTCTCAATATTCTCTCTGGCAAAGGAGGGAGATAAATAAACTAGTTAGTTTATTGATTCCTGTTAATATGGGAGCTTTTCTATAATTGTTACCTCGACCTCTGTTCAAATATTGTGTGTGTGTGTATTTTAAGTAAATTTCTTGAATGTTAACATGTATTAGCTGAGTGAATATATTTTTGTGTTTGCTGTTGCAGCAATTTTCCTGGCTTCACAACAAACCATTTAAATTTGATTCTGAGTTACAGTCCACTCCAAACATGTGCCAAAAATTTGTTTTAGTGTCAATGTCACTAGCTAACTAGACATTAAAATACAGCCAAGTAAAACAAAAAGTGTAATGATATACAGCATTAGCATAATAAAAAGAAGCACATACTGCAATTTACAATAATTGATTCATAAACAAATATGTAATGCCCCTGAAACAACCAAAAAGGTTTGCTCTGGAAATGTCTTCAATTGAACAGGAATTTAATGCTTTGGAAAAGCAACAAAATGATCATACAGAAAAGTTAAGGTATCTCTTTCTTCATGCAACAGGTACAATCAGGCACTAAGTCCTGATTTTACTCTCAATAAATCATGACATACTAAATGAACTCGAGCTTCGGAGCTCTTCATCCTTTTAGAATATTTGTTCATGTCTTATTAAAATCGGTTGTTACCTCTATCACCCTTGTGATACATTCTGTTTTCCCCACTCCATTCCATTATTTGAGGGGCTCTAAAGATGATAGTGAGTGGGAATAAATCTACCCCAGAAATGAGTATCCAACTGACATTTATAGCTGCTACTGTATAAAGCCCTCATTTCAGGTTCAAATAAAATTCCATTGATTACCTTTCTCCAGCATCATATAGGCTTTAACATGAGTCTTTCTTTTAAGAAAACTTGAGGGGAACCTGGATTGCTTAGTTGGTTGAAGATCTGACTCTTGGTTTTGGCTCAGGTCATGATCTCATGGGTAACGAGATGGAGCCCTGAGTTGGGCTCCATGTTCAGCAGGGGAGTAGTCTTGCGATTCTCTCTCTGTCCCTGCCCCTGCTTGCACTCTTCCTCTCTCTCTCTAAAATAAATATTAAAAAAACCCCAAAACTTAAAACAAGGTATTTATTTAGCAAGTAAAATGGCCCCAGGGAGTGTGCACAAAATCTTATTTAGAAAATTCTGAAAATCTTTGGACTGAGGTTTTTTTTTTTTTTTTTTTTTTTAAAGATTTACTTATTTATTTTGGAGAGAGAGAGAAATAAATATTTATTTGAGAGAACAAGAAGGGGGAGAGGCCCAGTGAGAGGGGGAGAGAATCCCAAGCAAACTCCCCACTGAGCACAGAGTCCCATACAGGGCTTGATCCCAAGATCCCAAGATCATGACCTGAGCAAACATCGGGAGATGGCCACTTAACTGACTGAGCCACCGGGTACTCCTGGACTGAGATTTTCTTTAAAAATTGAAGTTTAAGTGATGTATAATGTTATATTAGCTTGGTGTACAGCGTAATTATTCAATGTTTGTATATATTGCAAAATGATCACCACAATAAGTCTAGTTAAATCTATCACCATACATAGTAACAGAATTTTTTGTGTTGAGAATTTTTAAGATCTACTCTCTTAGCAACTTTTATATTTACAATATAGTATGGACTGAGATTTTTAAAGAAGATATTGGGGAAAATAAGATGTTCTGGAAAACTCAATAGATTTTCTTTTTTCCAAAGAAGAAGAGAAACTAATATGCAAACTGTGGACTGTTAGTCTCATTTTCAAGCTAGATAGAATTACTGAGAGGGTGGTTTGTGAATCCTTGCAAAAGTAATGATCTCTGGCCAGTGCAGTAAGGCAAGAAAAAGATATAAAAAATTCAAGGACTGGAAATTCAAGACAATTAACAGACTCTTAAAACTAATAAAAGAGTTCAGTGAGGTTGCTATATAGAAGACCAACAGTAACCACAACAAAAATACCAACAGAGTTCTTCTATACTTGCACTAACTAAAAATATAATGGGTAATATGATGCCTTGCATTATAGCAAGAAAACTTAAAGTATCTACCTAGAAATAGGTAAAATACTTTTGAAAAAAATATTAAAATTCTATTAAGAGAGGTAAAGAAACTTTTGCCTAATATGATCACACCTTTTAAAAGAAGAATTTGAAACACAGTCGGCACTGAGGAAATATTCAGTGAATGAATGAATGAATGAATCTCAGTAGATGGAGAGAGAGGTCATTCTCATTAATGGGAAAGTTAAGACTGTAGAGCGCTCAATCATTTTATTTTTTCGGTGCAGATCAAATATAGTAGGGGATGCTGGAAGGAAAAGAAAAGGGACTGGAAATGTAGTGTAAGGAAGAACAACAAAAAAAGGAAAAATAAAATAGTTGGGATGCAGTTTACTGATGATGTTAGGGTGCCATAAACCCATCAATTCAGTAATAGGTGCTTGGGAGCCAGGAAGGGCAAAAAGACATGCCATGAAATTTTCAGTTAACAGACATTAGCAAGTGATGATATGAAGCTGGAATTTCTGGTTGATGCGCTTGATAGTCATCACTAAGGAGAGCTCCATAAACCTTTCGATGTGTTGACTTGAGCAAGGCAAAGTGAGATAAGCACCAGGGAAATGTCCTGTTCTTAGGTCCATAGACATAATGGCAAATACACAGCATAAAGAGAAGTGCCTAAACGATATCACATGTGAAAAAGAATTAAAAGTTAATTTTAAACTCAGTATGAATTAGCAGGATGACATACTTACTTTTTCCCTCCTCAGAAAAACCTAAAACAGTCTATTTTTAAGCTGCATTAATAGAGTAACAAAGTGTAATCATACAAGCTGACAACTTTCAACTCTGTAAGCCCAGCCTTCTGCCATAGTATTTATCTCCTATAACATCTTGGTGTAGGAGATAGGGATAGATGTAGGATTTAGCAGGTATATTAGCTTTTCCTCCTAACCCTGCTGTTCTCTTGGTATTTTCTGTCTGGGAGGACCTGTCTTGGTGCGAACCTACTACCAATGAAGTCACTCTTGCCCCAAACTAGGCAGTCAACTTATCCTTATTTTGGTCTTTCTCTAATCCTTACATACGTTGGTTTTCCAAGTTCTAGTCACTTCAGCAACTGTTTGTCTCTCTGTCAATTACTACTGGTTTTTAATTTGGGACTAATTATCTCTACTTTACTGTCAGATAGTTTCCTTGTTCATCTGTCTCCAAATTTGCTTGGCTGTCTACACCATTTCTAGAGTGTGCATTCAAAACACAAATGTGATCATGTTATTTCCTAACTCTAAAACTTTCAGTAGACATTCATCCAGTCTTCCCATTGTCTATGTGCCCTATCTATAGCCATGTTGGAAAGAGTGCCTGGGTGGCTCAGACAGTTGAATGTCAGACTCTTGATTTCTGATCAGGTCATGATCTCAAGGTCATGAAATTGAGTCTGACATCGGGCTCTGCGCTCAACACAGAGTCTGCCTGACCCTTTCTTGTTCCTCCTCTCTCTAAATAAATATTTAGATAGATAAATACATAAATAAATAAAATCTTTATTAAAAAAGAATGGAGCATGTATATTCAACATAAATATGTAAAATAAGTATATAATGTAAATATTTCATACATCATAAAACATACACAAAACAAATTTTTTTTTTTTTAAGATTTTTTCTTTATTTATCTGACAGAGATCACAAGTAGGCAGAGAAGCAGGCAGAGAGAGAGGAGGAAGCAGGCTACCCGCAGAGCAGAAAGCCCGATGTGGGGCTCGATCCCAGGACCCTGGGATCATGACCCGAGCCGAAGGCAGAGGCTTAACCCACTGAGCCACCCAGGTGCCCCTACACAAAACAAATTTTAAAAGGATGAGATACAATAGGAATTTAAATCTTCAGAATATCATGTATTAATAAAACAAATAAAAACCTATTTTTGCAGTGTGCTTTAATGTGTTTCATTTTTTAAAAACTTAGCTTAGGCAGTCGCGCAGGCAGCGGCTGCGGGAAGCCGGACACCCGGCGTCGTGTATTACAAGTTTAGTGGCTTCACGCAGAAGTTGACTGGAACATGGGCTTCCGACGCCTATAGCCCGCAGGGATTAAGGCCTTTGGTTTCCACAGAAGCACCACCTATCATCTTTGCCACACCAACCAAACTGAGTTCTGATTTTCCTGTATATGATTATGCTGGGAAAAACAAAGTTCCCGAGCTGCAGAAGTTTTTCCAGAAATCCGATGGTGTGCCCATCCACCTGAAACGAGGCCTGCCTGACCAAATGCTTTACTGGACCACCATGGCGCTGACGCTGGGGGGGACCATCTACTGCCTGATTGCGCTCTACATGGCTTCGCAGCCCAGAAACAAATGACTTGAGGCTGCAGAGGACTGGTTTGCTTTTTGGCATAAACCCTTTGAATTTTCATTTTTCACTGCTCTGTAAACATTTTCTTTTTTACTTGAATGGTTTACTTAACATTTTCCCAGAGAAATAGGAAGATATTAAGGCGGTATTTTGGTTTATGAAATGCACATTGGACAGTTAAAACTATTGCTTAAAGAAATGCTGCTGCTCCTTGGGCTCCTGATTTCCCTGGAGGTTCTAGAGGGAGGCTGCACACAGGCTCTTTGACAGTAGTCTGTGCTGAGGTCCTTAGGGACTCACAGTGGTGTTTTTGAACGTGGGGTACAGAGGCCTTTTTGGATTTGGATGTGATTGAGGAAGGAAGAGAGAAACCAAGGCCAGGAGTATGAAATGGAGGTTTATGCTAGTAGACACCATGGGGTTTTTTCCTTCTTGCACTAAAATGTTAAAAATTATTTGCAGCCTGACTCTGTTCATTGGACAGTTTGTTTCCAAGGGTTATTTGCCTCACCTCAGATCTTTAGTGAAATTTTAGGTGTAATTGTTTGTATTTATTCCATCTCGGGAACAGAAGACACCTGTTTAGTGTTGTACTTTAGACCAGTGTCTTTTATTAATGCAGCTGTGACACAAAGTCTCCTTTACCTTTTCAAAATGTTATGGCTTTAAATTATGACTTATTTTGATTGTGGAATAAATACATGAATGAAAAATCTCAAAAAAAAAAAACCCCAAAAACCAAAAAACTTAGCTTAACCTAATTTTGGTATAGTGATTCAGAATTCAGTTTATTTTGAGATTTGCTTTTGATTGCTACAGTGGTTAAACACAGGATACTTCAAAAACAAATAGAAGTGCATCATTGGTTATAACTAAAATATAATTTTTATTTTTCAGTCCATCCATCAGTTATTCATTTTTTCATGAAATTTGGCAATATATTTTTATCTTCCATAATTTCAATCAGTTGTTCTTGTGAGCTAACTAAATGGTGTTATACTTCAGTATCTTTAAACAAGAAAACCCTACTGAAACCTTTTATTTACAAAATTTTACAAGTTAGATAATTTAATTTTCATGCTTTTATATGTGTAGACATGAGAACAACACTTTTGCATTGCTTTTGGGTAAAGGAAATCACACAATAAAGGAAATAAAGGAAAAATTTCAAGACAATATGCTCTGTCGTCCATACACATTTCTTTTGAAAAACAGTTGCTTTTTCACTCATTGCTAAGCTCTCACCTTTATTCTGAAAGGACAGATTGTCTATTTATTAAAGACTTAATTTTTTAGAGCAGTTTTAGGTTTACAACAAAATTGAGAGGAAGGTACAGAGATTCCCCATACGCCTTCTGCCCCCACACACGTCTCCTCCATTAGCAATATCCCTCACCAGAATTGTATCAAAATATCAAAGTGATATTTATCAAAGATGAATCTGCACTGCCAAATTATGTTTGTCCAAAGTCCATAGTTTACCTTAAAGCTGACTCTTGATGTATAATCTGTGGGTTTGAACAGACACATATTAACATATATCCATCATACAGAGTCTGTCCACTGCCCTCAACATCTGTGCTCTCCCTGTTCTCTTCCCATCTCTCACTCCTGACAACTGATTTTTTTACTTGTCTCCATAGTGGTTTTTTTGCATATAGTTTGAGTCATTCAACATGTACCCTTTTCAGATAGGCTTTCTCTAACTCATAGGGATTTAAGTTTCCTCCATGTCTTTTTCATGACTTAATAGCTCATTTCTATTTAGTGCTGAATAATATTTTATTGTCTGGCTATACCAGTTTATTTGTCCATTCATCTACAGAGGGACTTCTTGGCTGCTTCCAAGTTTGGGCAGTTGTCAACAAAGCTGATATAAATATCCCTGGGAAGATTTTTGTGTGGACGTAAGTTTTCGTCTCCTTTGGGTGCAGACCAAGGAGGGTGATTACTGGATCATATGGTGAGAGTACATTTCGTTTAGTTTTGTAAGAAACCAAACTGTCTTCCAAAGTGGCTGTATCATTTTGGATTCTCACCAGCAATCAACAAGAATCTGTGTTACTTGGGATGCCTGGGTGGCTCAGTTGGTTAAGCAGCTGCCTTCAGCTCAGGTCATGATCCCAGGGTTCTGGGATTGAGTCCCGCATCGGGCTCCTTACTCGGCAGGGAGCCTGCTTCTCCCTCTGCCTCTGCCTGCCTCTCTGTCTGCCTGTGCTCACTCGCTCTCTCTCCCTCTGTCTCTGACAAATAAATAAATTAAAAAAAAAAAAAAAAAAAAAGAATCCGCGTTACTCTACATTCTTGTCAGCATTTGGTGTTGTCAGCCTTCCAGATTTTGGCCATTCTGATGGGAGTGTAGGGATACCTCATTGTTGTTCTAGTTTGCATACTCTGATGAAATATGATAGGGACACTCTCTTCATATGCTTATGCTATCTATGTCTTTGGTGAGGTGCATGTTCAGACTTTCTGTCATCTAGGTTTTCTCTTCTGTTAACTTCTAGAGTTTCATAGTTTTGCACTTTACATTTAAGTTTATGATCTATTTTGGGTTATTTTTTCTAAGAAGTATAAGGTCTGTGCCTAGATGAATTTTTTTGCATGTAGATGTCTAGTTCTTCCAGCACCACTGGGCTGCCTTTGCTCCTTTCAAAGTCAAAGAGCAGTGACTGCATTTATGTGAGTCTCTTTCTGGCCTCTCTGTTCTGTCCATGGATCTGTTTGTTTATTCTTTTGCCAAACCACATTGTCTTTATGACTGTAGCTTAATTGTAAACCTTTGTTCTTTTCCATCAATTCTGGGTGGACTATTTGGGGTCTTTTGCATCTCTATAAATAGCTTAGAATCAATATTTTGATATTCATGAAATAATCTGTTAACATTTTGATTGATGTTTATTTATTTAAAAAACTCCATCTGGGGGGTAGTATGATAATGGAAAATTATTCTCATCACAGGAAAGGTAAGCAAATTTTGACTATTTCTTTGCTGTGAGATAACAAATTTCTATGTAATACCTCAGATTTTCATGATAGTTTTTTTAAACCTCATTAAAAGGTGATATTGAAATATTATAAAAACTTGGACAGCTCTGTTTTTATGAAATTAATGCCATCAACAAAATAAAATGCTCATCTGCTTTGCCATTTTTATTTGCCTATAATAATGTAGTTGATGAATTTTGCTGTGGTGCTAACTTTGTCACTTTACCCTAGGGCCTTTTTTCTTTTTCTCTTTAGTCAATTTTCTATTTATACCCACCATTTCCCTGACATAGTGTTTTCAAAAGATATCAATACTAATGAAAAAGTATATTCTTCATTACACTTTACTGGCTCAACAAAAAGTTGTTCATGTATTTCATTATTGAGAGTATAACAAATATCAAAAAGAAACATGTTAGAAACATCCATAGTTTTATTCTCAAGTGTTTAGCAAGTGTCTAATACTTAACTTCTTCAAATATTCAGCTTTGTTTTCCACTGATTTATCTGATGCATTTTTTTAAAGATTTTATTTGAGAGAGAGAGAGTGAACAGGAGAAAGCAAGCATGAGCAGGGAAAGAGTAGAGAGAGAGGGAGAAGTAGGGAGGGGGAAGCAGACTACCCACTGAGCAGGGGGCCTGAGGGGAGGCTGGAGCCTGAGGTGAGACATTCTGGAGCTCTGGGATCATGACCTGAGCCAAAGGAAGATGCTCAACTATTCAACCAAGTGAGCCACCCAGGCGCCTCTTATCTGGTGCATTTTAAGCAGTCACTGTCTTAGGTTGGGTTCCCAAAGAAGCAGATCTTGAAAGAAGGATTTGAGTGTAAGTAGTTTGTTTGGGAGAAGGCGATCCCAGAAAGCATGGATAAGGGATGGCAGAAGTGAGAAAAGGAAGAGAATGATCCAGTACAGGACATGTCACCAAGCAGGTTCCTACTCTGGGACACTGGGGTTCACGCCCGCTGGAGAGCTCAGGAGCTAGCACAGAATTTCTCTGAGGAGTTGCCCTCGAGGCATAGTAAATATTCTCCAACTCTTATCTGTCAGCAGCAGACAAGAGTTACTGAGCACTTCTGGCCTACCTGTTTGCGGATCTAGAGAGCCCTCAGATGGAGCGCTACGGTGTATTAAGATGTAGTCTCCAAGGCTCAGGGACAAGGGATGCGGAAGGGATGTGAGCAGGGTCACTGCATCATCACTGCATCATCTGCTAAGGTCAACAGAGGCCTTCAGCATGCTTTGGACTGTGTTTCCTAAGAAGGGAAGAGCAAGTATTTTTAACTAAACTTATTACTGCTAAGTAAAAGTCCTGCAAAAGAGGGGCACTTGGGGGGCTCAGTCAGTTAAGCATCTGCCTTTGGCTCAGGTCATAAGCCCAGGGCCCTGGATTGAGCCTTGCTTTGGGCTCCCTGCTTGGCAGGGAGTCTGTTTCTCCTTTTTCCTCTGCTTCTACTCCTGCTTTTGTGCTCTTTCTCTCAAATAAATAAATAAAATTTCAAAAAAGTCCTGCAGGGGCGCCTGGGTGGCTCAGTGGGGTTAAGGCCTCTGCCTTCGGTTCAGGTCATGATCCCAGGGTCCTGGGATTGAGTCCCACATCGGGCTCTCTGCTCAGCAGGGAACCTGCTTCCTCCTCCCTCTCTGCCTGCCTCTCTGCCTACTTGTGATCTCTCTCTGTCAAATAAATAAATAAAATCTTAAAAAAAAAAAAAAAGAAGCTATTAATCTATCAAATTTAGAAAAAATTTCTAAGGTCTTCATATTCTAGATATAAATTCATATCTTAAAATAGTATTCTTTATGTATGTATATACATATATATACACATGTATATGCATTATATATATACATGTATATGCATATATATATATATATATATATATATATATATATATATATATGATTTAACAGATCTGAACGTGTCATTAGTATTTTTACCTGACAAAGAGATTATACAAGGAATAGAAGGATCAGCTCTGCCCTTTTCTTAGGTTTTTCTTTGCTTACCCTATTAGTGTTATCTTCAGTTTGGGGTTTCTTTGAAGAGATCTTTCTTAAGTCACCTGTCTATTTTATGAGGGTTATTTACTTAAAAATAGATAATATAATCTGTAAATCTACTGAACTAGATATCATAAAATGCAACATTTTTGATAAAAGTGAAATGAGTCACAGGGAGATGGCCAGCGTCCAGCCCTTCATGTTGTGGAATTCTTTATCATTAGGATGTTTTGCTTACTGTATGTGATATGTGACAGTTTGAATTTCAAATCTATTGATGGAGGTTGCCAGTGTCAATTCAAATGAAATACTAGTGAAGCCTAACATTTTCCTGATTCTTGGGGTAAAAATCAAATAAACTAGAAGTCCTCCTATTTTACCCTCGTTGGAGCATTTTGTGCATCCCCTGTGACATGTATGCCCCAGTTTGGAGACCACTAGATTATAGGACAAAGTTCACATGTCTTCGCGTGGGGCACACAGTCCTCCATCATTTGGCCCTTGCCTACCTCTCTAATGTAAGGTCTTGCCTTATACCCTGCATTTCAGTTGTAATGGACTTTTTGGAATTCCCTCAGTTTTTCATGTTGAATCATTACATCAGAGCTTCCCAGAATGTTCTTTTTCTTTGGACTACCTGGGAAAACCTTCTCTCTGAAACTTTTTCTGACCCTTTTCCTCTCCACCTGGAAGCATTGAAAATATACTCTTTAAAACATTACTGTGTTGTCAACCTTAGCTTTCAGCCCTCCTGTTGAAGCTATTTGTTAACACTCTTGGGTACTCCTTTAGATTATCATCTCCCTGAAATCAAAGATGTTGTCGAGTTTATCTTTGATCTTCAGCATATAGCTTCAAACAGGCACACAACCATGCTTGTTGAATTAACTACGGGGTCATAGTCCTATCAAACACTGTCCTGATCAGCCAGCACACAGAGGACTGTGTTTAGCTCAGGATGCCTCTTGAAGAAGGACTTGGAAACCTCATGTATAGACAAGGTGAAGAATTCCAAACAGTGTTATGAGAGCAACTGTAGCCTGGGACCAATGGATAGAACAACAGGGAAGAGGGATTTGAATTTACTATGAGGAAGAATTATCCGACAATTAGAGCTGCTTGAACACAGGATGAATGGCTTTGGGATATGGTGAAGTTTTATGTTTTTTTTTTTTTTTGGTTTTGGTTTTGTTTTGTTTTTTAGCCAGTGGAGATGTTGAAATAAAGCCTGAATGGATAACCTTCTTGAGCAGAGCCAACAAGTGCTTAAAGCATCTGGAATGAATATGGTGAGCGGAGGAGGATTTAGCTAATCTTTGAAATATTCGATATGTCGTGATAGGTCTAAACTTTAAAAGGTATTGTTTCCAAAAAAAAGAAGAAAAAAAGCAGTGATGCCATTTTAAGTAAATAATTCCTCTGTGATTCAGAGTGTATGGATCTGGGTAAGACACCACTGTAATGCTGCTTTGCCTTCTTGTGAGCCAGGCTATGCAAATCTTTGAGCTTATATTGATGCTGTTATTTTTCTTTGTGAAAACACTCACAGACATTTAAGTTGCTCCCTCTTTTCATCTGAGAAGTAGGATACCTTCTCTCCGCCTAACCATGGAATTAAAATTTATAGTCTGAGAGTCTGTAAAAAAAATAATAGTGTCTCTTGAGTATTGGAGAAGCAAAAGGTACCTTAATCTTCTAGACATTCAAGGCTGCCTGAGGCAGAATTATAGAACAAGATATTGAATCAATTAAACTTAATTCAGGATATATATAATAAGCACATGTCACAGGTTTCAATAACACTCTCGATAATATAACATAATCTAATTTTTATAACACTTTAAAAAGGCATGAGTCTTATAATATGGAAACAGTCTCAGTGTAGCGGAAGGCATTTGGCTGTGTTGTCTAACTGGTTTCGGAGCCTGGGCCGCAATCCATCACATCTGATTCCCCTTCCATGGGTTTCTCGCTTTCATCACGCTGCCTCAAAAGTATAGCATGTGGTCCTAACCCTGAAGAATTTGAAGGGATAAGATATATCCATCAAACAATTAGAGAACAACAAAAGTGTAGTAAGTGCGTTACAGCTGAGGAGTAGTTTGGAAGGTCAACAAGGTGAGAAATCACGGGCTAACGGATATGGAAACTTTTATTAAGAGCAACTTTGAAAATAGCTCTGAAGGATAATTAGGCTTACAAAATTTTTTTTTTTTTTGGTTCCCAAAGTGCATGTTGGCTTTGTCCACATTCACCCGTGCCTTTCCTTCTCTTTTATTTCTTTTTAGTTTTACTACTCTCTATCATACTGGCCAATGGGACACAAGCATCTAATTGCAGCAAATTCTTATACATTCCAAGTGACCCCCACAAAAACAGGTTGCCATGGTAACCAAACAAAAAGGGACTAGAAAACAGAAGCAAAGTATTTACTTAATGTCTGATGGGCTCTCTGCACGATTTTCATTAGACCTGTTGCTGGCTTTCTTTTAGGTTTGGGTGCCAGTCACTGCTAATTTTTTTAAGTTGTTAAAAGATTGAAAACTTTACCAAGTCCTTTAGTATAGAAAACTGTACCAAGCAGTGAAGTCACAGCAACTGATTTTTTTAAATACACCAATCTTATTTAGAAATGTTGATTTATTACATAGAATTAACCCAGAAGCTTGCACCTCTTGCTAGTGGAATTGAGAGAACAGCAGGGGCATTTGGTGATGGTAAAGAGTTGTTTGAGAATGATACAAAAAGGGGAGGTAATAGTAGATCTGAAATAATTTTGTTAAAGATCCTATCTCTTTTTGCCACGTCAATAATAAAAGTCTAATCAGCTGGCATAGATACTTCGTGGTTAATTGTTTTATGTACAAAGTCTTTAATTAATAGACTATGTAATTAATACAGTCTACTGTGTTCCAGCTAGTTTTAATCTCTTGGTGAAGAAAGATTTTGACAATGAGACACAAAGTCATTTAGACTCATAAAATATGTCTGACATTTTTTGAATTGGGGAATGGGACCCATTCCCTGCATCCCTACTATTGTCTTGGTACCTCTTTGAAGTGCAAAAACAGGAGAACTTCAAAGGCAGTTCAGAAAGATGGCATCTGTAGCTCTGGCAAGCTCTGAAGGTGCCCTGCATGTCACTAGGTGGTGGGTTTGCTTGGGATCTTGGCACAATGGGCTATTCCTTTAAGAAAAGATAATTATAATCTGCATTCAATAAATAGCTTCAGCTGACACTTGCTTTTAAGAATCACACTCAACAAGGGGCACCTGGGTGGCTCAGTGGGTTAAGAATCACACTCAACATACACCTTGAAAAAAAGTGATTCTACGATGTAAATAACATTTGTAGGAGTAGAAAACAAAGCTGGAGGCTTGTTTGGAAGTTTAGTTAGGCAGAAGGGACAAAGTTATCCCGTAAAGGCATGGGTCTTCTCTGCAGTGTTGCTGCTCTGTGATACAGGTCCACCCACTTGCATATACAGAATTAGCTGTATTGTACTAAAATGCCTTTTTTTTTTTTTTGCATTTTTCTATGTTAAATCTCTTAATCTAGCAGCTGAGCGTGGGATTCATGGAGCAAGATTCTCCTTCAATGAAGGGATTTGTCCCTTAGGAATAGAGTCAATTCAGTGCCAGGTCACAAGGAAAAAGGTAAGAAAATATAATGTAATTATACAACAAACACTTGTTTGTAACAACAGTGACAAAATACATAGGGGAATGCTCATCATGTATGTTTCTATTAATGCCTCACATGTGATCTATACTATTTTTGTTCTTTGGGATGTCTATATAATCATTCTTCTTTCTGAATTATGCTGTTTCTGTGGAATATGTTAATGTGGGCTTCACCAGTATCATTGCTACCATTGTAGCCATACAGGAAGAGTAGAGCCAATGTGATGGCTAATTCCTATTTAAGTATTCTGTGCTGCAACCTCTAATTCAGTCATTCTTTGGAAAGGAGGTGGTAGGTTTGAGTGAATTTTTGGAGTTAGGACCTAATAAGAACACACATCATTGAGTTCCCGCCCAAAGGTTAGTCAAGGCAGATATTTTGCTCTGAGGGCAGGGTTAGTAGATACAGTCCCATCCTAAAGTTCCTGCACATGATGCCCAGTACATGTACAGAAAAGGCCAGGCTTTAAGGGCCAGTATCAATCAATATCAAAAGAATCCTCTGAAGAGTTCTTTCCTGAAGTTAGGGAGATTAGGAGTGTAACTTTGTCCTTTGTATATCTCCAGTGGAAAATTTAGGCTGGAGAAAAGAAAGGATTTCTTCTAAATTCTTTTTGACTTTTCCCACAGCAGTATTTAAATACTTGGTTTTCTGGGGCGCCTGGGTGGCTCAGTGGGTTAAGCCGCTGCCTTCGGCTCAGGTCATGATCTCAGGGTCCTGGGATCGAGTCCCGCATCGGGCTCTCTGCTCAGCAGGGAGCCTGCTTCCTCCCCTCTCTCTCTCTGCCTGCCTCTCTGCCTACTTGTGATCTCTCTCTGTCAAATAAATAAATAAAATCTTTAAAAAAAAATACTTGGTTTTCTAACTTATGAAATGATTGGTATTGACTTTTTCTTGTTTAACTAGAATTTATTCACTGTTCCATTTTTGTCTAGTGAGCCAAATGCTAATGAGTTTTCCTGGGTATAGTCTTAATTAATATAGTTTCAATTATCTGAAACATTTATTAGGAGTCTTCAGTAAGTGGCCTAAGGATAATTTAAAAAATTACTCCCCTCCTCTGAACAACAAACCACCCCCATCTCCACTTCCATAGTAGCGTTTCCTTGAGTCCATAAAGGATCTAGTAAAACAACATCAGCTGCTTTCCATTTCTTTTTATTTGTTAGCCAGAGTCTGGTGAGGCTCCTCAGTAATTCCCTTAAGTATCCAAAGGAATCCCTCTCTTTCTTTGGCTTCCTCTCTCCCACAGGGCCCATTATCTCTATTAGCCTGCTTTAGAGAAAGAAGGGACATCCGCGACATGGTCTAACTTCTCTGCAGTCAAGGATGCCTTCAAAAGCAAAGTTTGGGTGACTGGGGGAGGGGGGTGGGGTAGGGCACATTGCAGGGGAGGGAAGGGATTATAAGCAAAGGGACAGCTGGGGATCGGCCCATTCTTTCTGGGCATTTTTGTAGAGCCTCTATAGAGGCAGTAAAGAAAGTAAAATCTAGATACATCTTTTAAAACCTGCTCTTGAAGTGTCTGACTTTTTTTTTTTTTTTTTTTTTTAAAGATTTACTTATTTATTTGGGAGAGTAGAGGGTGGGGAGAGAGAGAATCCCAAGCAGATTCCCCGCTGAGAGCAGAGCCCTGACTTGGGGCTTGGGCTCACGATCCTGAGATCATGACTGAGCCACCCCTAAGTTTCTGACTTCTTAAGCTGATCTCCACAAGGAATAAAGATGAGAGAAATAATGCAAGCCAGGGGGCCAGGTATGAACATAATCCAATTTTCATTTAAGTTTATAATAGTTTTGAAGTGACCATCATATTCTCTGTTTGGAAATAAAAGAGAGGAACCAAAATGGGTAAGCTCTGACATCTCATGGTTGGAGTTCCCTGGAGCAAGATCGAAGTACCCACGAATGCTACCCCAGTTAGTGGAGTGTGAGCTTTAGAGATAACTCGTCCCAATAAGAAGCCATAGGGTTTTTTTTTGTTTGTTTGTTTTTAGTTTAAGTTTACACCTTAAATAGCGTTAGGTAAAGTATGATTAAGAAGGAGGGAAATTATGGAGAGAGAAGACAGCAAATTTTTTTCTTGATTGAGTAACTTGAATTTCATTTTTCAAAAATCAGCCAGTAGTTTCTCTTACTAGGATGTCATGCAAATATTTAGTTTATCTTAGGGATTTGAGGGCAAAATTCTACTTCCAAGGAATAAAAGATTGAGGCTCAATTAACTTTACTATTTAAAAAATAACTCCTTTTCTGAGTATGAAAACAATCCACATCCATTATAAAAATTAGGGAAATAAATGAATTACCTATTACATAAAATTATAATAATTTGCAAAATCTTCTTTAGTTGCTTCTTTAGTATTAGAAGATGAGGGACAGTGAGGGAGAAACCTTTTATGTGGCTGCAAAGGAAAAAGAAAAAAAGATTTTTAGGCTAGAGGCTTTTAGGATAGAGGACCCATCATCTTCTCTCTAGTGCCCAGGAACCACTGTCCTTGAATCTCTTAATATATGTGAGCAACAGGACTGTGTAGGAATCAACTTAGGGCTGTAGTTTTAAAAGAAGTCTCCTCTAAGGACAGTTGTCCAGCACCAGCTGCTGGCTTGGCCGTCAAATACAAAGCCCAACGAAGACCTCTTTGCAGGGACCGAATAGATAATGTGGGCCCCAGAGAGTGCCCTCCACAAAACCAATCCCTCTTTAACCTGGATCAAAATGAGTTCTCAGTGCCTACTCTGTAGTTGGGAGAGCCCCAAGGTGAGCACTCTGGACTATTTAAGAATTACTTCCACGTGGGTTGAATTCCATTTTTGGTTTGTGTGTGTACTGTGTGCTTTATCCCCCAAGAAAATGACAGTGTTCCAAAATTAGCTGAGATGTTGAGATATCCTATACTCTTTGGTGTGCTGGTATTTTTTTTAAAAGATTTTATTTATTTATTTGACAGAGATCACAAGAAGATGGAGAGGCAGGCAGAGAGAGAGAGAGAGAGAGAGAGAAAAGCAGGCTCCCCGCTGAGCAGAGAGTCGGATGCGGGACTCCATCCCAGGACCCTGAGATCATGACCAGAGCCGAAGGTAGAGGCTTTAACCCACTGAGCCACCCAGGTGTGTTGGTATTTTTGATTCAGGAGTGGAGAAACAGTTTTGAAGGAGCTGAAGAAATGAAATTGTTTTTGTATATGTTGACTTGTAGTGAGTGGCCCAGCAAAATGTTGGGGGTTCCTGAAAGGCTGAGGTTCTCATGACCATGGCCGGCTCTGCAGACTGTCACCAGGATTTAAGGATTAGGAATCGGGGAGACAGTGGTACTGGTTCATGTTGGTGGCAAGTTTGGGCGAGAGTGGGACTATGATTTTGTGTTATTCTTCCAGGCTGATGTGTGGGAATGCTGTGTGTCTGTGAATAACTCAGAAATCCAGGGGTCTTCGGTGAGTTGAAAAAGAATTTTAAAAATCCTGACTTGCTGGTTGCTTTTATGTTTCTTCTCGGACACATTTAGAAGGAAAAATGGGGAGTTGTGTCTTCCTTTCTTTTCCCTTTCATTTGCCCTGATTATAGGAGGAGGGACCGCAGGACTGGTTTAGTCATCATACCTTCATAATTTCGTTGCAGTTCAAGATGTTCTCTTGTGAGACTTAGCAACACGGGGCTGGGATGTGACATCTGTTTTGCATAATCAAAATATTCTTTTGCTGAGTGAAATGCCTTTTTAATGCTTTGGGGGTGAGCCTTGAGACAATGCTTTTTCTGCTTCTGTACGGTCTATGAGAAAATAAAGGGGCTTTAAGAAAGCTTTTCAACAGGAGAAGTAAACCTCAGAACAATGGGGAACAAACAATGCCCGTAGCCTTTCCCACCCAAAATGTCTTCTTCAAGCCTGCCCCAGAGCCAGTGGGAGAAGGAGGTGTCTCTGCACATTTATCTGCAGGTTGGAAGCTGGAGAGAGGATTGCCTTGCAGGTGAACTCTGCACTGTGATTTCATGCTGAAGTGGCTGCATCTGTGCCCCCTGTTGCTGGCATGATTGGAGCATTAGCCCCGGCTCAGCCTTTGCGCCATTGATAACTCTGCTTAACGTCACCCCAGGGGAGGCTTTATTGGAAGCCCAGTCACTTTGCCTCGGCAATGGTGTACATTGGCGCCCCATTCAACCCTTTTTTCTGACATTAGCACATTTGAATGGGCCACCAGTGAAGCCATTCAGCGAGAACATGCAACCGGGGTTTCTGGGTGGCCTAGGGCTGAGCTGAGAATTCTCGTTAATGGACTGCCAGACTTAGCCTATTGAGGTGCATGAACTCAGTGACCAAAGAAAAGTGAGACAAAGATGTCCCTCACGGGAACATGTAGGTCAGAAGTGGACAAAAGCAGACATGGACCAGTCAGAGCTATTTGATTACTGAACTGAAAAGGGAACACGGATCCCCATGGGGGGGCAGTGCGACTGATTGGACCGAAATCTCAAAAATGCCCGCACACTCTGAGAGCAAGGAATTTACCAGAATTGCAGGTGGTGTGTGAAGTTATTTTAAAAATGTTTTTTCCTTCCACTTGTCTTTGTGGTAATTTCCTATTTGGTAGTACTTGGAAAAGGCCCCCAATAACTAGAAAGAAAAGAAAGGGTCACCCAATTGAACTGGAAAAAGCCTTCTTAAAAGGGAAAGGTGATCACGGGAAACCTTCCCCATAGTACTGTGCTCAGTTAGTTTCAAGCTCTTAAGGGACCAGAAAATATGCTTTGGGAACCAGAACTTTTACACATGTAGGATTATACCTTTAAAACATGAGCATAATTTTGAAAGCTTTTACTCCAAGATACAGGATAAAAATAAGAGTTTTTGAAGTTTTGCAAAAAGATAAAGGAAAAGAACAACTGGAAAAAGTTCATGGATCATTTTGGGTCAACATGATCAATAACAGCATGCTTAATTATGATTGACCCCACACTGTTGCTTCTTGCTGTATAAGTGTCTGAGGGAGAGGCGTTGGTCCCTCAAACTTAAATATGTGATCTATGCAAATATCTAGAGATCTGATATTCAGATGCTCATGAAATTTGAAAAGTGTTCTGTAATTTTTCTAAGTGTCATTTTAATAACAGTATGAACAATTCATGGCAAGCCAACCTTACTTATTAGAACTTGATTAAAAATTTTATAGCTTCTTGCGAGGGGGCTGGCAGGAGAGGGTAATTGGGTGATGGACATTGGGGAGGGCGTGTGATGTAATGAGCACTGGGTATTATATAAGACTGATGAATCACTGACCTGTACCCCTGCAACAAATAATGTATTCCATGTTAATTCATTGAATTTAAATAAAATTAAAAAATAAAATTAAAAAAAAATTTACAACTTCTCGAGATAGCAGTATATTTTAAAATGTTCCACATTTTGGTTTTATAAGATTTTGGGAGCCTAAAGATACCCGTAATCCTGTTCTATAAAAGGAGCTCAGGAGAAAGCATGTTTTTTATTGTGTCATATATAACACAACTATTTTTATGAGGAATGTATTCAATTTTAAAAGTGTGACTGAAGGTAAAGGAAGAGTCACATCTTAACAAGAGAGTCCTATGCATTTATACTGAAACACAATTTTATGAGGGAGGCCACTTCAGGGTCCATTTTAGTCTTTTGTATACTTAGTGGGATTGAGACCCACAAAGGTTCAGTGGATTGCCAAAGGCCTACCTAGTACCTGGACTTAAAAGAAACACTTTCTTTCGTTACATTTTATCTAGAATTGTTTCTTTAGAGTATGAATCAGTTTTTCTTTGTTAAGGGCTAGAATCTTTAAATTTAGATGGTCTACCTCATGTTGAGTTTACTAAAGGTAAAATTGATTTACATTCTTTCTCTTTCTCTCTCTCTCTCTATCTGTCTGGCTATCTTTATTTGTTGTGATACTTTCACTAAATTTTTTTTCAACATTTTAAGCTCTAGTAAAAGTTAACAAGAATAATGTCAAAATTTCCCTGGGTGGGGGGGGGGCGTTTGATACCATTCAGCTTTTCTTGTTTTAGCATTTTAAAAACCAATTCATGGGGTGCCTGGGTGGCTCAGTAAGTTGAGCGTCAGACTCTTGGTTTCAGCTCAGGTCGTGATCTCCTGGGTTGTGCGATCGAGTCCCACACAGGCTGTCTGCTTGGAGATTCTCTCCCTCTGCCTTTCCCCTCACTCGTGTGTGCATGGTCTCTCTCTCTCTCTGTCTCTCTAAAATAAATAAATCTTTTAAAAAATCAATTCCCTTTCTTTCATCCTTCATGATAAGAAATCTTTAGCTTTCTTTTGTTATATGCTGTCTAATCCACTTCGAATATTTCTCCTTGAGGGTACTTCAGCTACATGGTAGAACAATTTTATGTTTTATTCAGAGCAGCTTGCCTTAGGAAACTTCAGCGTGAGTCCTCAGCTGCTTTCCAGTGAAGGGGTCCAGAATGTGCCAGCCCCAGATATGTCCCATTGGCGTAAGGATTACCTTGAGCTGATATTTGAGAGGCAATTGAGAAAGACAGAGAAAGAGTTCTCTGTCCTCTCCATTATCTGCCCTAAAAGCAGGGCAGAAACTTCCACTTGTAAAGGTGTTCCCACGTCCTGTACCAGGAAGACCAAGATAGCACAAAGATGAGTGCCTAACGAACCTCACTGAACAGCCACCTTCCCACAATTTACTGCTCTTAGGTGCCCTGCTCTCCCACCTCCTGTGTCTAACCATTTCTCCACAGCTCATGACAGTCTAACCACTTCTTTCAGTTTTCACTTCTTTTTTGTGATGCCCCTGTGCATGGTGTTAATATTAAGATCAGTGCACTTTGTGTACCTTTTTCCTGTTAATCTGCCTTTTATCTGTTTAATTTGAAGGACTCCATGTTCTGTACCTGAGAAAGTAGAAGAAAAGTTTTTTCTTCCTTTCATGAAGTAATCATTAAATTCTTCCTTCCTTTGTTCCACTAAGGCTTATCATATCTCTTTTGCTCCTTTGGTTTCCAACTTTTTTTTTTTTTTTTAAAGATTTTATTTATTTATTTGACAGAGAGAGATCACAAGTAGGCAGAGAGGCAGGCAGAGAGAGGAGGAAGCAGGCTCCCTGCTGAGCAGAGAGCCCGACGTGGGGCTCAATCCCAGGACCCTGGGATCATGACCTGAGCCGAAGGCAGAGGCTTTAACCCACTGAGCCATCCAGGTGCCCCTTGGTTTCCAACTTTTAATAGATTGTTTTTCTTCGATTTCTTCTTACCCAACATGGTTTTTAAATCTCATTTGCTTTATTCTTTTCAGTTAAAAATTTAAAGTCTCAAATGCCTCATTGTTAGTTAACTGAATGTCTTGGTATTACAGTGGGAACAGTCCCACTGCATTACACTGTATTACACTGTGTTACAGTGGGATTGTTCCCACTGTAATACGAACTTTGTTATTAATTTGGAGGGCGTGTCTTAGGTTTAGTTAGGAGAAATGGCAACTTATAAAATTTGAAGCCATCTTTTCTAGAAGTGGTTTATCTTTGGTTTTTTGTTTTTTTTTTTTTTTAAAGGACAGTGGGTTTAAATACCTAAATTTTGTTTGAAGATACTGTCAAAAACAAAGTTGGCATACATCAGTCCATCACCACCTGCTGAAATTTCAAAGCTTTCTCATATACAAATTAACAGAAATAGGGGTTAATTTGGATTTCCATTCATTTGTTTTTGCATGCACAAAACTGCTGGGTTTGGATTTACTACTATATTAATAATATAGTAATAGTTTCCATTTAGCCAATGATGCTATGTATGAAGGAACTGTATTAAACATTTGACATGCCTTCTCTTACTGAATCCTCATAACCACCCTATGAATTAAGCCCTTTATTATCTCTGACAGACAGGAAAACTTGAACATTGAGAGGTTAAGTAACTTATCCATGATTATGTGGCCGTTAGTGAGGAATTGGTTAGTTTTGGGTAGTAGTCTAGTCCTGGTTCCTTTGAAGAAGCAGGAGCCTTATTAGTAATTATATCTTATTGTGCACCGTGAGTGCCTTTTCTTTTTATATTTACTGATGGCACATGGTGCCTTCCCAGCATTCAAGGTCTCTAAGGGCACAACCAAGGGCAGGGAAATGAAACCTAGATATGTCAGATCACCTGGGTTGTAGCCAAGATAGAGGGGCTGTCGTGGTTGAAGGATTATGGGACATGCTCAGCATTCCAACCAGCACCTAGGTGTGTGTGTGTGTGTGTGTGTGTGTGTGTATATATATATATATAGATATATATATATATATACACACATATTTTTTTTTCTTTTCAGTGTAACAGTAACATAGGTATATTTTTTCTTTTTTTGTTGTTCTTTTATTTATTTTCAGCATAACAGTATTCATTATTTTTGCACCAAACCCAGTGCTCCAGGCAATCCGTGCCCTCTTTAATACCCACCATCTAGTTCCCCCAACCTAGGTATATTTTTATCAGGAACTTGTTTTTCAACATTGGCAGCTGGCTAGATAGATGTGCTAAAATGTTCATATTCTCATATTCTTATTGTGCTTGCTGATTCTGATATCCCCTCCTACACATCTCCATTTCTTCTCTCATTCAAATGGTCTACCTTTTGATTTGGTTTCTCTAGGGCACGAATGAAAATGTTTTCTGAATTGCGAAAGTCCGAATGATCAAATAATGTAGTAAAACCGTGAACATCTGTACTGTTCAGGCAATGATTGTGCTGTGAAACCTCACCCAGACTTCTGGTTTACTTGCCTTTACGGTTTTCACCAACTGAAGAAAGAGCATTAGGTATAACTATCTATTTTGATAAATTGAAGCCCAGATAGATCCATTTTATATTAACAACACATGAGGTTCCGGAATCCCTATCCCCAAACACTGGACTTTGGCATATTGACTGTTTTAAGCTGAAGGAGTCTGAGAAACAGCAGGTGCAGGAAGGACTTTCTGACCTTCCCCTGAAGAAGGTCATGAAACCTCAGGTGAGAGGTGACTTCCCTATACCCAGAGGAAAGGAGCATCCTTCTCTCTGAAGATGAGGGGACACAGAAGAGGAGATTGGCTAAGCTTCCCCCAGGTCACTATGCTTACCCCATGCCCTCTGGCTCATCATATTTTCCCACAATTTTCCACTCTTCATCAAACCTAATATAAAAAGTCTCAGGTTTAATTATTTCTTTGGGTCTTCACTTCCTTATAAGGCTCCTGTGTCATGTAAAATGTATATTAAATAAATGTGTATATTTTCCTCTTGTTAATCTGTCTCTCATTAGAGTGGTCCCAGAAGGATAGAGGAAAAAGATATTTTCCCTCCTTTATCCAACCTGCATGAAGGTGTTAGAAACCATCTGAGGGAAAAAAAAACAAAAACAAAAACAAACCATCTGAGGTTGCTCAAGAAATCGGAGGACGAGCACTGATCCTAGGTGCGACTACATACCTGCCTCCCTCTGGTACTCCAGCTTCCTCCAAAGCGGGTGGAAAGTTGGCAGCAGTAGCGCTAACATTTCACTAAGAAGAAACACAAAACATTAACTTTTTACAAACACCATGGGAATTTTAGAAAATATTGAGGCCTAGGTCCCACCCCAGACCAACGAAATAACAATATCTCAGGGTGGGGGTCAAAGCATCAGAATTTTTTTTTTTTTAAAGCTTTTCAGGTGATTCCAATATGTAGCTAGAGTTGAGAAGCCCTGATCTAGCATAGCAGGCAGAGGAAATACCACCATGAGTAACCAAGTTTAACTAGGTTCTTTAGGAGATGCAGACATTTGGGTTAAGTCCTGATTCCTGCCTTTAAGGACATTTTCATTTGGTTGAAGACACTCTTGCCACAAAAACGGTCACTGATAATATAATGTAGGTTCTCATTGTGAGTGAGTGAGGTCAGAGTTTCAGCAGAGTGTGGAGCAGGTAATGGCGGCGAAATAACCTCGAAGTCCTGTCCTCATTCCACCAGGTAATCCACTAGTGCCTTCTTCTGTGCCGGACATTTTTTATAAACCTCATTAAATCTTCTCCACTGTACACCAGTGAGATATGATTATCATTTCACTGCAGAAAATCTAAAGCTTGGGGCTGTTCCTTGCTTAAGGTATGAAAGGAGCATTGAACATTGGTCTGTGAACCAACATCCATCCCCTGTAACCATTAAATTACACTATTTCGTCTTGTTAGTTGCATGGCCAGTAGTTAAAGGGAGCTGCATGCCATAAAATATCAAACATTTTATTATCTTTGCATTGTTTATTTTTATTAAGCTATATATTTTGAAAAATTCCAAACTATAGTAACGTTGAAAGAATAATACATCAAATACTGAAGATCTTTTATCTACATTAATCAATTATTGATATCTTACTCTATCTGCTTTATTTTGCTCTCTTATTTATTTACAGGCAAAACCTCATTTTATTGTGCTTCACTTTATTGTACTCCTCAGATTCTGGACTTTTTTACAAATTGAAGGTTGAAGGTTGTGGCAAGTCTATTAACACCATATCTTCCCAACAGCATTTGCTCACTTTGTGTCTCTGTGTTGCACTTTGGGGACTCTCACCATATTTCAAACTCTTTCATTATTACTATGATTATTACGGTGATCTGTGATTTGTGATTGCACTTGCTGAAAGCTCAGATGATGGTCAGCAGTTTTAGCGATAAAGTATTTTTTGATGAAGATAGGTACTACTTTAGCATAGTGCTATTACACACTTACCAGACTACTTAATATAACTTTTATATGCACTGGGAAGCCAAAGAATTCTTTCAACTCATTTTACTGCGATACCTGCTTTATTGCCATGGTCTGGAAGCAGGCTTGCAGTGTGCTTGTACGGCTGTGCCTGTAGGTATGTATAGATGTGTCTTTTGTTCTTGTTGTTGAACCATTTAAAAGGAAGTTGCAGACATTGTGGCAGTTCACCCATGAGCCCTTCAGTGCAAACTGCCTGAGAATATGGACATTCTCCCATATCACCACTGTACTATTCACACCTCAGAAAGTAAACACTAATCAAATTTTGCCATCTAATGTACGCCTTTTATTTATGAGGTGCCTGGGTGGCTCAGTCGGTTGAGCATCTAACTCTTGGTCTTTGCTCAGGTCTTGATCTCAGGGTCCTGAGTTCAGGCCCCACATTGGAGCCTACTTAAAAAAACTTTCCTCATTTATACCCAATATGTCTGTTCATTTACTTTTGTTGACCTAAGATTCAAGCAAGGTTTATTAGTTTCATTTGGTTGTGATGTTTAGAGACTTTGAGACTTTAAGTAGTCTCTTCTGTTTCTGATACTGACTCTGTTTTGAAGAGCTAGGTCAGTTGCTTTGCAAATATCTCCCTTTCTTGGATTCATCTCATTGTTTTCTCATGACTGGATTCAGGTTAAACATTCTTGGCAAGAATACTGGGTAGGTGACGGACATTTCCATCAAGAGCCCCCTATGCAGTTTTTCCCATTATTCTTGGTGCTAAGTTTGATCATTTTGTTACAATGGTGATGGCATACCCAATTTCCCCATTGTAAAGTTAACCTCTGTGGACATATTTTTAAACCAGTAAACCCAGTGATTATAGCATCCGTTAGTGATTCTTACATAGTGGGTTAAGAAATGGTGACTTTTTTTTTCAGTTCTGTCATTTTCTTTCTTTAAAAAAAAATATATATTTTATTTATTTATTTGACAGAGATCACACGTAGGCAGAGAGGCAGGCAGAGAGAGAGAGGAGGAAGCAGGTTCCCCACGGAGCAGAGAGCCTGATGTGGGGCTCGATCCCAGGACTGTGGGATCATGACCTGAGCTGAAGGCAGAGGCTTTAATGCACTGAGCCACCCAGGTGCCCCAGTTCTGTCATTTTCTTAATATTTGTTAGCTGTTGTATTAGCTGTGTGGCTCAGGCTGTCAAAACAAAATACCTCAGACTGAGTGGCTTAAATAGTAGAAAGTATGTATTTTTCTCACAGTTCCAGGGGCAGAAGTCCAAGATCAAATTGTCATCAGGGTTGGATTTTGGCAAGGCCTCTCTTCCTGGCTTGTAGACACCTGTCTTCCAATATCTTCACAGGGCCTCTTCTGTTTGCTGTGTGGAAAGAGAGAACCCCTTTGTGTTTCTTGCTTTTCAGATGAGAACACAGGTTCTGTAGAATTACCGTCCTATCTTTGTGACCTCATTTAACTTTAATTTAACCTCCCCAAAGGCCTTACCTCCAAAAATAGTCACACTGAGAGTTAGGGCTTCAGCAAATGAATTTTGGGTGGGACACAATTTCATCCGTAACAGTTGGTATTCTCCTGTAAAGTAGAACTTTGCTCTTTTGTTTTTCCCCTTTCTGTACTCTTTACTCTCCCCTCGCCCCACTTTCTTATTCTCTTGACTTTCACTATGGACTCATGCATTTGTTTTTCATTTAGGATATTATTTCTGTCATTAATTTTGATGCTCAAGGTGGGATGTGGCCGCAAACCAGCACCACTATTCTTTTGACATGAGTCTATTGGTGTTGAAGCATTTCCTGGCTTCCTTGAACAACAAGATGCTCACGGCTGTGAGCCAGTCATTTCTCCAAGGAAACTTGGTTTCTTTCAGTGGTAGATGCCACTGTTTGTATGGCTGTTATTACTAGCTATGATTACCTTGTAACTCTGTTATTTTTAATACAGTTCTCTGTACTATAGCTATAGAAACTATCAGTAGAGACTTTATTAGGGACTAAGTCTTCAAGAGTACAATCAGGTATGTAGTAAGCATTTGAAAAGCTTTCAAGTGGCTTGGAACATAACATATACCTAGTAAATAATGATGAATGAATGAATGAATGACCTTGAATTACGGGGTTTCCTTGGTCTGTTGGGAGGGCCTTCTAACCCAAGTGAATTTGCACAGGCTGTAGTGAGTGGAGGAGACTGGGATTCATTCTTGTATTTTACCTACATTTTCAGCCTGTAGCTTCCTCTCTTTTTATTGAGCAAAATCCAGATTCCCACGTCCTGATCCTCTCTAGACTCTTACGGTTGTTTTCCCAGGAAGCGACTCTTTGGGGCCTCTCACTCCTCATCTGTGGTTCTCAGTGCGTCCCTTCAGATTTCTAGGGGGATGAGATAACTTATCTTGAAAAGAATACTTGAAAAGAAATATTTTTCCTGGTTTTACAAAACAGGTAGCTAAGGAAATTTTTTTTTTTCATGAAGAGAATCCAGTTAAAGCGGAGCTAGGAATACGGATTTCAGAGCTCTTGAGGCTCTCGTATATTTAATATCATTCTGAGTAACAAGGATTCAGCCACAACCACTCTTTAAGGATCTATTTACTGTCAAAGTGTAATTGGATTTTGATATAGCAGTTCATTTTGGTGGGGGTGAGGATGGGAAGGTGATTACTAAGTAACAAACAAAATATAAGTGATGGTACCTTTGATTTTTTTTTTTTCTTTTCTTGCTCCTGGATCTTTATAGATACTGGGAATAAGCCCCTTATCCCCCACAGTGGTCTTAGAAAACAAGGCATACACTTCAACTACTTCTGCTGTGAATAATCCATTGAAGCCAAGCAGTATTATGCTAGATTCATCAGTGTTCACACAAAGGTCATATCCTTACATATCTCTTTGAATTTGTGGGACGCATATGGTGTACCACTTCTATAGAAGAAATATTTTCATTTTAGAATTCAACTTTTGTAACCTTTGGCAACATGTAGTATCAATGGCTCTTTGTTGTTCAAAAAAAAAGTAAAACTGTAAGCTATCCCCAAGGATATGCAGGGCGTTGCTATAGCAACAGAATCTGCCTCCCAGCACCACAAGAGAAGCTATGAATAAAAGATGGTGTTCTAAGGACAACAGAATAGAAGAGGTTGTTTCGATCCTTCTAATACCTGAAATTTGCTGTTATTTTGTTAAATGCAAAATAAAAATCTTGGGAAAAGGCCCAGTTCACTAGAAGGATGAATTTCTATATTGTACTTCAGATGTCATGGGGAAAAATACATGCAGAATAGAGTCAGCCCATGGTAAGAAGACCAGGGAAGGGCCAAAATATTTGATTTAGGTTTTTCTGTATGTTTAGTTTTTTACTTCAGATACAAGAACTCAAAGACAAAGATGCTACTTGGACATACAAAAAGTGGGGCTATTTTAAATCCTGACCCCAAATAGTCTTCTGGTTCTATACTTGAACATAAGCACATTTTACACAAAAGAGAAGGCAAAACAAAATGCTCTAATCCTGGCTTGCATTGTTTATTCTGAATCTAGTTACTTCATGTATACCCACTTTGGTCACTGAGTTCTAGTTCCTAGCACGAAAGCTGCCCATCTACCTACCAGCCTAGCTAAGTAGGTGACACTGGATGTTTTAGGACCCAGATCTTAAGGTAATAGCTAAAGGTGTCTGATGACACAGAAATGAATGAACTTTGAATCTCCCTCTTTCTGCACACACACACACACACAAACACGCAAACACGCACACACATATCTTCCCATATGTATCTTTATATCAAGTTAAGTTTTTCAAAAACATGTGTTTGTCATGCAAAGTTATTGGTAAAGTTATTCAGAGAAGAAGTAATGAGCTCAGGCCTCGGGAAGTGCTTATTTTCAGTACACTGAGAGCCAAATGAAATTATTGCCAGAGATATGACTATCAGAGCAAAGGGATTCCTGTGGACTGAATTGTGCCGCTCCTCCCCCTTCATATGTTGAAGCATTAGACCCAAATGTGACTGTATTTGGAGATAGGGCCTTTGTGGAAGTAATTAAGGTTAAATGAGGTCATATAGTACGACCTTGATCTGATAGGATTAGTGTACCTATAAGAAGATAAAAAGAGACCAGAGCTTTCTGTCTTCCCTGGTGTGCACAGGCCAAGAAAAGGCCACGTGATCACACAGCAAGAAGGCAGCCATCTATAAGCCAGGAAGAGAAGCCTCACCAGAAACCAATCACACTGGTAGGCAGACCTCAGACATCCTGCATTCAGAACAGTGACAAAATGAATTACTGTTGCCTAAGCCACTACCGTCTGTGGCATTTTGCTATGGCAGCCTAAGTGGACAAATACAGGGATTAAACATTTGGTATGATTAGTGATGGAGGAACGACGTTAGGGTTCAACGCGCATAGCCAAGAAAGAATTCTTTTTTTTTTTTTTAAAGATTTTACTTATTTATTTGATAGACAGAGATCACAAATAGGCAGAGAGGCAGGCAGAGAGAGACAGAGAAGCAGGCTCCCTGCTGAGCAGAGAGCCCAGTACGGGACTCAATCCCAGGACCCTGGGATCATGACCTGAGCCGAAGGCAGAGGCTTTAATCCACTGAGCCACCCAGGCGCCCAAGAAAGAATTCTGGAAACGTCTTTGGTGCAAAAGCATAGGGACAGGACCAGAGGGCAGAAAGAGCTGCACTGGGATTGTGAGGGATGATTGGTTTTATACCTTCAAGATGGGAAGGGTTTAGGGACAGCACAAGCCTCCAAGGTATTTTGGAAGCCATGTTTCCAGGATCCTGAGGAGGCTAAGTAGTGTTAGGAAAAGGTCATTTATTACAGTCTGATAAAACCTTAGTCATGAGACCCTTCAGATGTGTATCAGTGGGCCATCTGCTTGGGCAATGATTGCCAACACTATATTGGGGATACGGATAAAGGAATTTCCAAAGGAATTTTTATATGTTAAAGTAGACTTACAGGATCCTGGGGTGGGGGCTGGGGGTCAGGCTAAGATTGCCTGTTGTCCTGAGCCAAGTGTCACCTTTGAGGAAGCTGAGTCCCTAGAGGAAGGTCACTCTGCCTGTTTCAAGGACGTGTCAGTGGGCTGCAGATAGTAAGGAAATTTAATAATTTCCCCTCTGCCTTTGTTTCCCACATCAGTTACTTCCGTTATTTCTTTCATAGTCAAAATCCAACCTCTGTTTGTAGGGAAACAGGCGTGCACACAATTCTCAAAGTTTTTCTAGGACTTTTCTTTTGCTACTGTCACCTTGACAACTTAATACAACTGAGGATCGAAAGGTCACTCATACAGTTATTAATGTGTGTTTAAAAAACCCCACTATTTTGGCTATGATACTAGAAAACAGGATTTTCTGTTTTAGTTAGAATGATTTTCCACTGAATTTATGGGCAAATACAATTGTAGATGCGTAACAAAAAGGTAGTATTTTGTTTTTCAGCTCTTTTTTTTTTTTTTAAGATTTTATTTATTTATTTGAGAGAGAATAAGAGTGAGAGGGCATAAGCAGGGGGAGGAGCAGAGGGAGAGGGAGAAGCAGGCTCCACAGGACTCTGGGACCATGACCTGAGCTGAAGGCAGATGCTTTTAACCAAGTGAGCCACCCAGGCATCCCTCTAGGGATTTTTTTGATTAGCAAGGCGTCTATTCACCTGAGCTGATTACATGACTTGGTTGTTTCTCCTACATTTAAAACTAAGCAGCACAGGGTGCCTGGCTGGCTCAGCCAGTAAAGCATGCAACTGTCGATCTTGGCGTTGTAAATTTGAGCCCCACGTTGGGTGTAGAGAGTACTTAAAAAAATAATAAAATAAAAATTTGGGTGCCTTGCTGGCTCAGTCAGTAGAGCATGTAACTCTTGACCTCCGGGTGGTGAGTTTAAGCCACACATTGGGTGTGGAACCTGATGCAGTCCCAGAACCTAAGTCAGGTTCGGTGGGGTAAGGTTCGGAGCTGATGACTAAAGAAAGAATTATTAAGACATCTTTGATGCAAAATGGTGGTTTATTAAAGCATGGGGACAGGACCCATGGGCAGGAAGAGCTGCTGCCCTGGGTTGTGAGGAGTGGCTGGTTATATACACAGGAGTTGGGTAGGTGAGGACAAAGGGGTGTCCCGAAGGGCTATTGGGGCAAAGAATACTATCAGGATATTGAAGGCTTGGTTACTATCAAGTAAAGACAATTGAGAGTCTCCTCGTGGAATGTTACATTCCTGCTATCAAGTGTCCTTGTTAATGAGATTTAGGTTTAGAAGAAATTTAACTTTACTTCCTTTTCCTTCTACCTCCACCTCCTTCGGTTTTTTTATGGAGGGGAGGGTGACATTAGGGCTTGAGGAACTGAGTTCTGTGTCTTTGGAAATTGGGCTATTGATAAGGTAACTTCTTTGTTGTAATCTCAAGGACATTTGCAAACCAAAGGAGACTCCTGTCTTGCAGGATTGTGATCTCAGCAAGTTAACTAATTATCCTTTTATGGCAGTCAGGGGTGCCTGAGGAATGCTACACATATGGAGGGGAGCGGGTGGAGGGGGGGTGCAAGGCGCCAGCTTTTGCTTTGTCCTCAGCCAGCCTCCTGCTCCCTCATCAGAGCCTACTTAAACAAATAAACACAAAAAACTAAACAACTCACTAAACAATAATGGGTGGTGGGAACATAGGTGATTTTTTCCCTCCTTAATTTTCCACTTATTTTTCTAGATTTTGGATAATAAGCACTCATTACTTTCATAATGAAAGATAATTTTTTTTTTTAGTGAAAAATATAGTACAAGTTTTAAAATTCCAAGTATTAGAAGAACCTGTAAAAATCCTTTCTGGTTTCAAAAAGAATTTTATGGGGTGTATAGTAAGGGCCACTGCCTGGTACGATGAGGCTAGACTAGCCAGGAATGAGAAATCTAAAAGCATACAAAGAAGAAGGAAGTGAATACCCTGTCCGTGAGATTTAATATAGTTATAACTGAACATTAAATTTAGCCCTGAGCTTCCTGGTAGTTAAGAGAAAGAAATAGTGAATTAGAAAATCCTCATTATCTGATCAAAAGAAAGTATACCAGCACTTTGTGAAGAACATCTTTTCTTTGATAAACTCCCTTAAAAAAACCTTATTTTTTTTAAATGTTCTTATTTGTGTAAATATGTTCTTATTTGTGTAAAACACGAAAAGAATATTTTTATGTGCTTCTAAGTGCGAAGAAAACGTCTGGAAGATACTATTGTCTGGAAGGCAACTGTTGACAGTAATACAAAGACGTCAGACACTTCAGCTCCTTGGCACACTTTCCCCCTTTTTTGAGGACACCATCCCTCTCCCTCAAGGGACTGACCCTCTCTTGTTTCAGTCATGAGTTCCTGGGTGCTGCCAACCACAGGGTTCCCTTGACCTAAACCAAGCCCATCAGAGCATGTCCCTATCATTTTTTCTACAGGAGGAAAAAAAAATTCCCTTTCCTGTCAGATGACAGTGATGCAAGGATAAGATCCCTCACCCCAAGCCCTGCCCTTCACTGCCTGAGAAAACAAAGAGACTAAGTATACCATGCTTGTAGAAGCAGAAACAAGAAGTTCACACCCCAGGTCTGTTCCCTGGGGCCATTGGTACTGCCCTGGTTTTCAGAGTGGTTGCTTTGATTCCTGTCCTGCCCTAGCAGCCTTCAAACTCCTCTCTTGCATAGAGCTTCCTTCACACTACAGGTCTGTCCCTTGCAATGGAAAGAATCTTGACTACTTAGATACCTCTGCGTGGGACTTGTGTGGACAGGAAAAGAGGAATGTGGGAGCTTTTATATGGCTTGAAAACTTTCTCTTTTCCACAATAAGCATATACTACATTTATAGTAAAAATACCAGTAGGAATACAGACAAGGGAAATTTATCATGAAAAATTTGTCTAAGAAATATTGAGCAAATAGAGACCATTTCTACAGAAAATCAGATGTGCCAGGGCTTTATTCAGGTGTCTGTTTCTTATATTGGGCTTTGCTAAAGTCTAGAAGTAACACTGAAGTAGTCCTCAGTGAAGGCACTAAGTTAATGTGGTGCTCTACATTTACACTAGAACATACTATAGAATACTTAGAGGAGGGGACAGAGAACACATCTCAGGCTAACAGCCTAAGGACATAAGGGTCTTTGACAATTCCAGGTGAGCTTTTCTGAAGAGATGACTCTGTATTCTGTTGAAGGCACAGTGACATGCTTTTAAGACTGACCCTTTCTCCAGAGCCACCACTGAATATGTGTCATTATTCATACAAGACCTCATAGTAGGGGTAAAATCACGTGGTAGTCTGTATTTATAAAAAGGAAATGGAAAGAAAATATATATTTCTTCCCCTCTTCATTTTAAAACTTTATATTCAGTTCCTTGGCTCAGAAGATAATGGATTCAGATATTTGATTTGGAAGTTCCTTTACCTTTTGTTAAATACTCTCTTAAAAATAAAAGGAGATTTACAGATGAATTATTAGGATTCATAAGAGACTTCATCAGTGTTTTCAGATATAAGTTCAACATACACAAAAATTTAGAAAATATAAAAAATTATGTCCTTCACAGTAATGATAGAGGCTTCAAGATACTGAGAATATATTTGACAAAGGATGTGTAAGACCTTAAGTCAATTATAAAACTTTACTAAAGGAAATAAGGTAGAATTAAATAAATGGAGATGTGTAAGAAGTTTATGGATAAGAAGACTCAATATCAATGTTATTTCTCCACAAATTAATCTATAAAGTCAATTTATTCTAATATAAGTTCTAATATATTATTCTAATATAATTTCTAATATAAGTCTTGAAACTTGACAAGTTGAAACCAAAGTTCATATGGAATAGTAAAGTGCCTAGAGGAGCCAAAAAAATTCAAAGAATTAGGGGAAGGATATCAGAGTTGGCTAAGTGCGTATCATTCCATTCGGCTGCTCTCACAAACTACCTCAGACTGGGCAGCTTATAAACAACAGAAAATTTTCTCACAGTGCTGGAGGCTGAAAGTTCAAGGTCAAGGTGTCAGCATGGTTACCTTCTGACGAAAGCCCTCTTTTGGTTCATAGCCAGCACCATCTTCCTGTGTCCTCACGTGATAGATGGGGCTGGAGATCTCCTTGGAGCCTCTTTTCTAAGGCACTAAATCCATTCATGAGAGCTCTACCCTCATGACCTAAGCTCCCCTGGAAGGTCCCACCTAATACCATTTCCTTGGGCATTAAGATTTCAAACTATGAGTTTTGAAGGGATACAAACATTCGGACCATAACAATCATTATTATATATTCCCCCGTTTAATGTAATTACTGATGTATTTGGGTTATACATATATATATTGTTTTATTCCTTATTTTGTATTTTTCCTGTGTTCTCTGTTCTCCCTTTTCTCTCTCTCTTTTTTTTTTTTTTTGGCTTTTATGAATTAAATATTTTAAATTAATTTCTCCCCTCTATTAGCTCAATAGTTTTGTTTGCCCACGCTATGCTTTTTTTTCCCCCAAAAGATTCTATTTATTTATTTATTTGACAGAGAAAGAGATCACAAGCAGGCAGAGAGGCAGGCAGAGAGAAAGGGTGAAGCAGACTCCCTGCTGAGCAGAGAGCCTGATGTGGGGCTTGATCCCAGGACCCTGAGATCATGACCTGAGCTGAAGGCAGAGGCTTAATGGACTGAGCCACCCAGGCACCCCCCAAGCTATGCTTTTAATAGTTGCTCTTGATATTACAACATGTATCCTTGTTTGACTAAATAAAACTATTACAAATTAGTATTTTTATCACTTCCCAATCAATACAAGCTCTGTAGAACATTTTATCATCACCCCCTTGCTTTTTGTGCTATTTGTTATTTATTTCACTTCTACATATATTGTAAAGCTGCATTATCATTATTGTTTAATTTTTTAAAAAGATTTATTTATTTATTTGTGTGTGGGGGGCATGGTAGAAGGAGAGGAAGAAATAGAAAAGAGAGAATCTTAAGAACTGGACGTGGGGCTCCATCCCATGATCCTGAGATCAAGACCTGAGCTACGAGTCAGAACTGACGCACAAGGCACCCATTCATTATTATTTTAAAAAGTTAGAAATCATTTGGGGCACCCAGGTGGCTTAGCTGGTTAAGCATCTGCCTTCAGCTCAGGTCATGATCCCAGGGTCCTGCCCGGGAGCCCAGCATCCGGCTCCCTGCTCAGTGGGGAGCCTGCTTCTCCTTCTCCCTCTGCCTGCCTCTCCCCCTGCTTGTACACACACACACACACACACACACACACACACACACTCTCTCTCTGTCACATAAATACTTACAGTCTTTAAAAAATAATAAATGATAAAAAGTTAATAGTCATTTGACTTTGACTACACATTTATGTTTTCTTTTCCATTCTCTTCTCTTCCATTCTCCATTCTATCCTGCATTCCTGTGCTTCTGTCTGAAATCATGGTACTTACTTAAATATTTATTTTAGTGTGAGTCTTTTGGTGATAAGTTCTTAGAGTTTTTATTTGCCTGGATATATCTTTATTTTTCTTTCCTATTTGGAGGATATTTTGCTAGGTGTATAATGGCAAATTGGAAGTTATCTTCTGGCAATTCAGTGATATCAATGAATTTTCCTTGATTTCTTTTTTTTCTCTTGACAAGTCAACTAATTTATTGTTCCTTCTTCCTAAGTGTAATGTGTCTTTCTTCTCTGGCTCCTTTTAAGATGTTCTCTTTGACTTCAGCTTTAATCAGTTTTACATGATGCATTCAAGTGTGGTTTTCTGGGTATTTCTCTAGCCTGTGTTTAAAAAGTTTCTTTAGTCGAGGGCTTGAGATGGTTTTTGTTAGTTTTTGAAGATTCTCATTGAGCATCTACATCGTTCTTTCTTACCTCTTCTCTCTGAAACTTTGGTTGTACACGTATTTACCATATTCTACATTTCTCTTGTGTTCTTTTTGCATCTTTAAAAAGTTTATTTTAAAGAGAGCGTGTGCACATGCATAAGAGGGGAGAAGAGGGGAGGAGATGGGGAGGAGAGGGAGAGAGAACCTCAGTCAGACTCCATGTTCAGCTCCGAGCCTGATGCGGAGCTCGATCTCACAACCCTGAGATCATGACCTGAGCCAAAACCAAGAGTTGGGTGCTTAACCAACTAAGCCACTCAGAAGCCCCCTCTTTTTGCATTTTTAATTTTTTCCCTCTGTGTTCTAATCTGATGTTATCCTAGACCAGATAGAAGTTAGTTTTATTTTTTTTGTCTCAATGGTACATAGAGTGAAGGAAAGTCATTGATTGAATTAGGGAGAAAGATGTTTCAAGGATGGATTCAAGATTTAAGTCTTTGTGGAAGCTGGTCTATTTCTGTTTTTCTTTACTGGGAAGACATAACATTTGGGGGGACTGAACTAAAAGCCTGGGGTATTTATCAGATCATCGCTTCCTTACTGGGCCTAGAACTTCAATTTCTGTCTCTCTAGCACAAAAGACAGTTGACAGCTTGGCTTAGATTTAGCTGTTACTTTTTGGTTGGCTTCCTGGCTTCTCACTTTTTGTGATTTAGGAATTAGTAAGTTTCTCAAAGGGAAAAGTGGCCAAGAATTTCTAGCTAGTTTTTCTGTGATTCCTTTTTCTCCTGGATCCTGCTCCTAATTCCTGTATATCCTAAATTATAATTTTTATCTTTCTATCCCTATAAGATTGATAAAATCTCTGAACCACTGTTTTCCACTTGATTTAGTCCTGAGCCTTTTAGGAGTTGGTAAATGCCTTTAAAGAAAAGGTGGTAGGAGGTGTCATGGTCATTTCAGGGCACTTACCTTCTCACAAGAATTAGCCCTCAAATTCTGGGAGCCTTGGTTGATCTCCTGTGCTTTAGAAAATGACTTTTTTTTTTAACTTTTTGAGATTTTCTTGCTATTCCTGATATGAGGGTTGTTCATATAGGTTAGTCTGCTAGTTACTTCAGCAGAAGTCCTTAATTTCCTTTTTATATGTTAATTCTTCTTTTCTGTTGCTGATGAGTTATATCTGATTTAAGATGACACTCCCATTCATTACAATAGGTAACCTCTAATTGATCTGTTACTATTAATTTATATACAAGTGGAGTAAAATATCTCAAAAGGAGTAATAATATTGGAATTTAGCATGGTCAGAGAACTATGCCAGATTCCTGTGATTAGAGACTGAAGTCACACTAGATCATTTGTATTAATCCCTTTCTCTGAGAAAAAGATACTATCTATGGGAAACATATTCATAGATTTTATAATGTCTTCAGACTCAGTGATGAGGCAGATTAACTTGAAAATTTTCCTAATTGCTTTCATTATCTTTTTTGGTCTGAGAATTATTTTTAAAAATGCCCTTTCATTGCTCTACTGGCTAATAGTATTCCTTTGTGGCCTGAATTTACTAAATCAAGAAAAATTTTTCTAGGAGTCAGGCTTTAATTATACTAAATACTCTCTACCCATTAGCTCTGTAATTTCACCAATGTGAATTTTATAAAAATTAAGAGACAAGGTGCCTGGGTGGCTTAGTTGGTTCAGTGTCTGACTCTTGATTTTGAGTTAGCTCAGACTCTCGGGGTCATGAGATCAAGCTCCATGCTGGGTGTGGAGGCTGCTTGGCATTCTCTCTCTCCCTGTCCCTTCACCGCTCCCCCACTCTCTCTCTCAAAAAAAACAAAAAACAAAAAAAGAGGCAGTGTAAATTGGTGGGAAAGAACATGGACTAGAAGTTCAGATGCCCAGTTTCCAGTCTCCTTTGCCATTGACTGTGTGATTTGAATCATACAGATTTCTCTGGGCCTCTGTTTTCTTATCTATAAAATAAAGCAGTCAAATTTCTTAGTGGTTATGGCAGATTTTATGTTCCAAAGATGGCTATACCAATCAATATATCCTATCTCACACATTCTTACAATGTGTGAGATACTGACACTGTTTGCTAAGAGTGGGGTCTGTGTTGTTCTTCCCTCCACCTTCAGTTTTAATTTGGGCAGGAACTTGTAACTACTCCAACCAATAGGGTATGGTAGAAGTGATGTTATGTTACTTTTGAGTAGCTAAATCATTAAAAAAAATACAGCTTCCACTTGGCTCTTTCTCTCTAGGGGCACTTGCTCTTGGACATCAACAACTCTGCTGTGAGGAAGATCAAATTATTCCTTTCAGAGAGACAAGATGGAAAGGGACCCATATGGAGAAAATTTTTTTTCCCATTTCAGCTTCATCCAGTATCCTGACTTCAGAGTTAATTGGTATCTCCAATTCCTGGGTTCTTGTGTAGAATTGGCTTACTTCTTTTTGGCTTTCCTTACTGTCATTACTTAATGCCTAATTTTCTCAAGTATGCAGGGTTTTTGACCATTCATCTTTCTGGTTTCCAGGTTCCAAAATTTTGTCTTTCTCTCTCATTGGCTGGTGTCTATTCTCCTGTATTCTTTAGCCTTGGGGCTTCATGTCTTTTTACTTCTTTTATTTTGTTTAATAGGTTTGAGTATGAAGCAGAGATAAATGCTTATATTCTGTACTCCTTGTGTAAGTGGAAGCACCCTCTTTCCCTTTGATATAAAAATTTCTTTGTAATATAAAATTACAACTCTGTTTTCTTCTTTGTCTTTGCATAATCTTTGAGAGCTCTAATAAATACTAGAACTTCCTGTAGGGTCAGATATTTGCTATCATGTTTCTAATGAAATCCACTGTTAGATGCTTTATTTTAAGTAGCCCATGGAGAAAAGAGTGGGCATTAAAAGATGATCTCCCACACATATATGATCAGTTGACTTCTTTTTATTTTAAAAATAACTAGTAGGGTTTTTAAAGTAGTTTTAGGTTGCAAAAACCTGAGTGGAAAGATCAGTAGTTTTTTGTTTGTTTTTTAACAAAAGTGCAAAGCTAATTCAGTGGGAAAACGATATCCATTCAACAAATGGTTCCAGAACAAGTACTTTTGATACTTATAAACAAAAAATAAACCTGCATGTATACCTCACACCATATACAAATATGAGCTCGAGTGGATCATAGACCTAACTATAAAATCTAACTCATAAAATGTACAGAAGAAAAGAGGTGAAAGCCTTTATTACTTGGGTTAAACAAAGATTTCTATTTGTATAAACGATTGACCATTCCAATTGTTAGTGAGGATATGGAGCAACCGGAACTCTCATAACAGTGCTGATGGGAATGTAAAATGATACAAACATTTTGGGAAACAGTTAAATATGACCTACCTTAGGTTGCAGTCATTACATTCTAAGGGATTTACTCAAGAATGAACGAAAGCATATGTCCGTACATTGTATGTAAATGTTTACAATTTTATCTGTTATAAGTATAAGCGTTGGCAGACTATCCAAATGTTCATTAGCAAGTGAATGGATGAGCTATTGCATATCCAAGTAATGGAATATTACTAGCAATAAACAGAAATTAACCATTGTTACATGAGCGATACGAATACACCTGAAAAGAATTGTGCTGAGTTAAAGAAGCCAGCCTGCAAAGAGGACATTTTATGTGATTCCATTCGTATAAACTTCTAGAGTTTGTAAATTAATCTGTGGTGACAGAAAGCAGATTAGTGGTTGCCTGGCAGTAGAGTGGGGCAAGAGTAGGAAGGAGGGATTGTAATGGGCAGGTAGAAACAAAAGATTCCCCCCAAACGGATGATGGCTGTGTTCATTATCTTGATTGTAGGTGATGGTTTCATCTGTGTATACTTATGTTAAAACTTACCAAATGGGACACTTTAGGTATGTGCAGTTTTTTAAATATCATTTATACCTCAATAAACCTGTCAAAAAAGGGCAACCTAGACATTTATGCCTTGAATGTCTTTTAGTGGTTTTAAGGGGAAAAAAAGCCCCAAAGTTAAAAGAGAAATTCTGTCTCAGAAGAGTTAAAAGTCATCATTAGAAACGCTCCATTAACCTGAAGTGTTTCTTGCCTCTTCTCATTTGGAAATATAAAATGATGACTAAAAACTACTCAGTATGCACGCCAAATTGAAGTTGATTAACCTCTGACCTTTACACATCATTTAATGAGGCAGCATGCACACCAGCATGAAGAAGGCACTGTCAAAATGCTGAGTTTGAGATGATTCCCTTCCTGGACCTCTTTGTTTTGCTCCCAGCCCACCTAATTTGACTCTTGTCATGCTCATAGGAGGCTGGGGGCTTTATGAGAATTTCAATCAGTCACAGTTGTTGGCAGAAACAGCCTGGTAGAGGATGATAGTGGCGTGGTTTTTCATGTATAAAAAGATGTATGTGATCAACAGAAAATAAAATTTCCTTTTGTCTCTGGTGAGTCCAATTTAGCAATTATTATGGTATTTGAAGGAAATGTCAGTGTAGTCATTTTGTTTAGATTATTTTGTATCTTGATGAGCGAAGAAAGGCGAGTGAATGCCGGGATAGGTGGTGTGTGACAGAGAGCCGACTGAATTTTCTGTGCTGTACACAAAGACTGAAAACAAATTGCCCACAGATTGAAATAATTTCCATGGGGTCACAGATGTCAACAACATCTTTCAGAATTGGTTTTCTTTTTAAAACTGAGAATTTCTTTCATGATGTTGTCCGGCTATGAAAACGAGCCTCGCATAAAACATGTTTAGAGCCTCCAGAGCATAACCAAGCTCTTGGCGATGTGGCACCCTTTTAGATTATTTATTTCTGTTGCCATTATATCACGATCATTCCCATTGTTATTAAACATTTACTGACTGTCAGTGTGCAGGGGCAAACAAAATCCCACAGAGACTGAACCTTTAAAACAAAGTGAAAATTAAAGACTCTCTTTATATAGTCTCAGTGAATCATGTGACAGATCTGGGTGTGATGAAACATTTATAATTCTCACATCAGCAGTAAAAACTTCTTAAAATTGAGCTTTTAAGAGAAATATAGTTCCCCAGTTAGTGGATGATGACTATTATAGAATCTTCCCATCTCTATTATATAAAGTTGCCTCAGGAACTATTAAGGCTCTTCAAATGGAAGCAGTAATTTGGGCCTTAGTTTCACAGAAACTACTTGTTATCGGGAACAGGCCATGATGTAAGATGATTTTCTTATTCGCTCATACGGTTGAGATAAAAAACACAAACTCTCAGAGGGACAGTACTGTTCTGTCATCTATCTCACTTCTTTAGTGAGCGTGCATTCATTCTTGGCATGCATTCATTCAATAATACTAATCGACTACTGTCTTGGAATACAGGTAATAAGCAATTACTTTGGTAAGAAGAGGATAGCACAGAAATATGATCTAGGCATTATGAGAGGCACAGAGGAGGCTCCTGACTTCATGTTGGGGGTGGTAGTGGTGCTCAGAAAAGGCTTTCTGGAGGAAATGAAGTCTTAGCCAAGATCTGAAAGATGAACAGCAGTTTACAAAGTGGAGGGACCAAGGAGGTAGAAGATTGGGGCAGAGGCCAGCACACATGAGCACTCAGAGGGGAGAGAGGGCTTAGTGCTTTTGTAAAACCAGATGTGGTTCAGTCTGGCTGAGGAAAGAATGAACAGAGGAAAGGAGTGATGCATATGTCTTAGAAGGTAAGGAAGGGTCTAGTAGGGCCTAGCATACGAGATCAATGGGGAATCATTGGGAGAGTTATTGGTGGATTCGCTTGCTTAATTTCACTTTAGAAAGAGCTTAATAGGCACGCCTGGGTGGCTCAGTTGGTTAATTGGCTGCCTTTGGCTCAGGTCATGATCCCAGGGACGTGGGATCGAATCCCACATTGGGCTTCAGCCTGCTTCTTCTTTCTATGCCTCTCTCTGCCTCTGCCTGCCACTCTTCCTGCTTGCACACTCTCTCTTTCTCTGACAAATAAATAAATAGAATCTAAAAAAAAAAAAAAAAAAAGGACTTAATACGGTCTGATGAGAAAAAAATAGATTTGAAAGATTATTACAAAATATTTTAATGAAAATTTGTTAAATAATGAATGGTAATAAACATATTGTGATTTATTTGTCCCTTTTTAGTTATTTGGGGTCATTTTCATTTTATTTTATTGTAATATGCCTTTTGAAATAGACTCATATTCATGTTCGAATGCATCATTTAGAATTTAACACCACAGCTAGTAGGCTACTTCCCCTGGAGGTATGGAAACTAAGAAAAAAAATCTCCAAGGGCACCTGGGTGGCTCAGTTGGTTGAGTGACTGACTTCAGCTCAGGTCATGATCCATGAGTCCTGGAATTGAGTCCCACACCGGGCTCCCAGCTCCATGTGGAGTCTGCTTCTCCCTCTCATGTTCTCTCTCTCTCTCTTTCTCAAATAAATAAATAAAATCTAAATAAAAAAAAAAATCTCCAAGCACATTCATAATGTTCTCCCAAGCACAGGCTCCATGAAAAACAACTAAAATGGGTATGGAGGAATACCGAATCCTGTCATACTTATCCTGTGAGTTGGGTTTGTATTTTTATGACTTAATTAGAAAAACTCAATGCAGTTAAGAAATGGAAATTAGAACTGGACGTATCTGTGTTTTGAGATCAAGCTTTTTACATGGTTATGTCGGAAACATTGTATGAAATAGTTAATTCATGGACCAGCAAACATTTATGGGTGCAAACCTTGTGCCAAAATGATGCCAGAAGTTTGAGCAAACTGGACAGATACAACTCCTCACCCTCATGGAGCGTATAGTAGGTCTATGAAGAAGAGACATGTCAACCAACTAGTAAATGGGATAAAGGGTGGTAAAATATTCCTATGGTCAGTATAAAACTTCCCAGTGCCTGTGGCAGTAGTGAGCATTCAATCCAAGGTAGAGGAGGCTTATCTGTATTCCTCTCTTTAGCCTCTAAGGAATCCCTTTGAATCCTATATATTTTTATGTTCATTGAGCTTCTAGTCCTTACTCAGTCATCAGAACTTTGTTCTTTTTTTGATCTGGTTTCTTGTATCATTCCCAATTTTTTAGCATTTTTCCCCCCTGCAAGCTAAGAGTTTTGCTGTAAGAACCTCTCCATTAGAGTAGTAGGAGGGCTCGATCACTATAGGATCAAGGAAGAGGCTGGAAGTTAGAGTTTAAATGGACCTTTTGTAGAGAAGTCAAGAAGCTAGGACATGGCCTGTGCATGCTTTGATTCCTTGTGGTGGTCAAGCCCCAGTCTGTGTTAGTACAGTTTTTTTTCCTAGTTAAAAATGACTTTCAATTGTTATTATTATTTTTGCTTTATAAAAGTCTTGTGGGTTGAAACCCATAACCTTGTTTAACTGATGGATAAACTTGGATCCATGGAAATAAAATGGAATTACATATCTATGGTTCTTGTATTTTCCTTAAATCGTGTCTTTTTTGCCCATGCTAAGTCAGGGGATTGTTTTTATTGTGGAGTAGGCTTTTTAATTAAATACATGGCTATGAAACTGGGCCTGTAGTAGGTTTACTGTGCTAAGGCCATGGGTAGACCTGTATCTTTTTTTTTTTTTTTAAAGATTTTATTTATTTATTTGAGAGAGAGAGAGACAGTGAGAGAGAGCATGAGCGAGGAGAAGGTCAGAGGGAGAAGCAGACTCCCCATGGAGCTGGGAGCCTGATGCAGGACTCGATCCCGGGACTCCGGGATCATGACCTGAGCCAAAGGCAGTCGTCCAACCAACTGAGCCACCCAGGCATCCCGGTAGACCTGTATCTTAAAAGCAATTTATGCTTCTCTTTGTTGGAAACAGAATAATCTGAGGTGATGAAATGTCATAGAGATGACTTTTGTTTTAATTTCTTTGAGTTTGATGGGTAACGGGATCTGTTGGAAGGTATATATAAATGTGGGAGAGCAAAGTTGTATGCACTATAGTGTTTTTCATGAACGTTTTCATTATGTTTCCTTTTTCATTACTGGAAACAAAACAGTTTTCTACCCTAACCTCCCTCTAGCACTTTTCCGAGAAGTCTGTGTCCTTAGCTTCTGGAGCTCTGTGATTAAAAAAGTCATACCCAGACAAATGACATGTGTGTTAGGTTATTTGGTAACATTATAAAGAAAAAAAAATACATGTATATTTTACTAAAGTTGGCTTCTATGAGCTGCATGTCTGAACAACTAGTCTTTTTCATAGAGATAAAACTGTATTTCATACGGTTATGGACTCTAACAATTAAAATCCATTTGCTCACTCTTGTTGGTGCATGACTCATGGAAATGGATTTTTTTCCTTTAAGGCTGCACTGTGGGTATTCACAGTGAAGACAGTCTTAAATGCTTCTAAGACTTAATTAGTGGAACATTACAGACACACGGGAAATCCCCTTGCGGTAGGGTTCTCTATTATGCTGCCGTGCCTGATATGCTTCAAGCATGGTTTCTCCACTTTAGAGAGAAACTGATGGATAAGGTGGCTCTGGGAATTAGTAGAAGCCTCTTAACATTTACATAGAGTTATGGGCACAGTATAACACAGTATAACTAATGGATCCTGTTTGATTTAACAACGTTGTCACTTTTGTTGCCTAGTTTGCAAAACCTGAAAAAGTGATTTAACAGACAGAGCCTGCTGTCCACGAGGGGTCCACGAGGCATAAAGAGAAATCCTCCCCATCCGATGGTATCATGGTTACAGAGTATTTAATAATCTTGTATGACTTGTCTATGCCAGAGCTCTGGTATAATCTCAGAAGTTATTTCCGAAATACCAGTACAATCAGTGGCTTACTGTATTATGCGATCAGGCTGTAGAGCTGTGGAAAATACTTCTGCATTTCTGACTTTCTTGTTGGAAAAGAGCTGAGTTCAAGGCCTGTACCTGCCACCTGCTGGCTATGAGATACTGCACAGTTTTGTTTTGTTTTTTTCTTTTTGACCTCTCTAAACTTGTGTTCCTTGTCTGTAACTTGGGGATAGCAAGAGTGCTCATCTGAGAGGGCGGTTGTGAGGCTTCAACAAGACAGCATAGGCAAAGCACTTTGAGTAGGTCCTGGCACAGAGGCGGTCCTAACAGTTGTGATTATGCTTCTGTCAGCCTTTTATGTGCCCAGCTGGGCCCTGAGCAAAGAGGACCTTCTTTGTAAATTTGCTCGTGGTGTTGTTTTCTTTCTTCTGTGATTTTATTTACTTATGAGAGAAAGAGAGCAGGAGGAGGAGCAGAGGGAGAGGGACAAGCAGACTCCATGATGAGTGCTGAGCCCGACGTGGGGCTTGATCTCAGGACCCCAAGATCATGACCTCAACTGAAACCAAGAGTTGGACACTTAACAGACTGAGCCACCGAGGTGCCCTGTGTGGTGTTCTTTTCAATTAGGAATTTGTCTGCCTGAAGATAAATGCCATGGCAGATACTAACTCATGTTCTCAGGGTAGAAGCGATGTTAGGAGCAGCCAGGTGGGATGGAGGATGCCTTGGCCAGGGGTCAGGAGATATGGCCGCTGGGCTAGGGTTTTGACTAACTGTGATATTTCAGACTCTCAAGACCAGTTCTTTACCTCTCCAGTGCTGGGTACATAGGGACTTAAACATACTTATTGTGTAGCTTAAGGAAGTAATCTGTAAAACGAAGTGATTAGATGAACAGCCCAATCCAGATCCTCCTCCAGGGCTCCCATTGCTACTGGCGACAGCTCCTCAATGACTGGACTTCTGCTCTAACGCTGCCATGTGGAGCTTTCTGTGGGGGCACTTCTCATTGCTGTGATGACGTAGACACCAGCTTTGGGTGGTAGTGTGCCTATGGGAATGGCAGTGGTTTAAAAAAATTACTGCGGAGAGACAAAGCGACGGTTTTGTTAGAAGATGCTAAAAGAAGAATTGCGAAAGCATTTGCCCATTACATTTTATTATTCTCTTTAGCTAACAGTAGGTTCTATGAAGCTCTATCTTACATGTTTATTTGAATATTTTGGTAATTTTTTTCCTTTTCCCTTCAATATTACCCATCATATTTGAACCCAATTTCATGAAAGATTTTCAATGAGGGCAAGTGCAGAAGGAGAGGGGGACAGTAAAATGACTTACCCTCATCATGGACTCATAGGCATGGTTCTGAGTCCTTAATATCTTCAGCAATGATCAGATTACTTTCCTTCTACTCTTTGGGGTTGGGCATACAAGCAATTCATGAGAAGTTGCACTTGCCCTTGTGTCCAAGTGTAATTTGAGATGTATTTCTTCCACATCTGTCATACTGGGGTGTGGGGAGTTGCCAGGATCATCCATAGAAACTGAGCTCCCTGTTCTTTCAGTTTGGGGTGAGCATTAGCAAGAATGGTTCACTCAATGAAGTAGGGCTTGAGAGAGGAAAAAGGGAACCAAAAGTGTGAGAAATGAACTTTAGGCTGGTTCTATGGAGGTCAGTCTCTTAAGGAAATAAAGTTGTGGAGGTATATATCATATATGCAGATATATGATATATGTATGACTTCTAAAGAAAGACTTACTGGGTGTCAGATACTATATAAGCCCATTAAATAAGTCACCTCACTTAATCTTCAAAATACCCCATAAGGCAGATGCTGTATTTATCATAATCTCATAGATAAAGAAACTGAGAGACAGAGAGATTAAGTAATTTGCCCACGGTCACACAGCAAGTAGCAAACCCGGATTTAAACTCAGAGTGTCTTGCTCCAGAGCCTGTGGTTTAGCACAGATAAAACTTATATGTATGTAAGAGAATGAGGTGAAAAAGTTGATGATCAGCGAGATCTTGAAGAAGGCAAGGAGCAGAATGGCTTTTGGGGAGAGGAGGTCTGCTTCTCTGAGACGAGGAGAAAGTGTGTGTGTATATGGTCAGTCTGGGATGTGCACATGTGACTAGCCTGGATGGAGCTCACACCTTCTCTGTGTGGGAGACCAGGTCTTGTGCTGAGAGAGGAGGGACCAACGGACTGTCCTCTGGCCTTGTTGAGAAGATTGGGTCTGAATCAAATCAAGGAAGGTGATGAATCGGTGTGGGAAAGGGCTGAGTCCAGTCCCACAATCTCTTCTACTGTAGGACTTCTCCTTTGTTCCTGGACACAAGGGGTTAAATGGGAGACCTGTTCTAGTCTGGCAAAAAGCATGGATCTGGTCAGCAATCCTCTGTGTGAGATAAAATTTGGTAGAGAATTTCCTCAGAGTAAAACTGGGCAGAGGCATCATAACCTGAACTACCATGGATATATTTGAGGCACTAAAATTTTATTGTTATTTCTTTGTGCATTGGCAAAGTGGCACCCTGGACCCAGGGCCTGAGCCCATGTGCTCACCTGGTTGCTTCAAGAGAATGAGCCCATGGGTGATAATAGAGTAGCCCACTTCAGCCTCCCTCATTGGAGCCTCCATTCAGAGTCATGTGAGGGAGATTCGTTTGGAAGTTGCCATAACCAGAGTTGGCTGCCAACAGTTCTCTGTATTCTGTGCCAGGCAGTCTGCAAAGATGGGGACTTCCCCCAGAGGATTCAAGTTGCTGGCCACCTACTCTGGTCAGGGATGCTCAGGACCCCGGGAGGGTACCATTTCCTAATCATCTCCATGTTAGCCAGCTTTGCTGGCCAGATCATCAGGCCAGCTGGTGGCTTCTCTTTGGCAGCTGTTTTAAAAAAAGGATTTCTTTTATAGAGACAATGGATTTTTTCATCCATGTTTGAAAGGATTTATGATCTCTCTTCCAGTGCGGAATTGTTTGTCCAGTTAAAAAAAAAAAAAAGCAAACAAGGACACTTAATTCTGTCTCTCCGTAACTTCTGATCTTAGGTCTGTAGGGTAAAAGGGCTCTGCTTTGCACTTGCTGGACATAACTGTTTCTGAATCATTTTTTTTTTAAGGATTTTATTTATTTATTTGACAGAGAGAGTGAGCACAGGCAGATAGAGTGGCAGGCGGAGGCAGAGGGAGAAGCAGGCTCCCTGCTGAGCAAGGAGCCCGATGTGGGACTCGATCCCAGGAGGCGGGGATCATGACCTGAGCCGAAGGCAGCTGCTCAACCAACTGAGACACCCAGGTGTTCCTCTGAATCATTTTTTATGTTGGTACATCATGTTGTATATAGGCAGGGGATGATTTTGGAAGCATTAGTTAAGGTTTTCACAAGTCACATAAGGAAGGATTTATACCAGCATAAAATAGTATTATTAGGCATTATTCATAATAATTATATATTGTGTAATTACTAAACATTTATTTAATCACATATTATTTTTTACATGAATGCATTAAATAATTTTATATAAATTCTTAGTCTTCAGGAGCCTGAGTGGCTCAGTTGGTTAAGTGTCTGCCTTTGGCTCAGGTCATAATCCTGGGGTTTTGGGATCAAGCCCTGAGTCAGGCTTCCAGCTCAGCAGAGTCTGCTTCTCCTTCTCCCCTGGTTGTGCTCTCTCTTGAACAAATAAAAGATAAATAAAGATTTATTTATTTGTTGATTTAAAAGAGAGAGTGGGTGGGTAAGTGGGGAAGGGAGGGGGTGGAGGGGAAGAGGGAGAGAATCTCAAGTTGACTCTGCTGAGTGAGGAACCCGACTAGGGTGCTCAATCCCACAGCCTGAGCTAAAAATCAAGTCTGATGCTTAATGGAGTGAGCCACCCAGGTGCCCCTGAATGCTGTTTCTTTTTTTCTTTCTTTCATTTTTTTTTTTTTAAAGATTTTATTTATTTGTCAGTGAGAGAGCACAAGCAGGGGGAGTGGCAGGCAGGAGAAGCAGGCTCCTCACTGAGCAAGGAGAGTGATGCGGGATTCCATCCCAGGACCCTGGGATCATGACCTGAGCCAAAGGCAGGTGCTGAACCAACTGAGTCACCCAGGTGTCCCATGAATGCTGTTTCTTTTCTTTTCTTTCTTTCCTTTTTTTAATGCTGTTTCTTTTTAACAGAAAAGCTAAACTCGATTATGTAATGGTTTGCAAAACAGAAAGAAAAAAATTAAAATGTGGTTAAAGAAACACATTAAAATAAATTACTTACAGAATAACTCACGTAACATAGACTTTTAGAACTTTCTCTGTGACGACTTCTGCATTTGTGACAAAATCCCATTATGCTATCGTGGTTTCTGTTTGCCGGTGTCATGGACGAAGTGAGGTGCCTTTCATAAGTGACTCTCGAGTAAAAGAATGATGACGACCGAATCCCTAGCTGTAGTTTTTGCATGTATTTCTGGCTCGGTAGTACATTTGTTTTGATTATGAAAACTTACATTTATTTTTTAGCTGTAGGTAAACGTATCTCAAAATAACCAAGCATGGACCATAGATGTCGTTAAATGGAAACAGTGAGCTATAATATGTATAGTATGATTCCCAAACTTCTTAAACAAAGAAATATATTCCTACACAAATATATTGCCTTGTATGTAGGTGTGTAAAAAATAATTGGAAGATACGCTGAGATTTAATTTCATATTTTGTAGACTCTTCCTTGCATTTGCTATTTTCCTAGTTTGAGATACTTCTCCTGTGTGGGGGCAGAGGGGAATAAGTTCTCAGAAATAAAGGACATGATGCTTCTCAGATGAGTGTGGGGACTGAGGCCTACTGAGGACGTTGAGGTATTGAGAGATATCACATTATTTTTCAGAGAAGATTAAAAAGTGCAAAATCAGGGGCGCCTGGGTGGCTCAGTGGGTTAAGCCGCTGCCTTCGGCTCAGGTCATGATCTCAGGGTCCTGGGATGGATTCCCCCATCGGGCTCTCTGCTCAGCAGGGAGCCTGCTTCCCTCTCTCTCTCTGCCTGCCTCTCCATCTACTTGTGATTTCTCTCTGTCAAATAAATACATAAAATCTTAAAAAAAAAAAAAGTGCAAAATCAGAAGCCTGAAGTAACTAAATCCTATTTTTTCCTAAAAATAAAAGTGCTGTACATTTATTTATTCCTAATTGTTACACTGCCAGCCCTATGTATTTGAGGTTTGGATAAAATTTACTTAATAAAAAAAAAATGACAAGCAAAGGAAATTTCCAAGCAATGAATACCACCAACAATTTTTTAACTGGTGGAAAAAGTGCTTGATTTAAGTCAGACAGATCCCATTTACTGTATTAACAGGTATTCTAAAGAGAAGGTGGTTTTAAGAGAGAAAAATGGAGAAAGGCCAAGGAAGAAATACGGTATATACTGCCACTGTGTGTCTCAGGTTTATCTTACAGCCCGTCACAAAAGTGCGTGTTTAGGGGTGTGTTAAATTGTTGCAGAAGAGATGCCAAGTGCTGAGCAGATTCATAAATATATTAACAGATTATTATAGCAAAAACATTTTTTTGCAGCCCAGGAGCCAATGTTGTCTGATCTATGAAGACCTAAAACACACCTACAATTTAAAGTAGGCCCCCAGGGAAGCTCTTGGTGCACCATCAAGCCCAAGGCAATTTATTGGCAGAATTAAATTCTGACTAATTTCCTTAGTGCCAGTGTGTCCAGGGCTCTCATTAACTGCACTAGTTACCGATGGAAAAGACTCCGTCTTTCAGTGCAGGGCACTTGGCTGAAGTGGAGCCAGCCTCCTGCGAAGTGCCTGGGAGATTGGTTTGGAGTATCCTGAAGTGGTTTGGGGGTCCCCAGAGACCCATAGGCATGGTATAGTGACTCCTGTCAGGGGCTCCTTTGGCCTCAGTGGAAAGTTCTGAAGTGAGACTGTGCTAATGCCAGGCTCGGTTGCTAAGACAGCTTGTGTGTATTATTGTGTGGGAAGAGGAGGATCAGCAGACAGCTCCCCTCCCCTCTCGGGGAGAAGGATGTGAAAGGCAAAGCAGGGACCTGGAGGAGAGAGATGAAGCAACAGAAGTACAAAGGCTGGAGATGAGTCTGGAAAAGACTCCAGGCACGGTCACTTCCAGGGCAGAAGAAGCCGTAGTCGAGGATAATTATAAGCCGGAGAGCATGCAGTTTATGAGTTCAGGTGGCTTAGGAGGCTGTAGAGAAGCGAGAGGAATAGGAGATGAGACCAAGATGCCACAGTTTGCTGCAGTGAGCCGGGGGAGAGGGACACTAGGGTGAGACGGGGTGGGGGTAAAGAAAAAATGCCTTTTAATTTCCCAGGTGAGTGTTGACCTGCACAGCACAGGCTCTTAGAACTTTCTCCATGGCGACTTCTGCATTTGTGACAAAATCCCGTTGTACTATCGTGGTTTCTGCTTGCCAGTGTCATGGGCAAAGCAGGATGCTTTTCATAAGTGACACACTCAAGTAGAGGAATGATGATGTGTAACTTCGGTCTCTAAATGGCGAAGAGCTTAATGCCGTGGGACAGGGAGGAAAGCCAGGATTCAGGAAGACGGACTCGAGCCAGTCTGGAGAACGTGGCTGTCACAGAGATGTGGGCATTGCGCTGTGGTAAAAGACATGGCAGAAATACGTCAGATTTATTCTGGAGTACTTCACCTTTTCCTTGCAAGCAGGGGGAGACTAGCGTGTGTATCACTTCAGGCATCGGTGTGACGTTATCGGGGATGTGGGGAACTCTGAGATGAAGAAGATACAGGGCGAATTGAGACCGGGGTGTCATTGGAGCCAACAAAAGAGAGTGTAATTAGAATCCTGAGAGCACCACCAGACAGTCACAAGCATAAAGAGGAGAAAGAAAGGAAGAGTCAAAGATTCTCCTAAAGAGTGTAGTACAGCTCTAGGAAATTGGACAAGTTAAAGTAGATTTATCAGCAGATGTCTGGAGGAACCAACTAGAATAATTTGCTTCTTATGCTTAAGAAAAACAGCTGCAGAAAATCAATAAAGGGACTAGTGAGGAATCAGAATGGAATAGGGAGGCATTTTTCAAAGGATCCTCCAAGCCCAGGAGGCATCAGAGAAAGCTATTACATCTATTATGATGGACTCGGTGTTTTAGGATGAGAAATTCCACCCTTAGTGATTATAGCGTATAGCCAGCTACAGGCAGCAGGTTGGTGAAATTTCAGCGACCACGCACTGTTTATGTGTTTGCCTCTGCTCTGTGGTTAAAGAGAAGGGATTCATGTTCTTTACTCACTTCACGACGCGCTCATTCTTTGTGTGTTAAAATGGCATATTTTGGGCAAAGTATTAAGTAGTGTCTAATTTGAAGGCTTAAAAATAGTAGGAGATTTTCTAAGAGAAGTTAGATTATTTTATATATATTTTGGATATTATATGTAGTGATTATATTCTTTGATGCATATTTTTTGTGTTGTTATAAAGCTGCTTTACTGTAAAATTATAAATATCTCTCACTTTCTAGTTTCTACAGCTATAGGGAAATACTGACATGTTATTTTTAGGGTCTACTTTTAAAGGTAACATTTGAAAATTGTGTTAATCTTTTCATTATTAGATTGGCTTTCCAACACAAGAGAAAAAGCATCCTGGAGTATCTGGTTTTCGTTTTTGTTTTTGTTTTTTTTCTTCCAGTATCTGAATGCCTTTCCTATGTTATGGGAGGTTTCTCAAAGTTGACAATTGCTGATGCTTCATTTCCTCGCTTTCCACGCAGCTGTGATCTAGAAATGTGACCGAGACTTGGCCAATCAGATGCATGTGCCTTAGTCTTTGGATTGGGAGTAAGTAATAGAGAAGCAGGGAAAGTGGGAGTTCTTCTGCCCCCAGGAAGAGTGACAGCAACAGCCACTTGCTGGGGGCTGCGGGGACAGCAGTGCCAAGGGTGGTGTAAGCTGGAGTGTTGACTGCTTGGTAGCATGTCACTGGTTTAGCAGTGACTTTGTTTAGCTGTGGTTCTGGCAGCAGGGTTTTCCTTGCTCCTGCTCATTTTCTTTCTTGCTTTCTTCCTTCCTTTCTTTTTTTTTTTTAAGATTTTATTTGTTTATTTGACAGAGAGAGATCACAAGTAGGCAGAGAGGTAGACAGAGAGAGAGGGAGAAGCAGGCTCCTTGCTGAGCAGAGAGCCCTATGAGGGGCTCGATCCCAGGACCCTGAGGTCATGACCTGAGCTGAAGGCAGAGGCTTAAACCTCTTAGCCACCCAGGAGCCCCATCCTGCTCATTTTCTGATCTTGGTCTTCTAGTTTTCCCTGTGACTTCATGAGCTAACCAAAGTTTCTCCAGGAAATCTCATTTTTGCCAAAATTAGCCGGTGGGTATCTGATTTACTATTACATTTTATGTTTGGTAGGTTTACATCACCAAATTGAGAGTTACCCAGGTTTTTTTCTTTCACTCCTTTGACCAGATAATGAGGTGACCAACAGTCCTGGTTTGCCAAGGACAGAGGGGATTTGGGGACACATGACTTGTGGGCAAGTCCCCGTGTTGAGGTGGTCAAATCTACTAAGAAGGTTATTTGGCCTCAGACATGTTTCAAACCTGTATCTGTTTCTTCATCTGGAAGATAGAGGCAAACCTGCTATTATGAAGGTCAAATCAAGCAGTCACCATGACAGCGCTGTGCGACTCTTGAGGGACCATACAAAAAAAGGAAGGTGGCATTATTCTTGAGGGGTTCTGGATGGGTATCCCCTGTGTGACTCTTCAGCCAGTGTGAGTGTGTTTCCAGGACCACCTGCATGAGAATAACCTGTTAAAATGCCTATTCAATGTTAAAATGCATTTTAAAAATGCAGATTTCTGGACTCCACTCCCAACCTACTGAGCAAAAATCTCTGGGCACGACTCTCAAGAACCAGAGTTTTAAAAAGTTTTCAGTTGATTCTAATCCACAGTTGGATTTGAAGAACCCCACCTTAAGCGGAGAAGGAAGAGGGTGTAGAATACTGTGTTCCCCTTATGACTAGCCCCTGAGTCTGCTCTGTTCAGAAGACCACATTGTACATTCTTGCGGCTCAAAGTGTGGGCCGTGGACCAGCAGCTCTGGCGTCACGTGGACCACCTGTTAAGCCCCGTCCTGGACCTCCTGAATCAGAATTGCAGCTTAACAAGATCTCCAGGTGACGTACAAGCATATTAGAACCTGTGAAGCCCTGCTCCACATTAAGTTAGTATCAAACAGAAGGGGAAGGATTTACTTGTCAGGTTAGGCAGTAACTAACTCTTCTTCCCCATGCTCTCAAACCAGTGGGGAGTGAGACCCAGGAATCAGCTGAATGCCAATCAGAATGCCATCCTGTTTACTGAGAAAAGCTGTGTTGGAAGACACGCCTTAGGTGGAGTCAAGTATGCCTGTTAACCCTTTCCTGAACTGAGCGTAACCGCTGGAATATCAAGCCTCCCTGGCAGCTCTGCCTCACCAAACTCTCACGTGGTTAGGGTACCAGAGCACGACATCCCTTTCCTGCAGACAGACAGAGAAGGGCTGACAAAGACTGAGAAGTTGGGAAGGGCTGAGCCACGGCAGCCCCAGCCCGGTTTCTACCTCCCACACTGAGGGGATCTCACAGGATTTACTCCTCCCCTCGATGAGGGAACATTGGGAGTCCTGTCTAGGCAAGCCACTCTACCTGCTTTTCCATGGACCACCAGGAGCAGAGATGATACAAGAGCCTTCAGAGACTTGGGAGACCACAATCACTTTGGGTAGCCAGCCCAGGTGGCCTCAGAGGCACTTTGACACATGGTCTGTGATGACATCTTGTGGCAGCCCCTCTCTCCCACCCAGCTGCCTCTTTCTTCTGTCTTCCTATTCCACGCTGGTTCCACAGCTGCCAAGGGCGGGGAACCCCATGGAAACCCAGCTGGTGGCTACATCTGCAGATGAACTTCTGGAGGCAGGAGCCGTTTAGCGAGTTGTGGATTTTTGAGGCTAGGGGGCTGCATTTCACCCCTTGCTCAGATCAGGTCACCTTGAAATCTTCCTTCAGGCCCTGAGGAAGCTGCTTGTTTTCCCACGTGGTGTAGGCTTCTCACCTCCATTACGGGAAAATGACTCTGAATTCAGACCGATTGCCTTACGCCTAATAGTGTGTCAGTGATATGCAAAACCGGGCATTGAACCCCAGTGTGTCTAGCGTGGTCTAATCGTTTAATTGGCCATAATGATTTTATTATCTGGGTTTTAAAATGGGACAATCGGCAATTTTTTCAGAGTGCTTCCAGGTTGATTACGTATGTAAAAGGGGAGGAGGTATGTAATATCTATATGCCCGGTAACTGCGTTTTCAAATTACATTCATTCCTCTTTATTTTATTTGCAAGTGTAGGGAGTTCAGTATAGTTCAAGGAAAGCATTGTGGTAAACAGGCAGCTTAAATGTGAGCAGTGTAAAGAGCAGCAGCTTGCAGAAATATTGCTATAGATACTAAGACCGTATCCTCGATACAGACCACACATAATTGAATCATGTTCAATAGAAGGCCATTACAAAACCGAACTTATTTGCAATGCTAATGTGGGGAAGACAGCTGTCACAGGGAATTAAATATGATCATTCAGAGCTTGAATAAATGAGGTGTCCATTATCTTCTGGCTGCGTTGCAGGCTGCTTGAAGAACACAAATAAATGATACTGTTGCAGTAACCAGCCCATGGTTTTGTTTTTCAGTCATAGAAATATGAGAGCGACGGAGGTGGGGGTGGGAAGATAGGGACACGGAAAAAAGCCCGGCAGATAAAAAAGGCAAGTGAGCAGGGTTTTATTTCCCCCTTACCCCTAAGCAACCATGGATGCAAGGACATAACCGTAATTCTATTTTTGATGCCTGAAATAGATTTTAATTCTATTAAAGATCTTTTTCAAGATTCATCCCTTCTCCCTAAGACTCCAATCAGAGCCAACTCACAAAGGAGGCTGAATGTGAAAGAGTAGAGTCTGGTGTAAACAAAGCTAATCCTTTGTCCCTTCCCCAAGGCCTTCCTTCTTATCCAAATGGATAATAAAGATAACAGAGAACTTCTTCATGGATAATCAATCTGCCAATGAGCATAAAAGGTACTTGGATCAATGCTAGTTTTAAAAATGCCATTAATTATCCAATTAACAGACAGGGAGACTTTTTTTTTTATTGTCTTTAAGCAACCTATCTATAAATTCTTTTTCTTAACATTAATAGTATGGAGATACTAAGCCGTCATCTCCTTGACACCAAATAGTGAGAAACAATCTTTTAAAAAGCACTCAAAAATAAGACTCTACTCAGATAGAATATCTAATACAAGTAATTCTAGAACATGTGGTCTTAGTCTGAAATTACATGACACTGTGGTTGAGGGAGAAAACCCACCCAGCCTCTGATGAAGAGTGGCTGTAAGACTGGCGGGGGCTTCTGTATGGAAGACAACTTCTGGTGGAAAACAATTCCTCAGAAGTAAACACGATCCGCGAAAAAGTCTTGTGTTCTCTAAACTATTGGCAAAGTGAGCAGTCATCAGGGGAAAAAAAAAAAAGTAAATGGATTGTGTTGGTATCTATTTTGTATATCCTAAGGAACTTAGCACTGGACATGTTGTGTATTTTAGTGTATGAATTTAGGCAGTGTATAAATTCAATTCAATTTGATTCAAGAAGGTATTATATTGGTAGCTTCTAAGGCACAAAGCAGCCTTAGTGCTGCTGGTCTGTTAATTCTAATAGCTTGGTTTTGGGCATTTGTATAATATTTTAGAAATGGAATACAAATACCTGCTAGAATTCTAAGCATTTTCCAGAGCTGTAAGTAAAGATATTCCTCCAGATAGTATCTTTCCTTATTAAGGCTTATATATTTTTGGGGTGGTTAAAAATCTTTCCCTTTTGGGGCGCCTGGGTGGCTCAGCCGGTTAAGTGTCTGCCTTCTGCTCAGGTCACAGTCTTGGGCTCCTGGGATCGAACCTGCGTCAGGCTCCTTGCTTAGTGGGAAGTCTGCGTCTCCCTCTTCCTCTGCCCCTCCCCTCCTCTCGCACACACTCTCTCTTTCTCTCTCTATCTCTCTCTCTCAGATGAATAAATAAAATCTTAAAAAAAAAAAACCCAAAAAACTATTCCTTTTGAGAGAAGCCTGCTAGTAGGATATTTATTGTGATGGAAAGAGGAAAAGAACATTGACTCTAAGGTTCTAAAAGAATTCTAAAAGAATTCTCTCTTGGGGCACTGACTGGGGTGGCTTAGTCAGTTGAGCATCTGACTCTTGATCTCTGCTCAGGTCTCAGGGTCCTGGGATCGAGCCTTGCATCTTGCGCCAAACTGGGTGTGAAGCCTGCTTGGGATTCTCTCTTTCCCTTTCCCTTTGCCCCTCCACCATGTGTGCACCCTCTCTCTAAATAAAAAACAAAAGAATTATCTTTAGAACCTTGATTTGGAAAGAACTTTAAGAAGTCATGATGTTTTGGGGCACCTGGGTGGCTCAGTGGGTTAAAGCCTCTGCCTCTGGCTCGGGTCATGATCCCAGGGTCCTGGGATCAAGCCCTGCATTGGGCTCTCTGCTCAGCAGGGAGCTGCTTCCCCCCTTTCTCTCTGCCTGCTTCTCTGCCTACTTGTGATCTCTGTCTATCAAATAAATAAAATCTTAAAAAAAAAAAAAAAAGAAGTCATAACGTTTTAGTGCCTATACTGGGAGAGCCGCTCCTAAACTATTGAATACAGAAGTTGTCCTGTATTCGGGATTTCTCACTTACTAGAAGCTTGAATGATTTAGTGTGGACTAAGTAGGTGTTTTGGTCAGAGCCTCAAGCTCTTTTTGAAATGGATTTTTCTATCTGATTGTAAATATACATGTTTATGGTAAAAAATATTAAACAATACAGAGATGTATGATGTAGGATGTTTAAATCCCACATAGTTCTACCCTTGCAAAGGTAACTTGGACTGCCTCTTGGGCATCATTTCAACGTTTTTCCTGTGTGTACACAAATCTTCCCCCCAAAGCTGTATGTACGATACGATTCCACGTGTTTTATTCACTTAGTTTTATTCACTTAGTTGTAGGTCATAGACATCTTTTCATATCTGTACATACAGATCTACTTAATTTTTAAAAAATGACTAAATAGGGGCGCCTGGGTGGCTCGGTGGGTTAAGCCTCTGCCTTTGGCTCAGGTCATGATCTCAGGGTCCTGGGATGGAGCCCCACATCGAGCTCTCTGCTTGGCAGGGAGCCTGCTTCCCCCTCTCCCTCTACCTGCCTCTCTGCCTACTTGTGATCTCTCTCTGTCAAATAAATAAATAAATAAATAAATAAAATCTTAAAACTTTTAAAAAAGTGACTGAATAGTATTCTGTTGTGTATAATACTGTATATTAGAGTTTAACCCAGGGATTGGCAAGCTGTGGCCTGATGGCTGATTTCTGCCCCCTCTCCATCCGTTCATGTTTTATTGGAACACAGCCCTACTCATTTGTTCATGTATTATTGTCTGTGCCTGCTTTTGTGCTGTAGGGGCAGAGCTGAGTAGTTAGAACAGAGACCGCATAGCCTGGGAAGCTGAAAATATTTACTGTATGGCCCTCTTCAGAGAAAGTGTGCCAGCTTTTGATTTAACCAATCACCTGTTACTTGGATGTATACCTTGTTTGTAATTTTGTGTCCTAAAAATAATGCTGTCATAAATGTATTTGTAAACCCATCTGTGTATTCACTCACTATTTCCTTAGGATAAATTCTAAGAAGTAGGACTGCTGAGTAGTACCTGCCTTACATTTTATAGACCATTAGGGTTCTAGTTAATAAATTCCTATTATAAATAGTAACCTGTCACAACCAACTCTTCATGGCTTAGAGTTTAGAATCAGGAAGCCCTGAACTTACATTTTGGCCCGTGTGACTATAGGATTGAATCAATCCTACTTAACTTCACCAACGTTATCAGATGTTGTACAGTTAAATGTTAGCTCAGCAGGTCCAGGCTTCTAAAGTTCCACATGTGCCAATGAAAGGCCTGCCTTCAGAAGGCTTGGCCCGTAATGGGCTCTGGCAGATGACTTCTGAGTTCCTGGACTGTGCCACCTGAGAAGAGTCTTTTTGTATTTTGGTGCTTTGGGCCGCACTGCAACAGTTTGACCTGTTCATGCCAGCAGTGTGCATGGGGTGTATGACAGTGCAGGGCCACACTGACCTCAGCAGGCCTGGAGACTAAGTAGCATAGGTCAGTCACACAGGTGCCGCAGGCCCATGGGACTCACCCTCATCAGAACCGTGGACACCAAGTGCTTGTGAGTGAGCTTCCTTGGGTGACCCGCCAGCTGTGTTGTTGGGACATGTCGCTTCTGGCGGAAGGAAGCACTGTCCACAGCTGGAGCAGGAGAGTCTCCTGCTTCCTCCCGGATTCTGCTATCTGCACCTTTTTCTCTGGCTGATCTTCATCTGTATCTTTTGGTTGTGATGACCCATAATGGTGAGTAGAGCAGTTTCTTGGGGATGTGTGTTCTAGCAAATCTTCAAATCTATGGGTGGTCTTGGGGACTCCGGACTCAGATATATATGGTGTGTAGCTCAAGTGTGAAATGAGAAGGCTAGAGAGTGAAGCTTAAACTCAAGACAGAACCTACAGAGGAAGCACCATCCACCAGACTTCCTGTCAGGCAAGGATGTAGAAGTAATGCGGCTCTAATTTGTCTGGTCTGTGGCAACCCATGTCTGAGTCAAAGTTCCAGAGAATTCTAGCTTTGGGCACACGCTATCTGCCATGCCTTTCAGTGCCGGAGGTGACAGGAGGGTCTGAGCATGGCAGTATCCAGCACCCTTGGCTGTTGTTGTGGGAAAATGGTGCACACATCTCAGTCAGCAGATGTTTATTATCGATTATTTACTGCTGTTCTAGGCACTTGTTTGAAACCAAAGAAGCATCCTTGCCCTCAGGGTGCTTACGTTCTGCTAAAGGGAATTTCTTCAAAAGGGAATTGATGTGCTATTAGGAAGGAGTGATGGATGCTGGGTAGCCAAAAAAAATAACAACTGTATACTTCAGTGTTCAAGTTACTCAGTTGTCTCATCTGCAAAATGGGGATTATAATGACCATCTTAACAGGCTACTGCATGGGTTATATGAGATAATCTTTCATTCTCAGTCTACAGAAAACACCCAGTAAATGATGTTTATTGTTTGTGGCTAAGAGTAGGAGCTCTAAATTCTGAAGTCAAACCAAGTACTTATTAGCATTGATTTTACATTATTTAACTTCTCTGAGGAGGAACCTATGTAGTCACATGGGGCCTTGTGCCTGGTTGAACGCTCTCCTGCCATGGCCTTAAAATGTCTAATGATTTTGGACAAGGGCCCTGTGTTTTCTTTTTGCAGTGGACCCTACCATTTATCCAGCTGGTTCTGTCTCTGAGCTTCAGTGTCCTCCTGTAAAATGGAGATGATAATATATACCACATTTGCTATAGTTCAACCATCTCATTTTTAAAAAAAGATTTTATTTTTTACAGATTCAATTTATTTTGAGAGAGAGAGCATTGTGCATACAGGAGGAGGGGTAGAGGGAGAAAGAAAGAGAAAATGTCAAACAGACTCCCCACCAAGCATGGAGCCTGAGGTGGAACTCGAACTCAGGACCCTGAGATCATGACCTAAGCTGAACAAGATCTGGCCTGGTCACCTAGCCGACTAAGCCACCCACGCACCTCAAGATTTTATTTTTAAGTGATCTCTACACCCAACATGGGGCTCCAACTCACAACCCCGAGATCAAGAATCCTATACTCCACTGACTGAGCTGGCCAGGTGACCATGAACAGTCTCATTTTTAACTCTTAGTTTAAAAGTTTTTCTTCTTTTCCATTTGTCTCTTTTCTGATATATCATGCTGAGTGCATATGGGTCCGTTTCATTTATTTTCTAGAGAGAAAGCAAACTTCATTTCTTGTAGAAAGATGAAATGTTAGTTAAGTTCATGCATAGTACCGTGCCTTGCCACGAAGAATCATACACTGAATGTTTCAGCATCTTTCACAGACTACTCCATGTTTTTATATGGGGAAATTGTTGCATTTAAAACTGAAGATATAACAGAATATGGAACAATTCATAAACTTGTATAATAGGAATATAACTGGGCCTTGAAGATGGGTGCTTTGATGTAGAGTATGGTATGAAAGCCAACTTCAGTACTGTTACATGCCCTCTTAGAACTAATTCTTGCAATTTAGGTTCCCGCCATCTAGGGCAGAGAGAAATAAAGAACCATGTCCCATGATTCTGGAGAAAATAAATTTGAATGAAAAACTGAAAAGGAATAAACCATATCTGAGTGTCTCAAGCACAGAGCATAGTTGTCTTTTTAAATAGAGTACTTGTGTTTAATTTTAACCCATCAGCAGGTAGGAAGAAAAATGGAGAAAAGTGGAAATAGCTTTACAGATCAATGGAGACCTATTGAGGTAATAGGAGAACTGACGTAAGTAAGCATATATTCAAATCCTAGCAATTAAAAAATTTTTGTGTTTGGATTTCTGCCTTCAACACTGGAAAATTAAGTGTTGGGTGTGAACTCTTATACCATTTGGAGTCCCAGCCAAATTTCCTTAGGAGCTCTGATGCATCTAAACATGCCAGTAAGGGATGTGTGTGTGTGTGTGTGTGTGTGTGTGTGTTGGGGGGTGCTGGTGGGGGAAGGTGGAAGGACTTATCACTGCCTCACGGTGAGGCAAAGGCATACTTCAGGTTTGCTTCCCTTGGTGGCTATATGAAGGCCTATATGCAAATGCACAGGGTCTTTCAATTTGGCAAGCAGGGTCTGGGTAAATTCAGAGAGAAGTGGCATTCAAGACTTAGAAAAAAAAATGTTTAAAAACTAATTTAAAAAATATCCGTGGAAGCATAGTTTATAAAAAGTAAAAGCATCTGAGTTGAGTTAAAAAAGGAAATTACTATAAATCATTAAATTAAAAAAATGTTCCTCCTTACTTCCTGACCATGTGACTGGAATTGAGAGAAGAGAAGGAAGAATGAGTAGAGCCACATAAGATGGCTCTGTGTTATGGGGAGTGGGGGGGTGGGGAGCTATGAAGATGGCGGGCCCTTCTTCAGTGAGGAGCTTTTAATTCTGCAATTCATAAAATATCTGCTTTATTTTGCACCAAATTTAAGCTTACAATGTTACCCCCACTTGAACTTTAACAAAGAAGAGGAAAACGAGCAGTTAGCCCTGGATCCAGGGGTGGGAGTGTGAGAAGAGCATGTGGCTTTAAAATTCATTGTTCATTAGTTCATGTTTGTAGGCTGAAAGCTCCTCGTACAGCTCAAAGGTCAACGGGTAATAATGCTCTTTTTTACCATGATTATTATAAATATTACCTTTTGCCACTTTGACGGAGCCACTTTGAAAAATTACTTTGGAAAATAGTTTTTCTTCAGTGCTCACCACCACCGTGCTCTGGCCAGAGTGGCAAAAGGGAGTTAATGGCAGTGAATCAGGATGGGAAGCAGGAGGATACGGAACCCGATGGGGCACAGGCCACACACACACTATGTGTCAGGGAAGGGGGGAAGTGCAGAGTAAGACAGTCTCAACAGTTTCATTTCCTGCAGTGGGAAGGTGATTGGATTTCAATTTGGAAGGTTTAGGGTTGCATCTGGGATTCGGTAGAGCTGCATATGGAATGTTGAGTGACAAATCCTTTTTATGTGTTATGCACAGTATACATGTGTGAGATTTTTCAAAGGCCCTAGAGAAAACATAACTTGAATCCCTGCCATGGAGTTAGTCGGAGTGTTAGGAAGAAATCCGTCTGGGTTCTGTGGCATACATGGGGATTTAAGCGGGAAGAATAGTTTTGATCTCAGACTTTTGTATTTTTTATTAAGGTCAAGAGAAGGATGAAGGGTGTTGCGAGTGAGAGGCCTTGGGAAAAAGCTTCTTGACAATGATCCTGGAGAAAAATGTGCTAAATTCATTATAAATGGCAGAGATTTTTGGAAAATCACAAGTATGAGGACAAAATTGGAAAATGGAATACCTCCTACAATATGGAGCATGGAGAACTTTCAAGAGAGCTTTTATATTTTAAAAATGAAATATTTAAATGAAATATTGCTGATTAAAATGTAACTTTTGCTATAATGTAATTAAGCAAATGGGTTGCTGCCCGGCTAACTTGGAGGTATATTTCACTCCAGGCATTTGTGAAGCTCTAGCTATGCTAGAATTTTTCCTACTTGGTTTTGCCGTTGGATGAACGGAGATCTCTTATACTCAATGTTTCAAAGTTGACGGTGTCACCCAAGTACGAACTAAGACATACCATCATAGTTGTCTGATTTATAGAGTGTCACATATAGGGACAATTCCAGACATAGAGGGGATTTAGGTGTGTGAAAGACACTCAATAACATTTATAATCAAAATGAAAACCTTTCAACCATCTCCTCCTTCTAACTGTTTCTCCCTGATTGATACTGTCTAATACTCAGCCTTTTCTTCTTATCTTGTCTTTAACCTCAATAGTCTGGGTAATATTATTTTGGCTTTTGAAGAAGAAAGGTGCAGAGCATTCCAAGCAGATTAAAAGCACCAGCAATGGCACATTGACATGAGGGTGTGTCTGGGACTGTGATGTGATGTTTTAATGGGGCTACTGGGTGGGAGGTAAGGTTAGAAATAGAACATTGTTAGATGGAACCAAGAGGTAGATTGAGGTCAGATTGTAAGGGCCATTCGAGGTCTGTGATCTGTGTTTCGGAAAAGGAAGTTGGTGGCAATGTGGACACTGCATTAAAGAGAATGAAGTATAATAAGGTCAGAAAACCAGTTATGTTGTTGCCTGATAAAAGAAGACGAGGCAAACTCTGGCTGTGTTAGTAGGAAGGGTAAAGGGATGAGAAAGTTGTTTCCTGGGTAGAGTTGAAAGGATTTGGTACAAGACGGGTGAGATGGTGGAGGAAAAAGGATCACCTGAACTCGGGTGGCTGGAATATGGCCCTGTGGTTCATCACTGATATAAGGAACTTGGGAGCAGGGCTGTGCTGGGGGCACAGGAGCCTCAGGAGGGGTGAATCCATTTCTCAGGGCTGCCGTAACACCACACTTGGTGGCTTAACCAGTAGAAACCTACGTCTCACAGTTCTGATCAAGATGTCACAGGGTGGGTTCCCGAAGGCCTATTCCAGGCCTCTCTCTTAGTGTTTGGAAGTTCCCTGGCTCATGACAGCATATGTTCACATGGTGTTGTCTTTTTGTTTCTGTGTCCAAATTTCTCCTTTTTATAGAGGTACCAGTGACATTGGATGAGGGGCTCACTCTACTCCAGTATCACCTCATCTAACTAATTATATTCTGCAATGACCTTATTTCCAAATAACATTATATTCTGAGGTACTGGGGGTTAGGACTAAATCATATGGGGGTGCCTGGGTGGCTCAATGGGTTAAAGCCTCTGCCTTTGGCTCAGGTCCTGGAATAGAGCCCTACATCGGGCTCTCTGCTCAGCAGGGAACCTGCTTCCCTCTCTCTCTCTCTCTCTGCCTGCCTCTCTGCCTACTTGTGATCTCTGTCAAATAAATAAATAAAATCTTTTTTTTTAAAAAAAGGACTAAATCATATGAATTTCAGGGAGACACAATTCAACTCAAACAATGGGGTAAGTCACTCGGTAATGACTGGCTTTAGATGTGTTGAATTTTAGGTCCCTGTGGGCCCCGTGTCAACAGGCTGATGATGAGGAGGATATGAGCTGGATGCATCGATCTGGTCATCATCTACAAACAGGAATACTCACGTACTGAAGAATTTTGTGTGGAGTACTTTCTGTACTCTGTTGAGAATTTTCCAATGGATTGGAGGCAGGCATTTGCCTTGGGAAGAAGGGAAAGAGGAAGGACATAAATTCATTGAGTATGTCTTTAAGAATGAGGCTTTCTGCTCAGTGCTTAGATATCTGATCTCACTGAATCCTCAGCAGACCCAATGAGGGAAGTTTGAGTGGCATTGAAGCCTGTGGTCACACAGCAGGAGGATGGTTTAAAAAAAAAAAAAAAAAGGAAATTTTAACCCAGACTTATTTGATTTCACTAAAAGTCGTTGCCTCTGCCAGGGGAGAGAATAGAGGACAAGGACAGGCCTTGGGAAAATATGGAAGAATTTTCATGGTTAAAGGGCTGGCAGTGGGAGCCAGTGAAGGGGAGGAGAGAAATGATAACGAGTCAAGAAAGCCACTGGAAATCCAAAATAGAGTTTCAAGGAGCAGAGGGGAGAACCACAGTATTAACTATTTGAGACAGGCTAAGGACCTAGAAGTGTCTCTTTGGTTTAGTGCCCTCTCTGCTCTTTGAACGTCCATTTGATTAAGAAGTGAAATTATAACAAATTTTTGTCCACAGTGATTACAGGCAACAGATTCACTGTAAAATAAAAAAGAGAATTACTGTCAATTTTATTCCAAGTTCACCACAGTCAATGTGCTGTTGGGGGAGAAACATCAATTCTGACAAATTGCTCTATTCACATACATACTATCTCTGTGTATATACATTATCTAGTGATGGCTTTGGAGGCAACTTTAATTCTTAAATTCTGAGCATTGGGTCTGGCACCAAGGTTGCGGTATATGCTTGAGTGTATATGTGTGTTTCGGCTGCTTAGAAATATTTTAATTTGTTCGAGCACCGTATGCAAGCTAGCAGAGAAACCTAATGAGATTTTAAAGTGTAAGTTAAGGCATTTTAGGACATGCAAGGCTATTAAGGTGATAAATAAGCACCTACTGGCTTGTTGCCCATACCTGCTTTATATTCACTTCAAAGAAGAAAATTTTCATTAAAAACAAAGCAGTTAAAATGTCAAGGTGCCCATTCTCTTTTTCAGACTCTCCTTTTTACATTACAAAATAAGTGGATGGAGCGAAGCATCAACTGCTGCTAAATAAAGGCTTTTCTTGGCATTCCTTGGAGAAATCAAATCCAAGACCAGTGGTAAAGGGTGATTTACTATATCCACTACACAAACTATTTCTTCTAATTATCAGCATGAATGTAATTACTTACAAGCATCTCAGGCTCCTCTGATCATGTCCCTTAGAGCATTTCATCTTTAATGATTTTCCCTGATAGAAAGCCAGTTGGAAGATTTGTTGCATAACATTGCTCAACCAGAAAGAAAAATACGTACTTCTCAGAAGAAAGATCTGTGTGCTTTCTTCTCAATGGCACTTATATTCTGCCAGAATTTGATTAGGAGCTATCTTGGCACAAAGATCACTAATGACCGAGTCAAATAACTTATATAGATTAAACAATTTCTTGGAAAAAATACAATATACTATGACATTCCTTTTCCAAGAATATTGAAGTTCAAAATTGTAACCACTTACGGTGAATTGTTAAATCCTCTAACTTCTGAGGACAGAGAGTATGAGAGGGAACGGGGCCCTGAGGGAGTTTGTAGATTCTTAGGTGAGAAAGGTTTAAGGGAAGACATTGCTTGCCTGGAGGGGAGACAAAAATGTAAACTCATATAACAAATTAAGATTTTTAGAAGCTGTCAGGGACAACGCACAGCCCCCCGCACCCCCCCTCCTTCAAGGAAGGAACGAACTACCCAGATAAATTACCATCCCCATGCTTAGTAACTTGTCCCCTGTCACATTCTGTTAATGTTGCAACCCATAGTCAGGCCTCAAATTCCCTCCCAGTGTTTCATTTTGTTTTGTTTTGTTTTGTTTTGTTTTTAACCATCATCACTTCTTTCTCTAGGATTGATAAGAACATTTATAAAAGCCTTCATTGGGGCACATGGGTGGCTCAGTCATTAAGTGTCTGCCTTTGGCTCAGGATATGATCCCAGGGTCCTGGGGTTGAGCCCCCATTGAGCCAGCATGGGGCTCCCTGCTCAGCAAGCCTGGTGCTCCCTCTCCCACTCCCCTTGCTTGCGTTCCTGTTCTCGCTGCCTCTCAGTCAAATAAATAAAATCTTCAAAGCCTTCATTTGTCCAGCACAGTTGAAAACCGTGTTTCAAATATTAGGTTTCCAGATAACTAAAGTTTGTCCCTAAAGCATCCCTTGGAAGTTTTTAGTGCAACTGGTCATCTATCTAGAAGATGATGCCAAGCACAATTCAGCTTTTCCTTGAGGAATTAGTATCATTAGGAGCATTAATGATGCTACCTTGATAGAGTGGAGGCCACAGGCGTAGCTGAGGTGGGAGGACCACTGCTGGCTGGTGGTGAGGCGTGGCTTCTGCTGTCCTTTCTGTCACCATCTCACCACCTTGACCCCCTCCAGGGCTGCTTGCCAACAGGCTTTCCCGGGCGGCTGGTGCTCCCTCTTGCTGCAGGTGACCAAAAGCCTCTCCTGCAGAATAAAACACAGGATTCTGTGATCACTGTGCAGCCAAAGACTTTAGTTTTCTCTTTGCTTGAAAACTGAGTTCACTAAAGTAAAATACGATTCATTATTTCTACAACCTCGTGGTTTCCTTGAGATGTTATCTGGTGACTTAAGAAAATTAATTTGACCTTTTCGCCACAGACCATCTGAGAAGAAGGATTTAAATGTTGAAAACAAGGGCTTAACAAAGTCCATTATTTCCCGAAGAAATTTCCAATGGCTGGCTCAGTATTTCTCCTGCCTCTAGATTGTCGCCTGATGCTGGGGGATGTTTTGGGCGTAGCCAGTGTTTCTTAAGCTTTTGCATACATCAGATTCATCTGGAAGTCTTTTTAAATGACAGGTTACTGCCACACCCTTCCCCATCCCCCCCTCCCCTGCCAGTAGAATTTCAGATTTAATGGATCTGAGGGGAGCCCTGAGATGTCACAATTATAACAAGTTACGGGGTTGCTGCAGGAGATGCTTTTGCTGGTGGTCTAGGGACCACACTTTAAGAGCCACAAAGGAAATCCATCATTCTCCATTATTCTCCAGAAAGAAGGGGAGAACCAAGAGGAACTGAGACTGTGGGCTTATAGGCACCTGCTGCCGGAAGACATTGTCCAGAGCGTTCGTGGAGTCTGCTGTTTGGGACTCTGATCAATGGCTTCTCATATCAGAGAACAGAGTCATCTCCTATTGAAAACCTATATTTTGCTGGTGTCTTTGATAGCAAATGGGCTTTATTCTTGCTTTGCTCTTCCAGAACATTTATTATTTAAATGGATTTTTTGCATATGCATCTCTGGGATTTTTTAGTAATTTTCAAAACTAAAACATGATAAACTCCTGACATTCACAGTCACAGAGAACTTGGGTACTCACCTCACAGAGCTCCTTTTAACTCCAGCTGTGTTGCTTTAGATTGGACTTCCTTCCTTCCTTGTGTGTGTGTGTTCATGTGTTCACAAACACATACACACATTCTACGTAGGAGCTTAAGATACTGCCTAATAAACTTGTCCTCAGGAACTTCCACATCCCCAGTATTGACCCTACCAACCCCTTGACCTCAGTACATCACATGAAAGCATTGCCCCCAAGCCTCTTGTCTGCCATGAGAGTTCAGGATTAAGGATAGCGGCGCTTTCTCTCAACCTCCCTATTCCCAGCCTCCCCAGTGCCCCTCTACCTCCTTTGGTTTTCTCATGCTAAGCATATTCTAGGAGATTGTGTGGCATAATAGAAAGGACATGGGCTTTGGAGTTAGATGCACACAGGTTTGAATCCTTTCCAACTGTGTAACCTTGGGTCTTGGGTCTTTCCGTCTGTTGTATGGGGATAATACCTACATTACAGTGTTGTTGAGAGGGCTAAGATGCTATTGTAACACAACTAGCAAGTAGTGTGTAATTAGCTAATGAGAATTCACCACTCCGCAGATATTCAGCCTCTTACAAGGCTTGTCACACCTTGGATCTTACCTGTCATGAGATTTACTCTGCCCCAGGGGCCTCAGATCTGGAGTTCTTCCATAGAGCCACCTCCTGCCACGGCTTGTGATGCAGGAGGGCGCAGGGATGCTGGGATTCCAGCAATGGCGGGGGGGGGGGGGGGAGGATGGCAGAGACCCCAGTCTCAGAGCTGGTCCTTCTGGCTCACGGCTAGTACACCTCACACCATGGTAAGATTAAGGAATTAGACAATCTTGAAAGCCCCTCCAGCCCCAGTACTCTGGAATTGTAGTCTTCTTTTCTTCTGTGACCCTGACTCGCAGCTGAGTCTCTTTGTTGTCATCACCACGACCTCGGATTCCTATTTTCCAGCCCACCAGCTCTCAGCCAACACGCTTGCTTTCTGTCACGCTTTGGCTTCAGTCTTACCTCCTCTAGTTTTCTCCTGTAACTCCTCTGTCCTAGCCAAGCCTGAATCACCCACTGTTTCCTAGGGTTTTGTTTTTTTTTTCTTCTTTTTCCATAGCATGCTTTTGTTTTTAATCTGATATGTTATTTATTTATTTCATATTTTGTCTGTCTCCTGTACTAGAATACAATCTCCTTGAAAGCAGAAACTTAGGTTCATTGCCTTTCCCCATGCCTAGACTAGGGACTGGTTATAGAAGGCACATGATAAATTTTTGCTGAGTGAAATCTCTGCCTTCCCCTCATGCTTCCACATGTATAGGCTCCTTACCTTCACCCCAGTTTCTGATGGAATATGACAAGGGCGGGATGTCAATCAGAAACTTGACAGCATAGTCCTCAGGACGACGTTTTGATCTTGATGGGGAACCTGGCTGGCACCGTGCCCCTCCTTTGGCAGTGAGCTGCCTGCCCACCAGAGTATACTGTATGGCTGACGGTGCGGGTCTGTGTGCGTTCCTCCCTGATAGTGGGTGCTGAACCGCTGGGCACCTTCCCGGGGCTCTGTCCCACCAAGACAGTGTCTCTGTTTCCTCCCTGTCAGGGCTGTTGCTGAGATGCCTCAGGCCCTAACGTTCCCCCATTAGAACGACATTAAAGTGAGTTCTCTTCGGGGCAGACCAGCTCGCCCCAGTGGTGGAAAGCTAGGGAGGTGGAGGTTAGAAGGCAAGGGTGTTTCTTTCAACTGCATGTAAGACACTTGATTTCAGACAAATCAGTTACTTCAGAAATACTTCTTAAGACACTGTCATTCACAGATGGAGTTTACGAAGAAATCTGAAGATAGTTTCTGTTTCCTAAAAGGTTCCAGTCTAGTTGGAAAGAAAAGACACCCATGAAACCTTTCGTTTTGTCTCTGAAACATTTCTCAAACGTGCTTCCTTCTTCCCATCTCCACAGTCCACACACAGCTGGTACTCTCCGTCATGCTCTGTGCCCAAGTTCTAGTTGTCCCTCTTGCCTGGACTACCGCAGCTTCCTATCTGGTTCCACCATTTCCGGTCTTGCCACTTCTGATTTATTTTCTCCTGTGAGAATCCAAATTTCAAAACTCAAAGCAGATCAGAGTTCTGTCCTCCTTAGACCTTCTTGCTGTACATTGGATTCAACTGGACACCTTACCTTGACTTATTGGAGCTGCTTGCTCTTCCCTGCCCACCTCTCCTTTCTCATGTTTTGATGTTGTCCCCTTATCGCCGTGAGGCAGCCACAATAGACTCTGTCTGATCCCTCAAACCTGGGATGTCTTTCTCACTCCAGGACCTGTGTACATGCCCTCAGTACCCCCTGTCCATGAGGCCCTGGTCTTCACAGGGCTGCCTCTCTTCTTCCCTGCAGACTCAGCTAAAAGAGAGGTCTCTGCTATCTCTAAGAGTCTTCTCTGATACAGTCTTCCTGGTCATTCCACTGTGGGGCATCACAGATTTCCTTCATAGACCTTGTCACAGATTGCACTGGTCACTTTCTTATTTGTCTGTCTCCATCACTGGACTGTTTAAGCCCCCTGAAGTCAGGCTCCATGCCCTGTTCATCGTTCTGCTCTTGCAACCTCAATACCTGTCCAGCAGAGTGTAAATATCTTAACACTAAATAAATAATGGCAGGGCGCCTAGCTGGCTCAAGTGGTAGGGCGTGTGACTCTTGATCTCGGGGCTGTGAGTCTGAGCCCCAGGTCAGGGGTAGAGTTTACTTAAAATCAACAAACAAATACATTAGATAAAACAAAACAACAAATAATGGCTACCAGCTGGGCATGATGTTCTGTAGGATGATACTATCTCTATGTATAAGTTGGCAGATCACTGAGATATTTTATTAATTGTATTTGTGATAACTGCCCTGTGCTGATTGTTTTTAGAATACTTTTATATAATTAAGACCATTTAAAAAACAATTAGCTACTTTAAAATGACACAGAATCCCAAAATCAGTTTAAGTGGTATTTTCTTTCAGATCTATTTGGATTTGTCAAGACAGCTGGTATTTACCAAAAACTCGGGTTCGTAAAGTGTGCGCCTGCTTCATTTAAAATCGGTATTGAAACTGTAGTCCCCTTGTCCTGAGAAGCATCCTTACCAAAGATAATTGGACATCCAGGGACATGCGACGCTTTTCCTGAGGGCCCTGCCCAGAACTACTCTGTTAGATCCCTTGGGGACAACCTGGAAGCTGAGGGTGGCTCTCTGGTAAGTTCTTCTCTGGGAAGCGTCGGATTAGAGCAGTCTTGCCAGGTGGTTACAAAAGACAGCTTTCTCTGTTGCATCAACAAACAAAAGAGGGTTATTTTGAACGTGTGCTATGGACTGCTTAATAAAATCCCTGCCTTATGTGGGCACAGGTTATTGTATGAACACACTCTACATAGGACCGAGTACTGCGTATATTTCTGAAAGAGCAGCTGCCTCATCTTTTCAGCTGACCTGATACTGAGTCACCATCCTTGCTGGATTCAATGGCCTGCTTAGTGGCATCAAACATGGGCTCGATGCCTGTTGGCAGCTCCAGCTGTCTGGGTGCCTTTCAGTTTTATCCCTTTGATTGTAGAGCAGTTTTGTGTTATTGATAAATTACAGGTATGGTACTCAGAGGGAGGAAAGGGGCAGCTCGGAGTGAATGGTGGTGCCCTTGGGTACAACGCTCACTTGGACTCATCATTAGACCATCCTATGTAGTGAAAGGTGTGTTTATGGGATTAGTTATTAATCACAAAACAGGATAGGAGTTACTTGACTGCTAATTATGATGCTGGATGAGCACATAAAAATGATCATAATAAACAATATCATCCCTGTAGGACCCTTCACACGAAATCAATCCCGCCAGACAAATAATAGTTATTTACATAACATGGAATCTTAAAAAAAAAAAAAAAAGTCCTAAAAAACTAGCAACCACCAAATAAGCAAAATGGAAGCTAATAAAAATTAGTACCTTAAAAAAATCACTGCAAGCTATGTTTTCTGTAATTATACCAAGCCCTAGAGTTTTAACCATGTAATAGTAATTTTTCCGTGTTTTTGCCGTTATTGTCCTTTTGATTTACTTAACTATGTCTAACTTGAACAAACAATGTTAAGTGGGGAAACAGATGCGATTAAATAGCCTGTAATTATGTTTTTAGTCAACTGCTACCATCACAGACTCCTCCTGCTACTCGGACCAGAAAAAAAGTGACCTAACTGATTTCACCAACTGCTTTGCCAGGCCCTGATGCAGAATAGATGGCCTTATTAAGCAATCAAAAAATCAGCCATTACAGAGGAATGGTAATCAGCAGTGTTTATACAGCTCACACGCTAGCCCCACAATACACAATCAGGACCATGAATTCTGCTAATTGGGTACCTTCTGCGTCCAGAGGTGCCTGCAAAGGGAAACAAAAGGGACTCGAAAATTAGTGTTTGTAGCAATTAGTTTCTGTCTAAAGGCTTAGCCCAGTTCAGGGAAACCATGATTCAAACAGGGATTATTATAGCAACTTTGGTATTTAAATGTCTTCTGCCATTATTTGAGGTAGGATTTAGCTTGGCGAAGCTAATGCAGAATCGTCCTCCTTTTTTATTTACTTAAAATGATTTTTGTTTTGAACTTCTTAAAAATCAAAACCATTAAGCCATTTGCCGCTTTAAATTTTCTGGCATTCAGTGTTTTGTTGTTGTTGTTGTTGTTGTTTTTTAAACCTATGATCTTGCTCAAGACCAGTTGAAAAGACTGTTAAATATATGTATTGTTGAGGAGCTCTGTTCAGGGGAATAATACAGTGGAGTTTGTTGTGCCATTATTTTGCTCAGAATGCTCCGTAGTTTTGTGGGGGAGATACAGGGTATAATTTTTGGTGGAGGGAAAAAAGGACAGCAAGTGTTTTATTTATAAATGTCTGTACAAATTTCCATTCTAAGTAAGAACATTAAAATAGTCCAGGAGGAGGATGTAGGTTCTCTGTGTATATTTTATCTGAGTAAACTAGCCAGGCATTTCCGAATGGGCTCCACTGAAAGCCCAATGGGTTTTATAAAATTCATTACAAAAAGCTTTTTGCCCTTTTCTTCCCTTTTAGTCTTTAGCATGTCTGATGTAATAATCAGATAGACAAATCTCTGTGCTTTGCTTCTGTCATTATAGACTCCCTGCTGTAGATGCTCAAAGGGCAAATTAACAGTAGCACAATTGGAGGGACCTCTTCACCTCCCTTGGAAAGCATCAGCTGCAGGTTCTTGCTTTCTTGAAGCTCTCTACATGGTTACAGAAGGATCGTAATGACGATGACAACCACAACAAAAGATTAAGGAGAGGAAAGGAAGAACCTTGTGATCCAGAAGACCAAAGAAATATTGGATGATTCATTTTCTGTGATTTAAAGGCTACATGAGCAAATGACAGTTTGTCTTTTAATCTTAGAGATTAAACTGTCTTTTAAAATTTATTAATAATTTTCTCTCTTTAATTACTTAAATGATGGTTAATCAACTTATGCCAATAAGTATAGTAAAATTTTTATTATTAACACCAAATTTTACATTATTAAGACAGAAATTATAGAAAGAATATTGGCACTTTGGAGACAATCAGAATGATAAGTATGATAGTTTTTGAGACACTGTAACAACATTTTACTCCTGACTGATTACATTACATATTGATATTAGTGAGCATCAGTGTGTAGTGCAATCAGTCAGGGGAAAATGAGTGAAATGTGAACTAATGAGAGCTAATTGTATCATATAATAGCAAGGACACAGAATTCTATCAATTAAATTAGTTTGAGATGAAACAAATATGAATATAATAATGTTTATAATAATGAGGCAATTAGAGCTAATGAAATAAATGTTAATAAAAACTAAGATCCCTAGCCCATTCCTGCCCTTCTCCTTCTGATTCCTTCAAACTTTGGGTTGTGTTATAGTCACTGGCTTCTTTTCAGCCATTGATGCTCTGTCTGTGTTGGAGACATAGGGGTGATGAATATAACATCTTCACAATCTGCGTGTTTCTTGATCTCATACTTTCAGAAGGCTCCTATATGTGTTGGCATACCTCTTGCGAAGATACTCATCTCTAATGAATAAATCATGTCTTGTTCCGAGGAACTTTTGCTTTCATATACTGTGTTTTCTTGATCTGGGATAGAAAACTGGCACTTGTCCTAAGTGTGGATCTTTTTCTTCTCCGCATATTGGAGAGTTGATGACTCGGGTCTAGTGCTGCTCTATTGTGAAATCCAATTGGATTCTGCTTATTAGCTGCTTCCTTGGCATCCTTAAGTCTTTGACATTCATTCCACTTAATTCCCTGATACAAAGAGTCACAACTGTGATGGCAATGCCAGTTTCTTAGCTATCTGGTTAGGCATGTACTCTCTAGGAGAAGTTATACCCATTATCTCTCAGGAGATGACTTTGGAGACCTAACTTCAGTCTGATAGATTATTGGAGTCCGTCAATAAATTAGGACAAAAAATTGGGACCCGTATTCTGTATTGCAGTCTAGATATGAGCTTAATAGTCTATGTTGCTGAGCACCTTGTAGAGCATTGGAGATTAGTATTGGGGAAGACGGAGCAGCAGTGTATTTTGATCAGCTCGGAAACTCATGCATTTAGCCGAAAAGACTATCGTCCAAGGAGTGATGCATTTATACAAATTATGGGTTAAGAACATTGCCTGAGAAATCAAAGGGGAAAATTATAAATTTCAGAAATTTCCACTTCATTATCTATTCGGATGTTACTCTGGTTTGTGTACTTATATTTGTCCTCAGTTTAGGCTAGGGTTAGTTAGTGTTGATGAATGATATTTGACTCAAAATAGGTGGAACTTTGTGCTGTGAAAGTTTCAGCTAACTTTCCCATTTGGCTACTGTGTTTTTGTTTTTTGGGGTTTTTAAAATCATGTATATCATGCATGTTTTTGCTTTTGCTGTCGTATCACATTAAAAAGACATCAGAATGAGCTGTGAGTTAATGTTTCACTTGTAAAAGGTTATGGATTATGCTCAGCTGGTTTCTCAGGCTGACACGGGGTTCATGATTAGAAGAATGAAAACAAACATGAATTGAAAATGTCACTAACCTTTATTGGGCCCTGAGAATCCCAGAGCCTGCATGACAGGAGGTTTTCCTGTTTTCAACAGTATAAAGAAGATTGAAACAAAACAGCACGGATCTTGGCTATTTACATCTTTTAATGAATGCTCTTCACGTTTGGGTTCCTTTGTCTGTCTCCCAGTTTTCAAGGGTTTAGCTGTGAAAAGTGTAGATGGTATCACACACTCGTATAAACCATGAGCAGACATCTGTCTAGGATGCTTTTTCCTCCAAATTATGCTCAGTGTAAAGGGCATCTATACAGCTGTGCATGTATAAGGTAGGGAATTATCTATTCTCAGCACTCCTCAGCACTGAGTTGGAAAGTATTTTCAGATATACTATCTAAGTAAAGGGCCGTGTTTAAGTGGGTGTGTGCTGAAGGGATATTTAAGATGAGATCTCACATCTTACACGTGATGGGCCCATTAGGTCTGAATCTGATAGTGCTGTCTTTGAAACCCTTTTGTGATTGGTAAACAAATACATTCACACCACAGGTCCCAGACTTTCATCAGACTAGAGGGAGCTAAAACAGACTTCAGGAGTTGGTTTATATGATCTGTAGAGAGTTTAGAGATTAAACTGTGATCCAGGAGGTAGCACATCTGACCAGCAATAACTTGTTCAAGCTTTCAGTTTCTATTAAGATTTCCTGTCTTTGTTTCTTTACAGTGACTTGGGCTTGGTTGTTCTTGGCCTAAATGTGAATGACCTTGCAGTAAGTGAAACATTAGTCTGTTTCTTTCCCCCTTAATTTCTCCTCCTGTGACTGCCTGATCTGGCACATCTTGTGACAAACGGTGCTACACTTTTCACTGATTTTGAAGGTAATTTGAGAAAATACTCCAAAAGATCACTAGGGAAATCTCAAAATGAAACATATCCCTTCATCTGAACTGTACCTACATAGAGAATGAGAAATTTTAGATTTTTACAAGGGCACTTACTTGTTCCTGAATTAAAAGGAATTCTGTGGACCCATGCTTGGTCCAACATTCTGCTATTTCAAGGTGTAACTCTGGTCTATATGGGTTTAATGACATTCTTTGGCAGTGTATAAGTATTTGGGAAGCACAAACCTGCACCTTTTTATTCTCACTTTATCTTATTATATACTGGCCTTTAATACAGAATTTGTTTTGCATCCTAAAATACCAGAAGATTCTTTTGGCCAGGAAGCATTTCCACTCAAAAATACGGAGCATTTACTATTTTTATTTAAAAATATGGAGCATTTACTATTTTTATTTAAAATTATATCTACTTAATGATAATATGATAAGGCAAAACTTACACCCAAAGATTGAGCATTAAGGCCAGGTTTATTTTTAAGCGTAAAGTTAGGAAACTTACTTGGTGAAAAGAAAGTTACTATTTGTGATACTATTTTTTATGCAAAAGTGATAATTTTGTTATTTCTGTAACTTAAAAGATTTATGCATAGAGCATTCTTTTATTTCACAACAGGGAAGTAGGTTTTTTAAACTTGAAATTATATTGCCCATCTGGAAAAAATATGTTTTTTTCCAGGTAAACCAAATTAATTAGTCTGAAGGATTAAATCCTTAGCCTGAAGGATTGGAACTGGCCTCTAGTTTTAACCTTGTGCTTGATGACTTATATGACTTTGAAAGTCACATAAACTTTCTTTTTCAAAATTCCTTTTTATTGGCTTGTTTTCCCCCTGTAGCAGTCAGAATAGTCTAGGTTATACTGCAGTAACAAATAAGTCCTGAATCTTAATAGCTTGAAATTACAAAGGTTTAATTTTCATTCACATATTCAGTAAGGATCAGTTGTGAGCTATGTTACATCATTGTTGTTATTGTCCTAATGCTAGAACCTATGATGATGGAGTAACCTCTGTCTGGAACATTGGCCATTGCCAAGGCAGAGGAAAAAGAGAATATAAGGAAGCACATACTAGCTGCTAACACTATTGGTCAATGCAGACCAATCTAGCCTCAAGCATCAGAGAAGTACAGTTCTACCACTTCACTGAAGGAGGAAAGACGCAGCTACCTATTAATGGTCTTAAAGCTATCATATACTCTCCTCATCCATTATCGTGCTTTTGTTTACTTATAAATGTTATCACATTATAAAGTAATATACTTAAAAAATTACTAAAATTAGAAAAAGCTCCTCACAATCCTATTACAATACCTTACAAATCAAACTGTTTTATTTGTTCAAGTTTATTTAAATGCCTTGTTAATGTGCATAATCTTTATGTAGTTGTATTGATTTCTTCCTGTTTGTGTCAGTTAGACAAAGTTACAAAGGACTCTCTAAATGCTAGTGAGTGTCATTGTGGAGGTTGGTTTTAAATCTTATGTTGCAATGGGTTTCCAGCTTGTCTATGGCTATAATTTCTTAGTTATGATTTTGAATAATGAAACTAGTACAAAAGAGAAGTTGGAGATAAATGCATAAGATGATAACATATATGTGGAATATCTTGAACTCCTTTACGAAGATTCCTTAGTAGGTAAAAATACTTTCATGTGTATGAGTATTGCGATAGACCAAGATAGTTTTTAAAAAGAATTTGATGTGGGCCTGTTTTCCTAAAATTTCATTCAAATTATATTTCAGTTAAATTATATTATTTTCAATAAAAACCTCTTTTTTGGTTCTTTATGTGGAATATGGAAGGGGATCACAGGGCTTGACCTACACAGACCTGTGCAAAGTCAGGATTCTGTGAGGAGGAGAGCCAATGAATGAGAGGGTACAAATATAAGAAATCTTAGTGTATAATAAATCCAATTTAAAGCTTTAATTTTCAAAGTGTGGTCATGAAGTGTTACACACTCTGATTTTCTTTAGTATTAATGTTTGTTATTCTGCTAAAAACCTTGACTTTTGTTATGAATAAAATACTGATTTGTGATAGGTAGGATAAAGCTCACTGGGGTCTTATCAGTAACAGTGACTTTTTTTTTTTCCTTTCAACTCTTTCTGGAGAAGTTGTTGGGAATAATACTAATCTTGTGTGGGTTTGGGTGGTCCAAGCAACATTGTACCCTAAGGTAGTGTTCTTTGGATGGAAAGGATGGAAGTCTGGTTACCATTGATTTGTACATATATCTGCCCTTTCTTAAGAAAATTTCTAAGTGCTGCATCCCCAGTGCCTAGAACAGTACCTGGTACCCAACAGACATTTAATAAATATTTGTTGAATGGGTGAATATCTTAAGGTTGAAGGTAAAAACTTTCCTTGCTTCATGTGGAAACCAAGAGATTTTTGTTTTAGAGTGATACTTTTGTCCAATCAATGTCCAGTGTCAGCATCCTTGGGGGTCACTGTCCTGGACAAATTGTTGCCTAGAAAGATGTTAAAATGGAAAAATAGATCGTACCGCAATTTCCAAGGAAAAGTTTGTGCAGTGATAAACAGGCTTTAAAAATTTTTTTCATTGTCTACGCCCATTAGCATTAGGATGGATACAGTAATAAATAAATAAATAAATAAATCCCAGAGAAAATAACAGATGCTGTCAAGAATGTAGAGAAATTGAAACTCTTGCTCGTTGTTGATAGGAATATAAAATGGCATAGCCACTGTGGAAAATGGTAAGTGATTCCCTGCAAAAGCTTAACATAGAATTACCATATGATTCATCAGTTCCACTTCTGGGCATATTCCAGAAAGAATTGAAAGTAGGGACTCGGATAATTGTACACATATTTTCATAGGAGTATTGTTTATAACAGCCAAGAGATGGAGGGAATCCAAGTATCCATTGATGGATGAATGATGGGTAAGCTGAATGTAGTGTGTACACATAATGGAATATCATTCAGTCTTAAAAAGGAAGAAAATTTTGACTGCAACGTGGATGAACCCTGACAACATTATGCTAAGGGAAATAAGGGAAATAAGTCACCAGAGGACAAATCCTGAATGATTCTCTTATATGAGTTACTAGAACATTCCCAATGATAGAGAAAGAAAGTAGAAAGGTGAGTGCCAGGTGCTGGGAGACGTGGGAGGAGCATTATTGCTTAAAGGGTACTGTGTTTCAGTTTGGGAAGATCAAGTGTGGGAGACGGATGGTGGTGACGGTTGACAGCAGTATGCATGTACTTACTGCCACTGAATTGTACGCTTAAAATTGTTAAAGGGATACATGTTATGTATATATTTTTTCATAATGTTTCTTTTCATTGTTAAGGTTGCCAGTGACCTTTGTGTGCCTAAATCCAATGATCAGTTTTTAGTTTTCACCATTGTGGGCCCAGCAGTATTATTTGACACAGATGACATTCCCCATTTCTTAGATGTTCTTCACTGGGCTTCCAGTGAATCAGTGTCTTGGTTTAGTTGTTGTTTCTCTTTATTCCCTGTCTCACTTGCTAGTCCCTCTCAGTTTTATTTGCTGTATCCTCATTTTACTAACACCAAATTTTGGAGTGGGGCCCCTCTTTGTGTATCTAAACTTGCTCTTTAGGTAGTCTTGTGACTTGAAATATCATCTATATGTAGATGACCTGAATTTATATTTTCAGCTCCTGCTTTTCCCCTGACATTCAGACTTCTGTAGATATTTTTAAAATCTCCTTTTCTTTTATACCCTGTATCTAATCCACTGACAAATCCTGTTAGTATTTCTACTTTCACAATGAAGCCTGGATCTGACTGCTTGTGACCGTTTGTACCTCTGGTACTCTTGTCTAAGCCATTACTGTTCTCTCCTGGAACATTGCAGTAGTCTCTTATCTGGTCTCCCTGCTCCTACTCCTGTCTCTACTACCTTCCCCAAGTCTATTCTCTGCCTAAGATCATTGGTTCTCCTTGAAACATCTAAATCTGATCATGGCAAATCCTCTGATTCTTCTGATCTCACTTAGAGAAAACTTTAGAAATAAGCAATCTGATTCTCTTAGCAAAATATATATTCTTTCATCAAGTAGAGTTTTGGTTGGGTTTGCTGTGTGACTCTTTCAGCCTGTTGTAGGATGATTCTCCGAGATGGAATATAATCCAGAATTCACAGAGAATGGGTATTTGACCAATAAACGGTTTCTTTCTCTCCTTGCCTCAGGTCAGGCATTTCTCTCAAGTGGCCTACTCATGTGGTGATGATAAAGCTAGTAAAAAAAAAAAAAAAAAATCACACCCCCCCCTTCTCTTATCTTTCATTATTTTCAACCCAGTGCCAAGATTAGAATAGGAGGAGGGAGACGTTTATATCCACTTTTGACTTACTGCTGTCAAGGTAAAGAGTAAATGAATACACTTGTCTTGCTTTCTTTGCCAATGATTTTTTTTTAAGTGTTTTTTAAGTGTTCTCTCAGTAGGTCCTCATGAGCCCTCAGTATTTTGGTTAAGACCAATTTTCATCATGTTCCATCATTGACTTGCTTTTTCTTTCCAGGTTACTAAGAGTGAGCCTGGGTCATCATGGTCTCTGTTTCTCTTATCTTCCGAGGGTCTCATGCATTTGGGAGATGGGCTAGGGGCACCTGAACTGGGGCTGTTGAAAATGAACCTTCTTGGATTATTTTGTGGGTTGTCCCCGCAGGTGCTCTGTGCAGCACACTTTCTGGTATTTGGTTCCAGTTTATTCTAAGTGTCCCCTATAATCGGACATACATCTTATGAGTTAAAGGAAATAGTTGTTTTGGAGTATCTGGGGACAAGTCTGTTAACCACCCTCAGCCAGATGTGGTGCCTTCATAGTATGGGCAGGGAACTGAGACACTTTCAACTCCTTCTGCTAAGAATATGCCCCACATCGCCTAGTAAGTTAGTTACCTGGTTAGTGAACTGTATATTAAATCTGCATGAAGCAAAGATTGTAATTTTTCTGATACTTAATGGAGTGGCTTCAAAGCAAACCAATGGTATTTTTTTCTGCGTTTGCACTCCCATTTCAGCTATGTGACAGGAGGGCAATGTCCCTGATGTGTCCAGTTGTATTCCAGAGAGAAGCTCTTCTTCTTTGCAGGCTGTCAGCTAGATTCCCGAAAGCACGGGAAGCACTGACCTAGTTTTCCTTTGAGCTCTTGAGACCTTGGAGATGAATTTTCACGATGTGGGAGTAAAGTGTGACAGCATTTGTAGAGGGAAAAACCTGGCTGGCAGCTCTTGAATTGGCTTCTAGAAAGTTCCCAATGTCTCAGTCTGACTCACAAGCTGTCCACTACTGTTCTGAAGCTTCCAGCACCTTTAAATGGTGCTAACTATTTGAATTTTGCTTGACTCCTTCCAACCCCTTTAAGTCTCGGGAAAAAAAGAAAAGATATGATTTTATTGGTGGTGAGGGTGGTTAAGTACACACCACTGGAAAATGACGTTTTCTATTTTCTCAGCCGAGGCAAGCCATTAACGAGCGAGCTCTCTGTGTACTTTTCCCCAAATTTAACCTAGTGGGACCATGCCTGGCCCCCAACTAAAGACTTTATGTTATGCCCTGATATTCTGGGAAAAGGAGAAAATATTCCAGCAAGGAATCCAAATATGGTACATAGTTGTTTAGACTAGCCCTAGGGGTGTGCTAACTATGATTCTAAATTTAGGCATATCCTGGAATGATATGGCACGTGGTTGGTGATTTTGTAATGTTTGTGCGTTTTTATGCCCTTCCTAGCCTCCCTGGACTAAGTCTAGCTTTGTGTGCTTCCATTATTTTATCAGTGACAGTTGATTCAGAGTTTTACTTTGAGTATTATAAGGAATTCCCCTTGCTTGAAAAGGCCTCTACTATCTCTATTATCTATCTGTCTATCTATTGTTTCCTTTCATTCATTCACAGATTTTAGTGAACAGCCTCTATGTACCAACTACTGAGTAATTGCTGGTTTTATAGTTGCAAATGATGTCTGCACTCATAGAGCTTATCATTTATTAGGAAAACATACAATAAACAATTGTATGTGCAATTATTTCATTCCCCTTGTAAGAAGTCCTTCCTATGTTGGTTTAGATTTCACTTTTTTTAAACAATGTTTTTCTCTCTTGTGTTTTCAACTATTTTAATAAGACACGAATTTTCTTTTGAATTATAACTCGAGATCCTGTTCTGTTCAGGTAGGGTTTATACATTTAAGTGTGGCTTTTGATAAAGTTCAGCTAGAGACAGACTGTACTTACATGATATTGGAAATAAATATTTGAGATTTGGTGACATCATAATACTTGACAACTACTTAGTACTTATTTCTATAAACGGAAAATACTCTTCCTTCTTAAAAAATGTTTGTTGAGGGATTTATTTTTTCAGGTTGCTGTGCTAAGGGATGCACTGTAGGGGATGCATAATTCCTATATAATAAGTGATATAAAACATGTAAAAAAGACCATAATACAAGATAATCTGTGATAAATGTCTTAAGAATGAACAAAAGAACAATGAAGAAATCAGAGGAAAGAGAGTTTTCCAGTTGATTACATGAGTGATCAAAGAAATTTTATGAAAGGGGTTATGTTCCAATTAGTTTTGAAGGATGGGTAGATTTAATTTAAAAAATCTAATTATGACAGCTCATTTTAAAAAATTTTGAACATATGTATAAAATCATAAGGAAGAAAACAAAGAGCAGAGCTGAGCCCCTCCCAGGAGGCCTGTGTGGAGGAAGGGTAACAGCACCCCTTTCCTCCTCTGTCCCCAGTGGTGATGGGTCAGGGATCATTGCCCTTGTCCTCCACCCCAATAGAACTGGCCGTTCTGGAATGGTTCTCTGCCTTGCTGAGTTGGGGAGTGGCGATCTGTTTTGTTGGAATATTGCCAAGCCACCAGGAGTAACTGAGAAGGAAAAAGGATGACACAGCTGCAAAAAGTGCCAAGGGTTGGGTTGGGTTAGGGGTGACCTGCCTTTCTCCCATGTGGTGCAACAGAAGGATCTGAGAGTATCGGTTGGATCAAAAGGAAATCATAGAGGGACACCAGACTTGAGCTGGCTTACGGCTCCCCAGCCACTCCTGAGGACAGTTAGCTGAGCAAGGGAACCCTCGAGGCAAAAGGCCATGGGTGGACCGCTGAGGCGAGGCAGGACCTGATAGGGGATGCCCAGGTTAGACTTCAGACAGGTGTCCCACATCAGGGCACAGTGCAGAGGTCTCCAGAGATCTGCGAGCACTCCCCACAAGAGAGCCAGCATTTGAATCTAGCCACAGAGGTAGAAGAACTCTGATCTGGTGAGGTTCAGTAACAGGGAGAATAGTGACGACCCACATGAGAGGGGTTCATTTCCTCTTTCCTCCTTGCCCAACACTGCAAGATAAGCAACTGGAAGAACTGGTATGAGGACGTGATGCACAGCTTCTCCCACACCCAGCTTCCAGAACCAAGTCTAGCCAGCACTAGAGAAGAAGGGACAGAGGGGTGGACAAATGTGTGTGGTGGAAGGAAGGTCTTAACATGGAGACAAGAATGGAGTTTTATGAAGAACAGGAGTCTTGAGAACCAGAATGAGAGTGTTTGTAATACTCAAAAGGAAGTGAGCATTGGGATATTTGGGTGACTCAGTTGGTTGGGCATCTGCCTTTGGCTCAGGTCATGATCCCTGGGTCTTGGGTTCAAGCCCCACATCAGGTTCCCTGCTCATCATGGAGTCTGCTTCTCTCTCTCTCTCTCCCCTTCTCCCTGCTTGTGTGTTCTCTTTCTCACTCTCTCTCTCAAATAAGTAATTTTTAAAAAAGGGAGTAAGCATTTAGGGAATTGGGCAATTGGGCATAACTATCTTTGGATGAGCATACCACCCAGGGCAAAAGGGTGTGGGATGGAGGACTTCACCAAGGAATCCAGGGTGGGAGGAGCTGGGGGGAAGGATGAGGAGGGATGAGGGAGGGAAGGGGAACTGAGAAGTTGAGAGGAAATGAGATCACCTAGAGGTTGCTGGTTGTAGGGCCTGGTGGGGGCATGAGCACTAACCTTGCTGTTCTCTGTACTCTGATGTGTGTTGGAAGAACTCTAACAAAAAGTTTAAAATATTGGCCATAACTTACTTAGAAAGACCTGGCTTTTAGAATACTTTATGCTTGGATATATTCAATCCATTTTTTTGTTCTTGTTTTATTTGCGATTTTTAAGAATCACGATTTTATCCGCTAAAATTCTTCTTTGGAGGCGTCAGTTAAGTGTCTGTGTTAAGCTTGGGTTGTGATCCCAGCACCACATCAGGCTCTGCACCCAGCGAGGAGTCTGCTTCTCCCTCTGCCCTTCCTCCAGCTCATGCTCTCCCTCTCTCTCTCAAATAAATAAATAAAATCTTAAAAAAAATTCTTCTTCATAGCTATCTTCACTTTTATTTTCACCTTTAATTCTTTTTTCTCTTACATTAAGAAATCTGTTACTTTTTAATATAGTAATAGAGTCCTTATTCTTGCCTTTTTACATTTCTGAGTTTATTTCCTACTCTTGATATTTCAAATATTTCCTAAATTTAAATTACTCTAAGATTTATTCTTTTTATTCTTTCTTCCCTTAACTGTCACTTTTTGTCTTTTTTTCTCAATCGTTTACATTATTGATTTCAGTCTCTATTTTATTATTCTTTTTTTTTTTTTTTAAAGATTTTATTTATTTATTTGACAGGCAGAGATCACAAGTAGGCAGAGAGGCAGGCAGAGAGCAAGGAGGAAGCAGGCTCCTCACTGAGCAGAGAGCCTGATGCGGGGCTCGATCCCAGGACTCTGGGATCATGACCTGAGCCAAAGGCAGAGGCTTTAACCCACTGGGTCACCCAGGTGCCCCTCTATTTTGTTTTTCTTAATGTTTTCCTTTATAAGGTTTTTTAACTGCAAATTTTTATAATGTAAAGAATACCTATAAACAGAATTGAATGTGTGTCCTTTCACCATTCCTTCCAGAACCCAAATCCTCTGTTTCTCCCTGAGTTTTATTCTCAGGGACAGAATTATTATTCTGAGATAATTATATTATCTAATATATAATTATAATTATAATTATAATTATAATTATATAATCTCTCTATATATAATTATATATCTCTATATAGAAATATATATCTATATAATTAGATAGTATATCTATATAATTATAATTATATATAATTATAATATATTATATTATCTAATATATAAGAATATATATTATATAATAATAAAAACATTATTCTGAGAATAATAATAATTATTCTCAGGCTCTGCCATCTCGTTTTCCATCCCCCAACTCTGCCACTCTCCATTTAGTTTTCCAAACATTATTTAGGCTAAAAGTATTTCCTAAAAACCCTGCATATCTTATTTTACAGATCACACATTTGATTTGCTAAATGTGAATTCTTCTATCATATGACAACTAATCTCTGCATGTTTTCTAAAATATGTAGTCCTGCCGCATCATCTCTGGCAGTTTGTGTCAGTATATAATAGTTTGCTGTGTCTTGGACTCCAATACCTGGTCTGATTCTGGCTTTTGTTTTGTTTTTTGTTTGTTTGGTTTATTTTAAAGATTTTTTTTTTTAGGGGTGCTTGGGTGACTCAGTTGGTTAAGCGTCTGCCTTCAGCTCAGGTCATGGTCCTGGGGTTTGGGATTGAGCCCCGCATCGGGCTCCCTGCTCAGAGGGGAGTCTGATTCTCCCTCTCTAGCTCCCCCTTCTTGTATTTGCTCTCTCACAGTCTCTCTCTCTGTCAAGTAAATAAATAAAACTTATTTTATTTATAAAGCCACCCACCCGCTCCCTGATTCCGACTTTTGTTGAGACCAATTTTGAATATTATTGTTATTCTGACTATAGTCAGTTCTTAATTATTTGCAATAATAGAAATCTAGAAGTAAGTTTAAATATTATTATTATTATTGTATTTTGATATGTGTTTAATTTATATGGTTACTTCTAATATTCTCTTCAAGTCATTCTAAAGAGACCTGCCTCAAGAGACTCAGAAAATTCTCTTTTGCATTTTTTCAGTTTCCTTCTTCCTTTTCTTCTTTTTTTTTAAATTACGTTTCCTTCTTTCTAACTGTCTCTATCCTGAAGGAGTGGTCCTGTGTCCTTCGAAACTTTCTTTGAAACAAAGATAATTTATCTGTTTTTAAAATTTCCTTTAAGGGTTATAGAAGACAAACAAAACTAACCCAGAACTTCAACAAAACAATTAAGTATAAAACCATAGGTAAAGCAAGTGAGTTTTACTTGGAACCCATCTCTACACAGAGCAAACTTGATTCTTAAAAAGTTGTTGAAGACCTATCTAGCATGGTAGACCTTTCGAAAAAATTTGAATCCATCTTCTAGAAGAAACTAAATTTGTGGATCCATCTTCAATCCATCCAGAAGATGGATTGAATCCATCTTCTACAAGAAACTAAATTTGTGCACATGTGGAAAGCTTGATTTACTTATAGGACTTGGTACACTAAGAGTGGTTCAGTTTTTCAGCAATGGAGTCAGAGTAAACAAACTTTTGACAGTAGTGTAGATACAGAATTTTATTAATCTGCAGTGAGAAAAAAATATTTTTAAATATTTTCTTTATTTATTTGAGAGAGACAGAGATAGAGAATGAGTGGAAAGGAGGGGAAGAAGCAGACTCCCTGCTGAGCACGGAGCCTGAGGTAGGGCTCCATCCCAGGACCCTGGGATCATGACCTGAGCCAAAGACAGATGCTTGACTGAGCCACCCGGCCACCCCTGCAGGAAGAAAAATATAAGGGAAGGGGAGCTCTCTCCCTGTAGAGCTACCTCATTTTCCTATGTTCCATCCTAACCAACAAGTTCTTTCTTTAAGGATAATATACCAAGTCCAGTTTTAATTCTTCCTGTCTATTTCTGGCCTAGGAAATGTTTTGTCTCGATAATACCTGTTAGGTATATTTGATTCTTAGGTAATGATTTTTAGTTAATTTTCAAGAATCTTAATTATGAAAAAAAAAAGAATCTTAATTATGACCTTTAGTATAGCCTAAAATGAAAAAATTATTATACTATGCTTTGCAATAATCTATAAAATAACATACATTATTTTATTTGGTCTGAGATGCTAAATGGGAAACTATAAAAAAATAATAATGAATATACAGATACATTTTTTTGCGCATTAAGATAAATGTTTTTAAACTTTCTTGATTGGGGTATTTTGCCATCTGTTTTTGACAAGTTGAGTAAAAGATCCCAGAAAGCACTTGTTGAGCATTAACAGGTAATTGTACCCTGGGCTAATGTTCAGCTAAGACTTGATGTATAAGTTCTACCACTCCACAGTATGGTAAAGGCTCCAGCATAGTGATGACATCATTTAATGACCTCCACTGATTATTTCACCACTTAAAATCGTAATTCACAAATAATTAATGAGTGGATGCTTTCTAATTACATAATAAGAAAAAAGTACCATTTATATTTTAGAAGTTGATGGTAAAGAGGTTTAAGATGATCAAAATTGTATTAAATTACAACTGTGATCACAACTCTACTAGCACAGACTCATTTCACATGACAAAGGATACCGGTAGCCTCCCTGGAGAGTGTTGTACTCCTACCCTAGCTAAGCAAACATTATTTGCAACTGAATTGCAATCAGCTCTAATAGTGTGGTATCTTAAAATGTAAAACCCTTGAAAAAATAAAAATAAAAAATAAAATTAAAACCCATTTATCTACAGTGATTTTTTTACAGTGATTTTAATTAGTGGAAAAATTATTGCAGAGCCTCACTCAAGGCCTGTACATCTGAGATGGTCAATGAAAATTTGTCAGTGGATTCGATCACGGCACCTCATCTGCTCATTGTCAAATGACCCAGGTAGTCTGAAATACAGTATTATAGGAGCAACTAGTCTCATAGGAGGCAAAAAATGTTCATCTTAAGGTTCCATGTCTCTGTGGAAAACTATGATGTAGAAGGATTAACTTTTATTTTTATTTATTTTTAAAGATTTTTATTTATTTGAGAGAGAGAGAGAGCGAGAAAACACAGGCAAGGGGCAGGGGCAGAACAAGGGGGAGAAGCAGGCTCCCTGTTGAGCAAGGAGCCCCATGTGGGACTAAGTCCCCCGACCCTGGGATCATGACCTGAGCTGAAGGCAGAGGCTTAACTGACTGGGCCACCCAGGCACCCCAAAAGGTTAACTTTTATATATTATCTTCCCATGCTGAAGACAACATCTTGCCCAGTGCAACTTCCTACTGCATTTCACTGAAACATAATAAAAGTCACACTGAAATGTGTGGTCACTAGCAGCACTTTTATTTTATTTTATTTTATTTTTTTTTACTGTGAAAAGCATTTTAAAAAGAATTTTTAAAATCATCTTTATATTTATGAAAAATGTCAGAAAGGCCAAATCACACACTCTAAGTTTTATTTTTGCACATGACTTGGGGCTTGAACTCACAACCCCAAGACCAGGTGTTACCTGCTCTTCTGACTGAGCCAGCCAGGTGCCCCACAAATTCCCCACTTGGTTTTTTTACAGGTAAGATTTAACATTTTCATACTCCATCATTAATCATCTGCCTTCACATCAAAAGAGTGGATTGGGCCTTGCTAGTGGAAGGCCTCAGTGGGTGCTTATTGTCTTTACTTGTTTTTGTGTTCTCATTGTTCTCAGTGACCAACACGTGCTTGCCACTGCTTGTCACTAGCCCCTCCAGACTGAAAAGCAGTCAGATCTGTTCTTGGTTCCTAAGCTTTGGTAACTGCCAGGGGTGTCTGATCAATAAACTCAGAATCTGAGATCTCAGATCTCAGAATGTGGGCATTTGGGATGCCCCATGAGCTCCCCACACCAGTGTAATGTTCCTCCCAAGCAACTCCTACTGGGCCATTTCCTATTCCTTCCAGTAAGCAAGGGGCAGTTACACAATAAACATTTTCTGTAGCAATGAAAACCAACCATAAACTTGTGTAGCCTCAGCTAGGTTTTGTTTTTTCTGGTTTTGTTTGTTTGTTTTTGTTTTGTTTTGTTTTAAAGGGAACCCAGGGATATCTGGGTGACTCAGTCCCTGAAGCATCTCACTCTTGATTTTGGCTCAGGTCATGATCTCAGGGTTGTGAGATTGAGCCCCACGTCAGGCTCCATGGTCAGCAAAGAGTCTGCTTCAGATTCTCTCTCTCTCCCTCTTCCCCTCCTCCCCACTCTCATGTGTGCTCTAAAATAAAATAAAATAAAATCTTTAAAAGGGGAACCCAGAAAGGAATTTCAAACTTGATTTTTATTAAACAGAGCAGATGTCTTTAGGCATCTGCAAATCTTGCTGGGGTCTAGTGTTTCCTCCTGTTTTCAACACTCAAAAACTCTAGGGAGCTTCTCATTCTTGCACCCTTAGTAGAACTTGCTTTTTCTCATCTTGCTCTTACCTTCTTGGTCCCTCAGTAATCTTTTGCTGCCTTCCAGCTGAAACCCTCCAATAGGGATGCCTCTCTCCCACAGCAAAGTGTGTGTCCTGGGAGGATGCTTCTCTTCCTGTACCACCACGTCCCCTCCCTCCACGACCCCAACTCTGATTCTAGGGCGAATTTGTCCAAGGAAACATTTGTACAAGGTACAAAGATAGAGGAATGTGTACAAGTTATGAGATACAGAGAGGGGAGAAAGCTGGAACTCCCTCAAATACATAATTTTTATGTCATCACTAATTGCATCTATTTAAAGCTTCAAAATGCTTTTTGTTGTTTTTGTTTTTAAATGGGTGTATTCTGTGCCAGTGGACCATACTTTCCATGTTTTCTCCTGTGACTGGTATTTAGGATGCTTGTCCTTTTGGGGGAAGCATTACAATGAATATATTTGTACTTACAGTTTTTTTTTCTTTTGTTGAATTAAATAAAATAATATATATAAGGTACCAAGCACAGTAAACAGTAGTTTTATTTCCTCGGATAAATTTCCAAGGTATTTATTATTAAAATGTATGTGCAGTTTACTGACTCTTTATTTGTAGGGTCACGTTGCTTTCCAAAAGGGTTATACAACAGTTTTAGCCACATTTTAAAACATACATCAGTCTGAATAGTATCATTGCCTCGAGTTTGTTTTGAATACTAGCAAGAATGACCTTTGTGTTTATTTGTTCTATGAATTGTCTGTTTATAGCATTGGCCTTGATGTTTTTCTTAAAAATAGCAATGCTGCCATCACTTATATTTGTTTTATTTTCTATTAAACAAAACAGGACAGTTTTTCCTATTTGAATGTCAGCTTTACCTTTGTGACTTCTGGATTTCAAGGATAGGAAAGTTTACATTTTCCATGGATCTGACTGTCATTCTGTTCTCTATCTGCTAATTTTTCAAAGTATTATCTTTCCATATTTATGTTTCTAACCTATCAGGAGTTTATTTTCTTAAATTGTGTAAAGTGAAAATCTAAATCTAAAGTCACCCCAAACCATTTGTTCTATAATTCTCACCTATTTATATATTCATGTTTAAACAGTATATATTTAATGTATTATAATACATTATGAATACATAATGTATTCATGTTTAAACTGTATAGTTAGTATATTTTCAGTCTCTCCATTCTGTTCGACTGAGCACAATGTACAAATGTACACTTGTTTTAATTCTTTTTGCTTTATAGATAGCATCCATAGAAGTTGGTTATATGTCTTTCTTGCTATGATGTCCCCACTCAGACAAAGCCTGGACAGATTGTTCATGGTTAGTGGCATAAGTCGAGATTGTGTTGAATTGTTATAACAATAGAGTTGTTTGGATTTTTATTTGTAACCAGACCTTGTAATAAATGACATTTTTATGGTATATTTGTTGTCCATGGCAGGTTTTCTTGTGTGAGGGGCAGTGCTCTTAAATACCGAAGTATCTCCAATCTGAAAAACTCTGTTTCTCTAGAACTCTCTAGAGAGTTCTCTAGAGAACTCTCAGGTTCTCAAGAACCAAACTTGTGGTTTGAACTATATAAAATTCCAGAAGCAACTGTGGCTTTCTGCTATTTGCCACCTAATGTCCCTTTTGTATTTTTTAAGGATTCCAGAGTGCCACTCAACCCTCTTTTGGATATTTTAGAGATAACCATGTGTGTGTTTAACCAAATTTTGCTCAGAGAAAAGATTTATATATTTCATTCCTGGTTTTAGATACTACATTTAATGGTACCATTAGTAAAAGGTAGAACACTGAGCATATACTCTCACTCTGCTCTTTTCCAAGTTTCCA
>NC_139025.1:61060260-61325153 GCF_964662115.1 Mustela nivalis | reverse complement strand
AAGTAAATGCATGAATATGTACATCCATATAGATATTATTTGTAGGATTATATTTTATGAACATTATATATACACAGTAGTGTATGTATGTTTGTAAGTAGTGTATGTGTGTATGTAAATGTATGTATGTATGTATGTTTGTAAGGAGTGTATGTATGTATGTAAACTGTTTTGAAAACGTCTGCATGCTAAGTTCTGAATAGGGCTATAACGAGAGGGGAGAGGGACTTGGTTGAAGGGTTGTGGATAGGAAAGATGCACTTTAACTTGTTTTTGCCATGTACTTGCAGTGCTGTTTGAAAATTTTTCAAGTGAGCATCAAAAAATCGAATCATACACTCGAGGTTTCTTCTAGCTAGTTTTGTTTTTCCACGAATCTGACCTCTCTCGCATTTCTCTTTGCTTATTCTGATTATAGATGATTCAATCTTGTGATTTTCGTCAATCTTAGAATTAGTGTGACTCTAATTGTATGAGTAAATGGTTAGGATGACCCTTTTCTCTTGCTATGGTTTCTGATAGAGTGTAGACCATTAAAGACATACTATGAGTTATTTGTTCTGCATTCTCTTGAGATAAAATGTTGTGCTAGAAACTAGGTTGTTTTTAAATAACACAGTTGTTGTTTTAATATTTAAGTGTCTGCAGTATCCTGGATGCATTATCATATGTAGAATAGACATGTTGCGCATTCATTATTTCTGCAGTACAAACTGAAAAAAACACACAGAATGGGGAACCAAAGAACGAGCAAACGTATTTTATTTATTATGATAATCCTTCTCAAGTCCTCTCTCCCGCTTTTGATCTAGGTGAAAGCAAGCTGGGAACATAATTAAACCGGTGCCGAGTGAGACAGGAGATAGGACGCACAAAAACCCCTGATCCTGGCCAACTAGATTTTGAAGTTGAAGTTAATTAAGAGCAATATACAAATAATCTCTGCAAATGGTGACATTTATAAATGCATTTTGAATATTCTGAAGCAGTTATGTAAATCACCAAGAGTAAGGCTCCAAGGGGAAATGTAAAACATGCAGGCTCACCTTTTAATACCTTTTAGTAATGTTTTCATTAGACTTAATGTTTGCCAGGGGACCGTGTATCTGGAGGTAATCTGATGACAGAAATGTTGTAGCCCTGTGAGATGTAGAGCCCTCGAGGAGGGGGCTGCCAAGAACGGGACCTGTCGGTCAAGGTCAATGACAACAATAACAATAAGGAAACTGGTGACTCTCTCTGTCCTTCTGTGGGGGGTTCTGAGCCTGCTCACAATGGGAGAAGCAGAACTAACAAGTTGCAAAGGAACTGGCACTTGAAACAAGACTGAGGCCTCAGTGCCCATGAAGGTTCACTCCTCAGATGGGGTTTGGGAATGGGGATGACAAAAACGATAACAGTGAAGCTGTATCATTTAAGTGACATACGACTTTCAAGGAATTTTAGTTCATGGGATTTCAATAGGACAAGTAGAGGGCACGTGGTAATTGCCGTTTATATATAGCGGGGGAAACAAATGCAAAATATTAAATGATATTTCAGTGATCATACAGCTGGCCAGTGATGGAACAGGGGACGAATTCCGGCCATTCTCCTTCTTACTTCTATAAAATATCTGCAGATTTTAGGGGAAGCAACTTCTGGCACAGCTGCTCTAGAAGCAATTCTGATAACACATGATAAAATTCGATCATGAATACTTCCTAGCTCCCCTCTCCAAACACTGGCCTCTCGGTCCTTCCACATTTTTCCTCTTTATCCTTTGTCACTGGCAGAGGCAGACTCCTTATTAAGACCTTTTCGCCATTTACAACCACATGGATGGAGCTGGAGTGTATTATGCTCGGTGAAATAAGTCAGAGAAAGACAAATCCCATATGATCTCACTCACATGTGGAATTTAAGAAAGAAAACAGATGGACATATGGGAAGGGGGGAAGAAAAAAAAGGAGAGAAGAAAGCAAGCTATAAGATATTCTTAATAATAGAGAACAAACTTCATCAACAGGGTTGATGAAGGAAAGTGGGTGGATGTTGGGCTAGAATGCTGATGGGTATGAAGGAGAGCACTTGTTGGGGCACCTGGGTGGCTCAGTGGGTTAAAGCCTCTGCCTTTGGCTCAGGTCATGATCCAAGGGTCCTGAGATCAAGCCCCGCATTGGGCTCTCTGCTCGACAGAGAGCCTGCCCCCTCCTCTCTCTCTGACTGCCTCTCTGACTACTTGTGATCTCTGCATGTCAAATAAATAAATAAAATCTTAAAAAAAAAAAAAAAAGGAGAGCACTTGTTGTTATTATGGGTGCTAGGTATTGTATGTAAGTGATAAATCACTGAATTCTCCTGAAAACAATATTGTCTGTATACTAATGAAGTAAAATTTAAATTATATTTTTAAAAAAGACTTTTTAATCTTGTTCTCCTCTGTGATATTTTTTAAACATCTTTTTAAAAAACATTTGTATATATACATACATGTGTATATATGTATATATTCAGATCAGTCTAGAAATCATTAGTTCTCTTACATGCTGTCAGCTCTATCCTTGTTGAGTACTGCTTTTTTGGGCAGGGGGAGGGGAGAATTGTGCTGAGCTATTTTATGTAGTTCAGAATTGGATTTCTAGAGTCTCAGAGACTTAGGGAACTGGAAATGTGCTCTACATTTTGCCTATCAACAAAGCCTAATCAAGAATGCATTCTTTGCCAGCAACATTCAAAACAGAGATGATTCCAAGCTGTGGCTTGGAAATAAACTCCTTTTATTGCATTTCAATTTATAGTGTTCTTTGCCTTCATTTTGCACAAATATTCAGGGAATTTTCCCATTTAGAAGAACCTGATGCACAAATGAAGATATTTCAAGTAAAACCATTCATGATCTGTAAGGAAAGTATTACAAAGTGACATGTGATACTGTTCTGAGTTCCTGACAACAATAAACTTAGAATATGTTTTCACATCTACTCATGTCTCATGGGGCGATTGTTTTTGGATTCACAATAGTAATTTAATGAGACTGACTTATTAATCAGACCTCAATTTGCAGACTTGTGTTTGCAAAAAAAAAAATTGCATGTGTGTTTTTCTGTATGTTTCGTGTGTCTCCGTGGTTTTGTTTTTGTTATTGTTGTTAGCTTTCCTTTGATTTTCTCCCCACAAGTAATCTCACAGGCTATGGTTAGCTGAACTGTTCGAAAATTAATTTTGTACCCTAAGGCAAATGCTAAGTTCTCAGGTTCACAGCCCCAGAACTGAGAAACAGTTAAGAGCGATATAAACAATTCTCAGAATGCTCATGAGGATGGAGCTCTTGCTCAGTTTAAACAATTCAGAATTTTGGAAACTGTTGTTTGACCTGTAGATATGCTTGTTGGAATAATGGTTCTGACTAAACACAGAAAAAAATTTAAGTGGAAGATATGTTTCAACTCACAGAGCCAGAAAAAATAAAATAAATCTCAGATACTCACATTAAATTAACCCTGGATTTATCTTGCTAACGTGGCAAGTCATTATATACTTAACACCATTGAGATACACGGTTTTGATGAGCAGACCATTTCTTGAAACAATATTTTCACAGTACATGAAATATAAGAGCTTGGGATAACACCGAATTAACCGTGAGGGAGACAGTCATTGAAACGCTCATGACTTTATATGGGAGGCTGAGCAAAGTAAAGCTGAAGATTCTGATGTATAGACAGACAAGCTCCCAAGCTGTGAGCAGATGTGTTCTCAAAGTCCATTTAAAAGTTAGTAGTTTCTAATTCAGCATTTTTTCATAATAATAATAATAGTGAATTCTCAATACTGTTAGTTATGCATTAAGCAGTTTCTAGGTGCTTTATGTGATTGTTTCATTTAATTCTTTCAAAAAATCCTAAGACTTAGGTGATAATTAACCTAATATTGTAGAAGGACCTGAGACAATGAGAGATTAAATTGTCTGAGGTCGCACAGCTGGATCTCAGGCGGTTTGACCTCAGCACCTGTACTTTTAACCACTTTGTGTATAGAGGTGATGTTATTAATCGTGATCAGGTTCTGTTCTCATGATCTATTACTATGTAACAATTGATACCCTCGCCCTTGAAGACAGCCGTATTCTACTCACAATGCTGTGGGTTAGGAATTCAGGAGGGGCTCCTCTCGGCAGCTTCCATTTGCTCCAGATGGTGTCAGCAGAGGTAGCTGGATTGAGGCTGGGAGATTCCCTTCCAATGTGGTCATTTGCATGGCTGGCAATTTGGTATTGGCTCTCAGCTGGGAGCTTGACTGGGGCTGTTGGTCAGGGGCCTCAGTTCTTCATCACATGGCGTTGCTTAGGCTTCCTCAAAGGACAGTGAGTGAGAGTGAGTGTTCCAAGAGACAGGAAGTGGAAGCTGCCAGTTCCTCATGGTCTGAGCCTGGAAGAGTAGCATAGCATGATTTCTGCTGTATTTTATTGGTTAGCATTGTGACAGAGACCCCCCAGATTCAAGGAGAATGGGTCTGCATCTCAGTGGACAGAGTGGCAAAGAATTCGCAGCCATCTTTTATCCACCTAGATTAATGTTTCTCAAATTTGTCTTTACCTTTTCTTCCTCTATCATGCTAGTTTTAATGTTAAGTCTTACTTTTTTTTTTTTTTAAGATTTTATTTATTTATTTGACAGACAAAGATCACAAGTAGACAGAGAGGCAGGCAGAGAGAGAGGGGGAAGCAGGTCCCCGCTGAGGGCCTCCATCCCAGGACCCTGAGATCATGCCCTGAGCCGAAGGCAGAGGCTTAACCCACTGAGCCACCCAGGCACCCCTTACTTTTTTTTTTAAGTATAAGTTTTCTTTTGACTCTTAAGGCCTGTGATTCTTTGAGACAAGGATGCGTTATTTTTTAAAAATAAAATTCCTGAAAAATAGTTGGGATTCTATAGATGATGTTTATCGCTCATCGTGTTTCCTTTTGCTTTAAGGCAACTCTAAGATTTAACAAATAATGAAGAATGAGCTACAACTCATAGGAACAAAATGGATTAAGTTGTTTGAAAGTACAAATATTCTACTTTATCTTTTACAACATACATGCTTCATTTCCCAGCTTGATATTTCCTTGTCTGTCATCAGACTTCACGCCTGTGAGCTCTGTCAAGGCTGGGGCCCTAAACTCATCCCTTATACTGTATCCCCAGAATAAATGCCATGCCCTAGGAAATAGCAGGCACTCAGTAAACATTTGGGGGAAACGTAACAGAGGCAACAAAACAACTTGGATGTATCTAGAATAATATACCAATAACTCATAATTTCCTAATAGTTATTTGTCTTATTGAGCATCTACTGTGCTGATTCCTAATGAAGGAGAAATGCATCTGGTGGTGTGACAGTTGGGCGAATGTACTTCTCATTTTAAATGTTTTGATACACTTGTAAGCCAGGGACATGTATCATTCTATCTCTGATCATCGGAGAAATTCAAAATGCATACAGAAGTTAATATTAACCCACAATTGTGTATCTACCCAAAGTCCCTATTTATCTCTATGTCAAAGGGTAAGACCTCTTTGTCTTTCTAGTGAAAATGTATTTTAATCTAATTGCATGCCATTAGGCATTTTCTATTTAACTGAAATTAATACTAATGCCAGACACTTGGCCTGAAGTATCATCTTCTCATTTTGATGTAGAGTTTCCCTCTTCATTTGGTCTTCCTTTTTTTTTTTCCCTTCTCAGATGATAAAGAATAAATAAGACTGAATATGCAGAACACTACTTCGTTCGAACATTGGCTTTCTCAGTGCCAGGCATAAGTTTGCATTTTTCCATAACCCAAGGCCCATGGAACCCCTGCTGTTAAGCTGCTCCATAATATGTAGGAGATCTCTGAAATTCTGGTCTGAGAGTTCTGAGATGACTCAATCTTGCTCTAAGTTCAGAATGCAGCTTATTCACATATACAAGGAAAAGGCTATAGAAACTATTTGGGGGAGTAGATTCAAATATTTGATAAAAAAAAAAAAAGCTCTATGAAGATAAACCAAAAGGAAGATGGGTAGACATCTAATAACTAATACTCCATTAGGAAAGGATGTGTTTTTAATTTTTGTATTAATCAGGTTTTCCAGAGAAACAGAACCAATAGGATATCTGTACCTTTCTTTTTCTCTCCCTCTCTCTCTTTTCTCTCTCTCTCTCTCTCTCAATACTATGTAGAAAGAGATTTATTACGAGAGACTGGCTCACATGATACGGGGGCTGAGAAGTCCCATGATCTGCCATCTGGAAGCTAGAGAACAGAAAAGCTGAGGTGTAGTTCTAATCCAAACTGGAAGGCCTCAGAACCAGGGGTGTTGACCGTGGTAAGTCCCAGTCTGAGTCTGAAGGCCTGAGAACTGTGGGGTGATAAGTCTTGGTCCATATTCAAAGGCCTGAGAACCAGGAGAACTGATATTGGAGGACAAAGGGCAAATTCACCCTTCTTCTGCCTTTTTATTCTCTTCAGACCCTTAACAGATTGGATGATGCCCACGGGCAATGGAGAGAGCCACCTTTACTCGCTCAAACGATTCAAATGCTAGTATCTTCCAGAAACACCCTCACAGACACACTCAGAAACACTGTTTTACTGGCTATCTAGGCATCCCTTAGTCCAGTCAAGTTGACACATGAAATTAGCCATCATAATCTTCAATTAAAGCATTCTTATCTGAATAACTAATCTTCAGGACAGCAGCTCTCACATTTCTTGATTGTGAATCTTCAGAATTAATTACTCCTCTTCCTTATTCAAAAGTTTTTTATCTCAATTACATGATGCTTCAATACCTGATTTGTCTTGAGTAGCCGTTATGATCTAGCAAAGCAATGAGTAGAAAGGGAGTACAACCCTGATATTTATAGCAGCATTATCAACAGTAGTCAAATTATGGAAAGAGCCCAAATGTCCATTGAATGATGAATCGATAAAGAGATAAAGAAGATGTGTGTCTTTTATATATGGAATATTACTCCATTATTACTCTAATATATTATATATATAATATATTATATTAAATTAATATAATATTATATATAATAATATATACAATATAATATATAATATAATGATTATATTATATTTAATATATTAAATTCTCTCTCTCTTTATATATATATAGAGAGAGAATTGCTCAGCCATAAAAAAGAATGAAATCTTGCCATTTGTAACTGTGTGGATGGAGCTAGAGGGTATTATGCTAAGTGAAATCAGTTAGTCAGAGAAAGACAGTTACTATACGATTTCACTTGTATGTGGAATTCAAGAAACAAAATAGATGAACATATGGAGAAAAAGGACAGGCAAACTGTAAAACAGACAGACTCTTAACTACAGAGAACAAACTGAAGGTTGCTGGTGGGGAGGTGCTTGGGCAGGTGGGCTAGATGGGTGATGGGTTAAGGAGGATACTTGTGTTGAGCACTGGGTGTTATATGTAAGTGATGAATCACTAAAGTCTACTCCTGAAACTGAGATTACACTATATGTTAAATAACTGGAATTTAAATAAAAACTTGAATCTACAGAAAAGAAAGAAAGGAAGGAAGAAAGAAAGAATGGAAAAAAGAAAGGGAGTGCAAAAGGAGTAGTGTCTCAAATAAACTCATTTGGCTACCCATTTTGTGTCCCAATAATAGTTCCATGGACTGTAAAACTAGAATTATAGGGTAGAATGAGGCATAGATTTTTTTTTTTTGAGGCATAGATATTTATTGTCTGCAGAATATATTACTGTTTGTGGTCATTTAATGACTCCTATGAGTAATAAGGAATCAACTGTAAGAATGCAGATCTGTATATAAGAGGGGCTAACACTGAGAGACACAGGACGATGAGATAGAAAAGATTTAAAAAATAGGAATTATAGGAATCTCATAAAAAGATATAAAAATATCTGGAAGGTAGCCTGAAAATCAGTAAAGATCAGGTATTTAAATGATGATGATAACGACAATGATACACAAAGGTAATAATAATACAACCCCAAACTCATACTCTAGTGCACATATTTGGAAAGAATAGTCAGGTGGAAAAATTCAGAGAAGTAACTAGTTTGAGTCAACTGCTCTCCTCTTTTCTGTACTTCCCCTCCCCCAATCAAAACAGCCTAACACTGAAATGGAAAATGATGAACTAGGGCATTAACAACAAATCTCACTACCAACTTCATTAAGGCCAATTGCAAATGACTTATCTCAGAGAACTGAAGAGCACCTTCATCTTGGCGGTTTCAATGGGGGGTTGCATTTCACAAGCACACACAAAATATTATGAAAATGAGCATGTGCGGAGGTTTAATAGCTAATTTTCCAAGTTGATTATCTTGGCCAGTTCATTGGGATGCTTTTGCTTCTTAGCTAATTTAATTTGTTTCATCCTTTTTATTGTCTCGCTTAAATAGCAATTAGGGGAGATAGCACTCCATTTCGCCTCCTACTTGCCCCTTTGCTAAATCATGATTTCACCCTGTGCCAAATAGTTACGGGTATATGAAGAGATGGCACTGGTGAAAGGCAGAGTGGGTGAACATACTTGACTCAAGCCTGAGTAATCCAGGGAAAAGTTGCCAGTGATCAAAGTGTGCATGTGAGTGAGTGTGTGTGTGTGTGGTGAATACCTTTGAACAACTCATTTATTCAGATATTCAGAAATGTGAAGCATTTCTGCTTGGAAGTTCAGATTTACCTCCATGATGCCAACCAATATACCTGTATACTAAAGCTATTTAGAAGATAGCTTTCTACCTAGGTAAGATATCAGAAGCCATCAATTTTGAACTTCCCGCTTTAAAACTATATATTTGTTTATGCAACGAAAAGCTATTAGATTCTCTAATACTTTTTAGTATATTGCCATTTAAAAAAAGCTTATTAAGTGTTGGCTTACGGGGAGCCCCAGGTGAGTCAGAAGGGGCCTCCATAATACGGAATCCTCTGCTAATAGACTTTGCACACTGCTCTTAAAACTGTATATTCTGATGAGAACAGTATGAGAGGTCTCAATTCAACATGTGTATATTTTCTGCCTTTTTAATAGATAAAAAGTTAGAATTAGACTGTTTGCAGATAGCTTTACTTGGGAATGAAAATGCAACACAAAACAATGCAAAAAACATATTGTATAGCTGACAAAAGACTCTTCAGGGCAGACTGGTTAATGAGGTTCAGCTGGAAAACTCCTCAAGGTGGGGAAGCCTTGGTGAGAGACAGTCATTGACATGGCCTAGGTGTCAACTAGGGGGCTTCTCCACAGCCAGCTGGCCCTTGCAGCCTTGTGAAATTTGCAAAAGCCACCAAAATAATGTCTCATATTTCCATCCTGCCCCTTAGTCCTCAGGTTCCATTAGTTCAAAACATTGAGGGAATATTGCAAACATCAGCTTTGTTGGAACTTGTAGCATTAAGGAGAAAGCAAAAAGAAGAAATAAATCTTCAGAATAGTATTTGGCCTCGGGTATCTCATTATAAAACACGCTAGAACTCTATAAACCTTTTGCATTACTAATTTCCTTTGTTTATCTTTCACTCTCTTGAATCTGTGAGAGAAGAATCTATGCCCCTCCCAAACTGTAGTAAGATGAGGAAGTCATAATCATCCTCCGTAGTCGTCGTCGTCACTCCCTTAGAAAGGCAAACCGAGCACAGAAACCCAGCTGAAAATGTGTCCTCGACTCTGCGATTTTTGCCTTAATGTTGTATTTGTCCAGCAACAGCAATTGTCTCTGTAGCAGAGAGGAACTTGTCACATGACTCTGTAGGGATTCTTATAACTAGATTGTAGTAACCTTAAAAGAGGTGTTTGTAAGCGCCTGGGTGGCTCAGTGGGTTAAGCCGCTGCCTTCGGCTCGGGTCATGATCTCAGGGTCCTGGGATCGAGTCCTGCATCGGGCTCTTTGCTCAGCAGGGGGCCTGCTTCCCTTCCTCTCTATCTGCCTGCCTCTGTCTACTTGTGTTCTGTCTGTCATATAAATAAATAAAATCTTAAAAAAAAAAAAAGAGGTGTTTGTACCCTGGGTAAAGGGCCCAGGTGTGTCTCTGAAAGATAGGAGACACTCACTATTTACTGAGTGAACGAGACAATGAATGCACAAGTGGTTAATCTGGAAGGCCATCAGGAGGCTTCAAGATGGCAAGCCCTCCTTCCCCGACTCTGTGGTAGGGGAAAATCAGCAGCCTTCACTTTAATAAAGAGAGGAGGCAGCATCCTCAGTGGCAGTTTTAGCATGCAGGTAGAGCAAGAGTTCTGGGAAAGGACTGAGGGGTCTGGGGAATTTATTTACTTTGGAGTTGGAATTCTAGGAGGCATTGTGGAAAGGGTTATCTAGGAGGGAAGCTAGGAGAAAATCACTTGCCCAGGGAGAAAGAACCAAATCAGGAGAGAAGGATGGGAGAGAAGCAATGACTCGAGGGGTTTACACTTGATGCTTTAAGAAGACCTGGATGAAATGAAAAGTGGAATCGGATGGCCTCAGGCTTCCACTGTGAAATTGTTTCCACTCTGCATTGTGTCAGGGATGTGTGTGATCCCTTGATCTTCCTCTGTCCCATAAAGTCCCAGAAATACACATCCTCCGTAGAGACCAGCACATAGTAGGGATTCAACACAAATCTATTGGTAGCACGAAGTCGTTAAGAAGTATAGAAGCAGAAAATGCAGGATACTGGTTTGAAACGAAAAGATTTTTCTTGCTTCTAACTACTATGCCTGGCTTGTGTTACCAAATCACTTCTGGCCAATTAGTTGGTATCCTCGAAACACTTTCTTGTGGAAGATGTATCTGACCTGTTCTATCTGACCTGGCAGCAAGGACGACACACGCTACAAGTCAGAGGAAAGTAGACTTCATCCTCAACTATTTGAACAGATGAAGGTATTCAGAATTAAAAAAAAAAAAAAAATGCTGCCCTAAAAATGTAGAAAATTCCTAACACAGAAAAGATGCATGTAAAACTCAATGACTGTCTCAGGGATGTTTTAGTGATGGTCCCTGCATTGAGTAAAAGCTAGGTCCCTTCCACCATTAAGAGTTTAAAATTAATTTTGTGCCTTGTATTATGATAGTCTATTACAATAAAATGAAAACAAACTAGTTAGGAGAGGAGACACGGATCCAGTTTCTGAAAAGGGCAATAGAGAAAAAGACTGCATCTACATTATCGTTATGAAAGTGTTTGCCAGTATGTGTGGTGCGGAAAATTAGAAAACGCTGTTATGTTGGGCTGTAATGGGGAACCAAGATGTACTCTACAGAATGTAGGAGCAAACCTAAATTAGGAAGGGAGAGACTAAAGGGGATTGGGGTCACTGAGAAAGGCTTCACGAAGTAGCTAGTTGTTCAGCTGGGCCTCGGGGAAAGGGTTAGAACTGGGACCTGTGCAGGGGGAGGTCCCTGCAGGGAGGGCTGAGGCTCGAGTGCCAGCTGGAGAAGGAGGCTGCTGGGAGCCTGGCATGCAGGAGGGTTCGGGAGGAGGCTGAGTGATTGGGTCACTCAGGCCCTCTGTGTGTGCTCTGAATGGAGATGATGGGAACAATCAATGGTCATTTGAGGGAATGAAACACACTTAACTTCCTCTTGTCTGAAATCCTGCAGTACCCGGAGTTCCATTGGCCTGCCAGCGAGGAGACCTGGGAGTCCCAGCTGGGTCCCTAACTAGCTGTTTGGTGACGACACATCACTTCACCTCCCTGAGCCTTATTTTCCTCAATTATAAGGCAAGGCAGTTGGTGAAATCAGTGATTCTCAGACTTTAACGTACAAATGGGGGATATTATCCAAATGCAGTTCTGATTTCAAAGGTCCGGAGTAGAGCTTGAGAAGCTGTATTTCTAATACGTTCCCAGGCAGGTCGTGCTGATAACTGTTGGTTGTGCGGATACACTTGGAGTAGCGTGGAGTTGGACGCACACTACACAGATCAGTTTTAATTATGTTCTCATACTGCCTTTTCTAGCCATTTCATAGTTGTTTATAGTTGTATAGTTGTAAACTATATAGAGTTTACATAACGAGGTAATAAGGTTCAGAGTTTCTAGCCCAGAGCTTTGTCCATGGGGGTCTCCCGATAAATATTCATGTACTATCATACAATTTCTTTCTTAGACACTCCCTGTGCTTACCTATGTTGACGGTTTGATCCTGACTTTCAAACACATTGTGCAGGTTTAGGTAATCTCATAAAAATGAATATAAGATCTCAAGGCTTCCCTAGATCTTGTTTCTCAAGGCTCCTGCTTCTTCCAGGATGAAAGGAAATAATGGGCTGTGTTAATAATACCTGACTGTCGCATTCGTTGCTTTAGGGAAAAACGTTAGATTGGCTGGCCGCGTGCTGAGAAGATGGAATGGAGGTTTTCATTCCATTAACACTCATTCCATGAGTCATACTAAATTCTTGAAAGTATGCCAGTGAACCCCAGTTAATTTACTGCCTTTGCCACTGGTAGCATTTTGCCTCTGCAGGTAATCAGCAACACTGTAATCACTTATTTCACAAAGAAAATGAGGTTGAATGGTTGATTATTTACACTACCGTTTTGTTTTAATATTGTTATTGTTCCTTTTATAAGAAAGCATATTGAACTCTATCCTAAAGGACTGAGTAAGAGGAGTCTTTAGAGTTCCCAAACTAGTTGTGAGAGTGTAGTAACAGTACTGAATAGTATTTTTGAAATAATATTGTATATTACTGAAAATGGTGTTACTGCTTTTTGGATTGATGGTGGTAATTTAGAAGTGTTCTAAAGAGGTTGCACTGATTGCGTACACATACCTGATTACTTGAGATTTTTACCAAACTTAAGATGGCTTCCAACAAATGATCTACAAAAGTAAAAGATTTCTTTCAGTTCTCTGAAGCCCTGAAATCTGACCACAAGTCATTTACATACAGGACAATTTACAGTGGGAAAATGACATTCGCCAAAGGATTCCTGAAATTTGCCACTTGTCACCTAATACGTAAGAGGCAATGTTGATGAAAGACAAGAAGAAGAAATATCAGATTCAGAGTCTTTCCATCAAAGTGATCTAATAGCCCAGGTATTAAAATCTGTCACACCACCTTGGTATGAAACCTCCACTAATTTGAGAACTGCATTATGACATCAAGCTCATAGAATATCAGTATCAGTCTGAATTTGTTCTGTCAAAAAATAGGCTGGTTGTACCCAACCATGTTTAAGGATGGCCCCATACCTTATGTGTGCTGGGAAAAATGTATTTGAGTTGGTACACTTTAGACAGGTGTCTGAAATCCATGTTCAACTAGTTTAGCAAAAAGGAAGGTTTAGTGGAAAGATCTTGGGGGAATTGCTATAATTGAAGAAGAGCTGGGTGACCAAATCAGAAGAAGGTTCTCTTTTTTGGTTTCTACTTCCCTTGATGCTGGCTTTATTTTCCCCCACTGCTGACCAGTTCTCTCTCTTGCGCACTTAATTAGATTATTCACTTCTTATTTCACACTTTCCCATTTTACAGCTTCTTTTCCAACAAGAACAGACTGGCATTTTTCTGAGATCCATTTCAAAAAAATACTGGAGAAGAACTGCAATAGGCCATTTCAGGGGGTTGCCCACCCTTGGACCAATCAGCTGTGACAAGGAGGACTGGATGGTATCAGAGCATCCCGGCTCCCACTGTAACCATGTGGCTGGAGTGGGGAGGGGAGCAGTCATTACTAAAATGATGGAGAATGTCTTTGCCAGAAGATGGGTATAAATGGCTGGGTGAGGGCTCCTAATGTGTTGGTCAGGCTAATTTGGGGTAGCATTTTATCTTTGCTTTGTTTAATACTCCTTGTGTCTCTACTGGTCCTAAATCCAAGGTTGGGAATTCTGTTTTAGATGTTCCGCAGTCCCCATCATATAAACTGCAGAGCTCTTCATTCTCTGAACCTTGGGGAAAAAAGCTGCCAGAGTGTTTTCTGGGCCCCAGACTTGCCTGGGTAGTGGGGCTATTTTTGCTTCTGGAATTGATTAGCTTGAGTTACAGAAAGAAAGAGAAAGAAAAGGCTGACAGTGTTTGCAATGGGCAAACTCAGGAAATCCGAGAGTCTCCTAATACAAGTCCTCTTCCCTCCCCTCCCTCTCCTCTGCTGCTGCTAGCCAAGGAACCTGTGTGGCCCTCACAAGGAAACTGTAAGCCACCAGGAGCCAGAAACAATAGCATGTGTGTCTTTAAATTCTGGGAAGCTCTAGCTATAGTCCTTACACAGGGCGAAAGTATAACAAATCTCCGTGCATTTGATGCTAGCTTGAACCAAGCTTAACCTGTATAAAACGTCGAAGAGGTACTTGGAGCTGCATAGTGATTTGGAAACATCTCCAATTGTGAACATTTCGCATCTTTATTGTGTCCAAATGAGAGCAACAGGGCAGAGTCCTCTATTTGCAGTTCTGTCAACCCCCATAATGTATTTTAAGGAAGAATATTACATTTGATAGTAATCTTAATTATTCACCAATAATGAATGAATCTGGGTCTCTATTTAATAAATGCAAGATTTGTATGATTCAAGCATATTATCTCTTACAAGCAAACACTAATGAGTCCTATGAAGGTAACAGATTCTAGAAACAGAAGTAGAATCCAAACAAATGTGTTCATTAGTCTTATTTGTCTTCTGATGATAGATAGATCTTGAACTGGACACAGGTCCAGATTTGGACTTTAAAACACAGGTATTATATTTTAACAGAAAATTTTACAGTAAGTTGATTATGTGACCGTTTATTGTAGAAAAGAAGGAGTTCCTGATGCTTACTGTGAAGATAATGCCTGTGAAGATAATGGTTGCATTCTTCCTAAATGGAAATCTTTTTATTGTTTTTCCTGATCTTATAAGTAACACCATAATCATCGTAGAAAACGTTAAACAATTCAGAAATGAATATTAAATGTAGACAATTCAAATCCGCCCCCATGATCCTAATCCCTAGAAATAATCATTGTTAACAATTCGATGTGTACGGATTTATTTTATGTCACAAGTCCTTGTAGGGCAGTTACTATATGCTAAGCACTTATCTGAACACTTACAGCTGTACCTCATTGAATCCTCCTAACAACACCACAAGGGTAGATACTGTGTCTTTATTGACAGGGAAGGATATGGAGTCTCAGAGGCTCTCATAAATTGCACAAAGATACATAGTTCTATGTGACAGTTGAGATTCAAACACAGTCTGACTCCAGAGTCCATGCTTTTAACTCTCTACACCTTTCCAGATCTCTGTTTATGCATATGATGATATGTTATGTGTTTCCAAGTTCACCCACCTCCTATGGCCAGCCTTTCCTTTAACATCCACTTAAAGTGGCTCAACACCCCATCCCGTGCGACATGGGAGTCCAGTGTGTCTTGTCTGCAACATTTCTGTGATTTCCTGGAGGTGTTTGTGTGGAATCTGAATCTTAGTGCCTGGCAGCATCATGTCTAGGCATTCGTTATCCTTTCTCTTCATCTCTGGACACTACCCTCTTTCTTCTTTTCCCCAGAGTACCACTGATAGAAATAAGGCAGCTGTGTGTAGAGAAAATTTTCCTAAGATCTGGGTGTAAAAGGGAGGATTACGAATTAAGGAAAAAAATGAATACAATATTTACAATGATTGTTCTCAGAGTTCAGGGGAAAATTAAAATGTAAGTGTTTTCAAAGTGCTCCTCCTTGGGCATACTCCATCTCTCTCTCTTTCTCTCTCTCTCTTTTAAAAAAAAAATTATTTATTTACCTGAGAGTGAGACCACAAGCAAAGTTGAAAAGCAGAGGAGAGCAAGAAACAGATTCCCTGCTGAGCAGGGAGCCCAACATGGGGCTCAATCCCAGGACCTGGGATCTTGACCTGAGCCGAAGACAGGCGCCCAACGGACTGAGCCACCCAGGCACCCTTCCATCTCTTGATCATATGTACTTTCCTGTCTTGGGAACTTCTTTCTCTCAGACTCTGTCCCTCAGTTACTTTTTTCTCTGTCCAAAATCCTTGCACTCTTTATACTCAGGCTGTCACTCTCAAATACCAGCTCATTCTTCCCTTACTATGCAGAGGGATATAGCTCTACTTCTAAATTTTCCTTTGCATTTCATGCTGAATAAGCGTTATCTTTTGCAACAAAAGCATTTTATGGAGGGAACTTGTTTCCCCAGAAGTTCTCAATAGAGATTGATTTCGTTCTCCAGAAGATATTTTTGTGTGGAGAAAAAGAATTATCCAGCCCCAAATGTCAATAGTGCCAAGGCTGAGAAACCCTGGTGTACAAGCAGTGTCCATCTTCCTCTTGGGGATTGTTTTCTCTCAACTGGACAATGCAGTTCTGGTGGAGCTGCAAGCCCTATACCTACTCTCTGACTCAAACAGCAAGGACCTCACTAGGCTGGGTCCAAGTTTGGAGCCCTACTTCCACGGCCATATGACCAGGAATGGACATTTGGATCAACCTGCACCAATCCTTGCTTGGGGATGTATCCTACAGATGTATTCTTGCTTGTGTGCATGGCAACTGACCAGGATATTCACACAGAATTGTTTGTAATAGCAAAGATCAGTTACCACCCAAATGTTCATCAATAAGTGACTGATTAAATTATGATAAAGTCATACAAAGAAATACTGGGTAAGCTAGAACATTTCCCAGAATACCCTTTTTTGGAGGATACCTGAGTCAGAATTGGCCAAAAGAGGAATTGGTGGAAGCCTTGGAAGATGGAAGTGATCAGCATCGTGACTCTTAGGGGCATGGAAGTGAGATGTAGTGACAGACAGTCCCAGGGGTTGTGGTGGTTTTTAGCAAGCCCTTGCTCTTTTTTGCTCCATATCCAACTTTGCTCTATGTCCTTTTCTTTGTTCCATGTCTTCCCAACTGGTGCTTTGCCGCAGACCCACAGAAGGAACAGCTGTCCATAGGCTCTCCCCCATTTTCTTTTGTGGTCCTGTTTTGGCAGCAAGATGTGCCTGGTTTCTTGAATTAGCTGGTTGGCGATTCCTCTGAAATCTCACCTCCCTCTTTTGGAGTTTTTACTTCCCCAGCTGCCCCCCAACATATAAAGTCTAATTCCTATAATATATCCCTAATATCATAACTCTAAATGGTTTTGCTTCCCTGATCGAATCCTGGCTGACACAATTTTATAACCTTTGGAAGCAATGAGGCAGCCCTATATACTGATGTGAATTGATCTCCTAGATCTATTAAGTGAGAAGAGTAAGGTGCGAAACTGATGAAAAATATTACAGATAAAGCTAGAGTCCGTTTTGACCAATAACTCTAATCCTGATCCCCATTTCTTTTCCCCAGAGGTAAATACTGTTATTAACTCTAAATCAATTCTTATGGTGTAGGGAAGAGTCCTCAGCAAATTGCAACTCCTATAGGAGTTGTTTTGACAAGATTATTTTATTGACATATAAGTAATATAGAATAAAATGCACACATTTTAAGTGCTCACATTGGTGAGTTTTGATAATTGTATAAACCTGTGTGGCCATCACCCCAAACAAGACATAAATCATCCCTCCTCATTTTCCTAAGCTCTTTTCTGGTCAGTTATCCTACTCACTTCTGCAACCACTATCTCATTTCTTTTCTTTTCTTCCCTTTTCTTTTCTTCTCTCTTCTCTTCTTTTTCTTTCTTTCTTTCTTTCTTTCTTTCTTTCTTTCTTTCTTTCTTTCTTTTTTTTTTTTTAGATTTTACTTTTTTTTTTTAGAGGGGAAAGAGAGAGTGTGTGGACATGTGCATGAGCAGGACAGGTTGGGGGGGTGGAGTGGCAGAGGGAGAGGGAACCTCAAGCAGACTCTACACTGAGCATAGAGCCTGATGTGGGGCTTGATATCATGACCTTGAGATTATGACCTGAGCTGAAACCAATAGTCACCCAGGTGCCCCACCGCTATCTCATTTCTTTCTTTCTTTCTTTTTTTTATAAAAGATTTTATTTATTTATTTGACAGACAGAGATCACAAGCAGGCAAAGAGGCAGGCAGAGAGAAAGGAAGGGAAGCAGGCTCCCCGCTTAGCAGAGAGCCCGATGTGGGGCGCGATCCCAGGACCCTGGGATCATGACCTGGGCCGAAGGCAGAGGCTTTAATCCACTGAGCCACCCAGGTGCCCCCACTATCTTATTTCTATCTCCATTAGTATTACCTGTTCTTGGCTTTCATATAAATGGAATTATATAGTATGTACTCTTTGAGTCTGGCTTTTTTAATTCAGCTTAATGTCTTTGAGATTTGTCCATGTTGTTTTATGGGTAGTTGATTCTTTTTAAGGTTGAGAAATATACCATTATATAACCAGGCCACTGTCTGTTTAACCACTTCCTGTTGCTGGACATTTGGATTGTTTCCAGTTTGGGGCTATTATAAATTCTTACAGCATTTTGAATGTAACTAAAAGAGATTGCTGGGGCCTTTATTTGTAGTATTTTAAAGACTGTGAAAACCACTACCTTAATTTTCCCAGAGAACTTTACTTCCTCTACAAAGAACCACAAATTAGAAGAAATTATATTTTGTATTTTTTCTTCAAAATCTTACCCTAATTCTTGGTAAGAAGATGGGTGAATTTGTTCTTACTTTACAGATTAAAGAGTCATGCCATGTTTTTAAAGGACTTTCAGAATCACAGAAGGTGTCACTTGTGAATCTAGGAACAGAGGTCAAGCATGGTGTCTCCAGAGTGCCATCTAGTAGACCACAATGTGTATCCAGACCTCTAGCCCTTGGGAAATATCAGAATGCTGGATCCCTGGCCAAAGGCCACAAAGACAAGTCCAAAGTGTAGTTTTTAAGGGTATGAATGGAATAATTCTAAGCCTGAACCGGAACACAATTTAATAGGAAAAAATATCCAATGGAGAAAGGCAGTCTCTTCAACAAATGATGTTGGGAAAATTGGACAACCACATGTAGAAGAATGAAACTGGACCATTTCCTTATACCACACACAAAAATAGGCTCAAAATGGATGAATGATGGAAATGTAAGACAGAAATCCATCAAAATCCCAGAGGAGAATACAGGCAGCAATCTCTTTGACCCTCACCTCCCTCTGCAGCAACTTCTTGCTACACATGTCTTCAAAGGCAAGGGAAACAAAGGCAAAAATGAACTATTGGGACTTCATCAAGATAAAAAGCTTTTGCACTGCAAAGGAAACAGTCAACAAAACCAAAAAACAACTGACAGAATGGGAGAAGATACTTGCCAATGACATATCAGATAAAGGGCTAGTATCCAAAATATGGAAAGAACTTATCAAACTCAACACCCAAAGAACAATAATCCAATCAAGAAATGGGCAGAAGGCACGAACAGACCTTTCTCCAAAGAAGACATCCAATGACCAACAGACACATGAAAAAGTTCTCAACATCACTCAGCATCAGGGAAATACAAATCAAAACCACAATGAGATACCACCTCACACCAGTCAGATGGCTAAAATTAACAAGTTAGGAAACAACAGATGTTGGGGAGGGTGCAGAGAAAGGAGAACCCTCATACACTGTTGGTGGGAATGCAAGCATGTGCAGCCAAACTGGAAAACAGTATGGAGGTTCCTCAAAAAGCTGAATTAGAGCTGTGCTGTGACCCAGCAATTGGACTATTGGGTATTTACCCCAAAGATACAAATGTCATGATCCGAAGGAGCAACTGCACCCCAATGTTTATAGCAGCAATGTCCCCAATAGCCAAACTATGGAAAGAGACCAGATGTCCATCAACAGATGAATGGATAAAGAAGATGTGGTATATATCTACAATGGAATATTATGCAGCCATCAAAAATATGAAATCTTCCCATTTGCAACAACATGGCTGGAACGAGCGGATATTATGCTAAGTGAAATAAGCCAATCAGAGAAAGTCAATTATCATATGATCTCACCGATATATGGAATTTAAGAAACAAGGCAGAAAATCATAGGGAAAGAGAGGAAAAAATGAAACAAGACAAAACCAGAGAGGGAGACAAACTACAAGAGACTCTTAATCACAGGAAATAAACTGAGGGTTGCTGGAGGGGAGAGGGGTGGAGGGAAGGGCTAACTGGGTGATGGACATTGGGGAGGGTATGTATTGTAATGAGCATTGGGTATTATATAAGCCTGGTGAATCACAGACCTGAAGCCCTGAAACAAATATTATATGTTAATTAATTGAATTTAAATAAAAAAAAAGAAAAAAGAACATAATTTTGGTTTTTTGTAACATGGTGATGAGAATCTTTCCTGGAATTATGTAACTGAACTAACAGCTTCCAGATAATTGAAGTATAATAATAAACCCAAAGGTGATTTCTTCTTTTTTCTGTGATTGGATTTAAGTAGAACTTCTACTTTTAACTTAAACTAGATCATTAAGACCATTGGAACTCTGTGACTTAGAGTGTTTCATATTTATTGGAAATTGAAATAAAAAGATTTTTGTTCTATAAGCTTTAAAGATCAATGGATTATTTTCCTTTTAGCATCTAGTTTAATTAACAGGGCTGACACAATTAATGGCATCAAGAACATTTAATTATGTTTATTATAATGATGTAATCACATAATTATTCTAATAGGTTAAGTGATCAGCCTAATCTTTTATCTGTTTTCGCAGCAACTTTATTCTGATTTCTTCTGTGTGAGATAACTTAGGGCTTTAAAAAAATGTGAGACAAACTTTTGTTAAATAAATGTGCTAATAAAAAATAGTATGCAGCATGGTACTGGCATAAAAACAGACACATAGACCAGGGGAACAGAGTAGAGAGCCCAGATATGGACCCTCAACTCTATGGTCAAATAATCTTGGACAAAACAGGAAAAAATATACAGTGGAAAAAACACAGTCTCTTCAATAAATGGTGCTGGGAAAACTGGGCAGCTATATGTAGAAGAATGAAACTCGACCATTCTCTTACACTGCACACAAAGATAAACTCAAAATGGATAAAAGACCTCAATGTGAGACAGGAATCCATCAGAATCCTAGAGGAGAACATAGGCAGTAACCGCTTCGATATCAGCCACAGCAACTTCTTTCAAGATATGTCTCCAAAGGCAAAGGAAACAAAAGTGAAAATGAACTTTTGGGACTTCATCAAGATCAAAAGCTTCTGCACAGCAAAGGAAACAGTTAACAAAACAAAGAGGCAACCCACGGAATGGGAGAAGATATTTGCAAATGACAGTACAGACAAAAGGTTGATATCCAGGATCTATAAAGAACTCCTCAAACTCAACACACACAAAACAGACAATCATATAAAAAAAATGGGCAGAAGATATGCAGACACTTCTCCAATGAAGACATACAAATGGCTATCAGACACATGAAAAAATGTTCATCATCACTAGCCATCAGGGAGATTCAAATTAAAACCACATTGAGATACCACCTTATACCAGTTAGAATGGCCAAAATTAGCAAGACAGGAAACAACGTGTGTTGGAGAGGATGTGGAGAAAGGGGAACCCTCTTACACTGTTGGTGGGAATGCAAGTTGGTGCAGCCACTTTGGAGAACTGTGTGGAGATTCCTCAAGAAATTAAAAATAGAGCTTCCCTATGACCCTGCAATTGCACTACTGGGTATTTACTCCAAAGATACAGGTGTAGTGAAAAGAAGGGCCATCTGAACCCCAATGTTTATAGCAGCAATGGCCACGGTCGCCAAACTGTGGAAAGAACCAAGATGGCCCTCAACGGACGAATGGATAAGGAAGATGTGGTCCATATACACTATAGAGTATCATGCCTCCATCAGAAAGGATGAATACCCAACTTTTGTAGCAACATGGATGGGACTGGAAGAGATTATGCTGAGCAAAATAAGTCAAGCAGAGAGAGTCAATTATCATATGCTTTTGCTTATTTGTGGAGCATAACAAATAGCATGGAGGACAAGGGGAGATGGAGAGGAGAAGGGAGTTGAGGGAAATTGGAAGGGGAGGTGAACCATGAGACTATGGACTCTGAAAAACAATCTGAGGGTTTTGAAGGGGTGGGGGGTGGGAGGTTGGGAGAACCAGGTGGTGGGTATTAGAGAGGGCACGGATTGCATGGAGCACTGGGTGTGGTACAAAAACAATGAATACTGTTACGCTGAAAATAAATAAAAAATAAAAAAAAATAGTATGTATTCTTCAATAACTGGGGATTTTCCTGAAAGTCACCGAAAGATATGATATTGAAAGTTCTGTTTTTATGATAGCTCTTATTAAATCAAAGATGTTGATGAATTTTGAATTTGACTGTTAAATGTCCAGGCTGATGAGGTGCTTAGAAAATAATAAGAAGCATTCGCTGAATCCATTTTCAAGGAAGGCTCAATTAATAGAACTGACTCTTTTAAATCTCCACCTAAAAAAAGACATTTCTTTGAAAAAAGGCTCTGGGCTCAAAGTTTAAGATCCGCAATAATTTTTTATGCTCTCAGAGTCTAGTCTCAAGCAATTTAATATCATTGTGTCAGATATTTATTTACCATTGAAGTAGGAATCATTATTTGCTGACACTTTATGATTTTTCTTCAAGTAGTCCTATTAGATGTGATAAGAATAAATCAAGTTAATTTCATCATAATGCTCATACTTTATCTTCCCAACAGAGGCAGCAAAGCAGTGTTGTTCTATATTATACATCTAGCTTTTTTTTCTCCTTAGTGCTATTTTTTCAGTTTGTGGTAAAAATACATATGGCTTCTAATTTAAAGGACATTCACTTGGGAACCCAGATCGTCTTTAAATGTTCCTTAAATATTTTGAGTGGGTCAGTGCTCTCAAAGGATTGCTTTCATCCAAATACAGTGTCTGTTTGCATTTTCATGCTGGAGAATGATGGACAATGCATAAAAAAGAACAGACAATGCATCTTCAACATTGTTATTTACCTGTAAGTTCTTTACCTTTATTTCTCTGTTCTCTCTGCAAGTTAAGTGACCAGCCCAAGGTCAGAGTCAGACTCGGAGCTTAGAATCTGACACCCACGAGAGTGCTTTATTCTCTGAGCCAAGGCATGCTTCTCTTCAGTAAAGGAATCAGTGGAGGGCTCAGCTTTCCTTCCTCAAGATAACTGCTCTCTGAGACAGTAAGTCACACCCTTGTTAAACATGAAAAAAAAAGTTGTTCATCCTTGTAACTGCCTCATGACATCCTCACAGTGCAGACCAAAGGTTCTTTGTGAGGGATGTCGACTGAAATCAGGCTGTGGTACAAAGCCATGGGTCTGATTTTTAGTGGACCACTGTGTATTAATCATGGAATAATAAGGGGCTGAAAGTCAAGAATGACAATGCATGTGTGTAAAGAAAACATATGTTTTGTGATTTGCCTGAATGAGAAAGTGCTCTGTCCAGTGTCTTCTCCGACCTTACCTGGATGCCTACAACACTTTATAGTCTAAATCAGCACACATTTTAGAACTTGCTGACTTATAATACCATGAGCTGCTGTTTACTATTTGGGTATTAGTCTTGTTTTGATCTGTTTGACTGCAGAAACTTTTTAAGGATTTGGTGCATAATCATATGCTTGTGCTTTCTTGCCCAGCAATACCTACCCTGTTATTTGTGGAGCGTGGTTATTAAGAACTTGGATTCTGGAATCAGAGTGTGTCAGTTCTTCTGCTTGCTAACTTTGGGATCTGAGACAAATTCCTTAACCTCTTTGGGCCTCACTGTCCTCATCTGTAAATAAGAATGACAATGGTTCCTACCTCCGCTTTGTTATGAGCTCGAGATGACTTAATATACACCTAGCACAGAAAACAGTGTCTAGCACATAGAAAGGGTTCACTATTGCTATTTTAAGACATACTTAATGTCATTGACATTTAGGTTGGCCATGATTTATGGGTTCAGAAAACCTAAAGATTCTATTCACAGCTGGCCTAGGACTTCAGTGAGCAATTTTGAATTTTAATGGAGTGATATGGCTCTAGAAAGTTCCCAGTTGTTCAAAAAAGCACGTGTGAGAAGTGGAGCTGAGCTATGAATATAGCCATTTGGAAGAATTTTGGCCTAAGGTTAAGGTAAAGTAAATGGATTGACTCAGAGGTCATGACAATAGGATGGCCCTATGTACTCAAAATTATCTTAGCAAGAAATAATCAAAGACAATTCGTTGGAGGATTCCAAGGCTCAATAAAATCCTGAATTCAAAAATCTCTTCTAGCAAAGTCCTTTAAAGTTGTAGTAGGTTCTTGGGTTGAAACCCATTAACTCCAGCTTTGATTAAATAATCATGTGGTTCTGAAGTACAAATGGTGATGAAGAATGTGGCTGCTTGTATCCAAAGAGGGCCCCTGGGGCGCCTGGGTGGTTCAGTCAGTTAAGTGTCTGCCTTTGGCTCAGGTCATGATCCCAGGGTCCTGGGATTGAGTTGCACATCGGGCTCCCTTCTCCCTTTCCCTCTGCCATTCCCTCTGCTTGTGTGTGCATGCTCTCTCTCAAATAAAGAAATAAAGAAAATCTTAAAACAAACAAAAAACAAAAAACAAAACAACAAAGATGGCCCCCAAAGAGGACTCCTTTCCAATAGATACACTCAATCAGTCTTCTTCTCCCCATTATTCTAGGATGGCAATGAGACTTGCTTTTGACCTGCAGAATGCAGTGGACGTGACACTCTAGGACATCTGAGACTAGGTCATAAGAAGGCTTTTAGTTTTTGCTTGTTCTCTTGGAATACTAGCTCTGGAGGAAGCCAGTCATCAGGCAAAAAGTCCAGTTATCCAGCAAGACCCATCCTGTGAAGAAGTGGTATGTCAAGACAGTGGGAGAGGTCCACCAAGGATATAGAGAATAAGGGGATGCATTGGTATAGAGAATTTAAGAACCATTTTAAAACCAACTAAAAATCAGTCCGCTTTTTATTATTATCATGCACAACCAATTCTAAACAGTGATAAAATATTCCTTCCCATTCTCACTGCCTCTGTCACTCACCCTATCCACTATAAACCCGTGTTGTGAAGCCCATGGCAGCCATATGGAAGGAGAGATGTCTGACCAGCCTCCAGATGTGCCAGCCATCCCAGGCCAGGCACTGGGCACCAAGAGGAGACTTCTTCGGTGTCCACCCCGCTCTGGCTTTTGGAAGACTCCAGCCGCTGCTGCCATCTGATTGCACTTGCACAGGAGATCAAAGCCATAACCATTCAGCTAAGCCTAGTTAAATCACAGAACCCTAAGAGATAATATAAGTAGTTGTTTTAGGCTACTAAGTTTTGGAGTGGTTTGTTATGAAGTTATGAAGCTGTTGATAAGCAGAAGAGAAGAGAAACATAGAAGAAGGAAAAAGCCTCTCCCAACTCTTTTTTCCCCTCCTGCTAGGGATAAAACAGCACTCAAGTATCCTTTGCTGTGTAGGGTATCTAGAGATCAGCTTACCTTCATATTAACAAAAATACTTGATTTCACCACTAGATGGAAATTATATCATATGGATGTTGCCTAGCAACAAGGGATTAAAGACCGCTAAGGAATGACCATAGAATGCAAAGAATTTGGTCGGCCTACTAAGTTCCTGTGCCACTTCGCTTTTAAAATCTGGTCGTAGGAGGAAGTGATGCCCATGGGGAGGGGAAGAGTGTCTCCGAAAAAGACAATGCACACTTGATGATTATTAGCCTGAAATGATGAATGCACAAGAATGCCCACTTATAACCTTACAAATAGTCATTGTAATTTTTAGGAATAAATACTAGGAACTCTGTCTCTTTTCAACCTCACTTCGTTTGAAAAAGTGTTTGTAAGGGTTAGAATCCTTTTCCCTGAGATACCTTAAAGCTTTGGATATTATTGTAACACTCAAATTCATATGCAATAATGTCTTTCTGAGCTTTACAAGCATATTATTGGGTGATGAGCAAATTCACTGTGTTTTGGGGAAGAGAAAATCAGTAGGTTGGGGGAGCTATGTAATTTTCCTTTGGCTGGTCAGAGTAGGGCAGTGGCAGGGGCAATCTTACTGAGGGCTTTGGCGGTAGCTTAGTAGCAGGTGCATATGAAGATACTCATGATCAGCATAACATGTCTGTCCCTTAAATCACCAGAGGTCCTTTTCATTATTTCCTCTGGGTGGCCTTTCAGTCCTCCATTTTTTCCTGATAATTTGGGTTTAAAAAAAAATTTTTTTTTTTTAATTTAAAAGTGGTGTTGCAAGGGGAAGGTAAGCTCTGTAAAAGTGAAATAGGAATTGAATGCATTTTCAATATGTTTCAGCAAAACCTATGTGGAACCCCAAACATACACATTATGGGCGCACCCCCACATGTCCCAAGGCTTTCCTGAGACTTAGGTATTGAGGGAGAATAACCGTGCACAGTGAGTGGCAGAAACCCGCCCTCAGCCTGCCCGTGTTGCTGTGGTGAGCTCTCTCCCGGGCGAGCATGACTAGAGCAGACCCACCAAATCCCATGTAAGTGGTCAGAGCACAAATGAGGCTGTCGGTGGGTAGTCCTACCCTATTCATGAGCTCTTTCAGAACAATTTTCATTACTTTTTTTAAATACTGTTTTTGGCAAACACTTGCTACTTGAAATAAAAAATGCATGAGTCACCTACTGGGATAGGCACAGTGTGTGGTTCATTGAATTTAGCTAAATTGTGAGTCATCCATCAATAGTCCTCTTGGTGAACATACTTGTAATAATTTCACACGTTACAAACAAAAATTGGTATGATTTTCAAGATTCTTGAAGCTATTTCCCTTGGGGTTTTTTTTTTTTTTGGATTCTGTTTAGTGTGTGTGTGTGCTGTCTTGCTAGGTGGCAAGAAAATTGTCAGCCTGGTTTTCAGATGGATCCAAGGCTTGTCCCTGTCGTGTTGTAAAAGAACTTTGATTTGGGAGGCTTGGGGGGGGGGGGTGGAGGAGTGGCGCCTAGAATGTGGAGCTGGAGACATGAGTTGGGGAGAATAAGGATTCATGATTCCTATTTGTCCTTGTCGGATCATTGGCTTGTAAGATGAATTTTGGTATCTGAAAAATGGTCGGCCCCACTCTCAGAACAGTCTGAGAGCTGCCAGGGTATCCCCTGGGGCCCCTTGTCTCCGGGCAGGCGAGGGCGGGGCAGGGTGGGGCCGTCCGGAGTGTCCGTGCACCACTGCCCTCTATCGGATGGCACCAGCGTCTCTCCGGACCCACGCCCAGATGGAATGAGGGGTCCTGGTCCCGTGAGCGGTGGCCCAGGGAAATAAATTGCATTGAACTAAGACCAGTTGTTACTTGGTTTTTATAGTTGGCCTGTCTAAACCAAAAGAGATCGCTTTCTGGCTAGAGCAGTGTGTCTATGGTTTCTGGCCCAAAAGGCCCTTCCTTGCATTCTGGTGACTACCTGGGAAGACGCTGTTGAATGGCAAGACAGACGTTGTGATTAAACTGCTAAATCGCTGTTTTTTTTTTTTTTTTTTTTTTTTCCCAAGAAGTGAAAAAAAATCACACGAGAGAGCGTCCCTACCTGTTATTTTTCTCTCTCTGATAAGTGCAATAAAACTGTAAAGGCTCTATTGCCTTGGGCTGTAACCAGAGGTGATAGTTTGTGGATGGATGTAAAATGAGAAGTTACGGTTCTTTGCAACAGTAGCTAAGGTGCCTGTAGCAACAGGATGTATTCAGGAAACTGGCTGGTCACTTTGCTTTGTTTTGGCTCATCTCTCTGCCCTTCTTTACTGTCCCTGGCTGGACTGAAGTGTCCAGGCAGCAGCCTGGGGGTCCTGACTTACCAGTGCTAGCTGAGTAACTTGAGAAAGTTGTGTAACTTTCAAAACCTCGGGTTTTTTTTTTTTTTTTTTTTTTTCCCTCATGTGTAAAGCGAGGCACTCAGAACAGATGATTTCTTGGGATTGTTGCATTTCCTAGATTCAGTAAATGATATTTTCTCCCTGGATAATAATTTAAGCACCAAAATTAGCTTATTTAAATATCATGCACACACTTAAACAAATCACTTTCTTTTTAAAAAGCAGGGTGTTTACTGTGATAATTTAGCACCAGGGTGGGAGGTGGTGGAAACAGCGGTGGCTATTTTGTTGCTCTAGTCCTTTCCTGTACCTGCTGGATGGGACAGGCGTCCTTGCCCAGCGGCCTCGCCAGAGTCTCTAAGGCCAGCAGATGGCGCACTTGCACAGTCCACACGTTTTCCAGGCTCTCAAGGTAAACAGTACTGATGAGCAAGCATTCAGAAATAGCGGCTACTAATGTTTGAATAAACTGCAATATTTTCTAGGCTACTAAGACCATGACTTTTTGAGATGGAACATTTACTAATATTTATTATTGTTTGGAAGATAGTGAATCTATAACACTGTCCGCTGTTAACAGCACCCTTCACCTGGGAATCAAAAAAAACCTGTAATGAATTGGCTTATTTTTTTCAGGTGGAGAAATTAGGTAGAGGATAAGTTGGTTAAGAGCCCTGAAATAATTCAGATCAGACATCTTGGTGATATTTTAAAATTGTCATTCTTACTCTTCCTTTCTTTATCTTTTTTTTATTTTTTAAAAAAGATTTTATTTATGTATTTGATAGAGAGAGATCACAAGTAGGCAGAGGGGCAGGCAGAGAGAGGGAGGGAGCAGGCTCCCTGCTGAGTGGAGAGCCCAATGCGGGGCTTGATCCCAGGACCCTGAGATCATGACCTGAACTGAAGGCAGAGGCTTTAACCTACTGAGCCACCCAGATGCTACTCTTTCTTTCTTTAATGATCCCTTCTGATTGTGGAGGGGAATGTGTGTGTGTGTTGGGGCTGTTGACTGGGGGTTTGGGAAAAGGCATTGACACCTTCCTCACTCTGGACCATTGCCACCTGCCTCAGTCACTGTAACTTTTGACCTCCACAGCCTGTATGTGGAAGACCTCATGATAATGTAGCTGCTTTATTGATTACTTGCTTTGAGCCAGGCATTATCTAAGCAGTTCTCATATATTAATATATATTAATCATTTACTCCTCCCCACAGCCCATAGAGGTAGAATGGGCAAGGGACTTGCCTGAGGTAACAGATCTTTGTAACTTCCTGGGTTCTGAATTAAAGCGTAAGGGTAACAAATTGTTTTTTGGTGGTAATCACTCTGTGCCCAACGATTTTCGAGCTACTAGATCATGAGCTGATTTATATTTTAACTTTTAAATTATGGGAAAGGTACGGTAACCTTGATTGTATCATGTCAGCCTTGGCAATATGCGCTCGTGAGGTTCTTGTGGGTTTAGAAGAGTTCCACAACCTCATGCTTAAGAGAAACTAGTCATGGGAAATGGTAATGAGATGTGAATGAAATGGGGAAGCTTGGCGACTTAATTACTCCAGTAATAAATATATTCCAAGCATTCACTTTTTCCATTAGCCACCAATGGCTTCAGGGATATGTAATAAGAAATCAACATTTATTTATTGCAGAAGCCTACGGAGTGCTCCCACCTGCGTACCAGGTACAAGCATTAGTTCATATAATGATTCACAGTTGTGATGAGTCCTGTTTTACAGGTGAGAAAACCAAAGTTAGGAGAGGTTAAGTGTCACAGCTAGGAAGGGATTCAAACCAGCCTATAGGGCTTCTGATCCATGCTGATAAGCTATAGGCTGTGCTACCTCCAGCAGTAGGAAGCAGGTATGTTGGCAGAGAATACAGCAATTTAGTTGGAATCAAAAACAGAAAGGAACACTTTTGGTGTTGATTTCCTCCTACCTAACAAAAGTCCTGGGATAGCAAAGAATTTCTAAAGTAGTAAGTGAGGGGTGCCTGTGTGGCTCAGTGGGTTAAGCCTCTGCCTTGAGCTCAGGTCATGATCTTAGGGTGCTCAGGCTGCTTCCCCCCCACACACACACACCCACCCTCCCCTGTCTGTCTCTATGCTTACTTGTGATCTCTGTCAAATAAATCTTTAAAATAAATTAAAAAAATAAAATTTCACATTAAAAAATAAAGTTGAAAGTGAGAATAAAGGAGAATAAGAAATACAAAGAACAGGAAACAGCAGGGAGACCTACAAATGTTTCTTTAAATTTAGAACAATGATCCATTCTTCATTTTCACTGAAGGCTAAACAAGAGGCAGTTGTGTTTTCAGAGTTGTGTTGGGGTGCACATTTGGTAGCTTTACCCTCCCTGCTCCTATAATGATGTCAGCCCCCCCACTGCATCTTTCCTAGGGGAAAACCTTCTTTACTGCTAATGTGCATGCAAATTACCTGGGGATCTTGATTAAAAATCTGGATTCTGCTAAGGTAGGTCTGGGGTGAGGTTTGAGATTCTGCATTTCTAACCAATTGCTGATACTGCTTCTCTGGGCCTGCCTGTGAGTGGCCAGACTCCTCCTCTGTGTGGTCTGGACTTGGCCAAAGAAGGTTCTTAACTGTTCTCCTGTCCCCAAATCACAGACCTAGGAGAAACCTGACTTGAGGAGGAAGCAATGAGGTCTATTCACTGAGAGATGCTGAAGAGAAGAAAAAATTGGGGAGAAGGGAGAAACAGAATAAGAGAGAGAGACCTGCTAACATACCTTGAGTTCTGGACACCAGCTTTGTCCTAGAACATCTCAGGCAGACAAGCCAAAAACTTCCTTTTGGATTAAGCTAATTTGAGTAGTTTCTGTTGCTTGTGATTAAAAGGTTTCTAACTCAGAAGTGATTTAGGTTTGATATAAAAGAGAATTCTTTCCTGGGGCAGGAGGGTGGTTGCAACTCTTAACTGAAGATTATTAGGCATAGAAAAGATACTGAGGTGATCTTGGGGGGGACTTCCAGGAGACATGCTAAAATATTTAACAACTAGTGGGGCATGGACAATGACCAGCAAAAACAAAATACCAACCACAGTGACATTCCAACAAGCGCTAACTGAACTCCAGCCATGGTCTCCTGGATGCCATTTGTAGCAGGCATGGAATCTGCACTGTTTTTGTATTGCTACGGAATTCTCTAGACATATAATTTTTCAAAAGAGGTTTTCAGTAATGTTTATATAGATACAATGTTCTTTTGCTGCTTATACATTTAAAACTTCAATCTCCCCCAGTGGAGACTTCATTTAGAATAAAACTATCTTATGTTATCCTAAATGTATTAAGTGGAAATGAATATTACAAAAATGTAAGCCCTCAGTGTGCCTGGGTGGCTCAGTGGGTTAAAGCCTCTGCCTTTGGCTCAGGTCATGATCCCAGGGTCCTGGGATTGAGCCCCTCATCGGGCTCTCTGCTCAGCAGGGATACTGTTTCCTCCTCTCTCTCTGCCTGCCTCTCTGCCTATTTGTGATCTCTGTCTGTCAAATAAATAAATAAATTCTTTTAAAAAAATGTAAATCCTCAATCTTTAGGAATTTTATTTTTATTTTTTTTTTAATTTTTTTTTTATTTTTCTTTAGGAATTTTAGAATGTTGGGTGAAGTTAAAAGTGATACTACAATTTGGTTTTATTATACATGGTAAAAATGTATCAAAAGAATCCCAAGAAGAGTCAGTTTTTTCAGAGTTATTATAACCATGTTCGACTCTATTTTAAATGTGCTATTAATTTCACCCGGAATAGAAAAATTCTTATGCATTAGTAGACAAAGAGCAATGGTGATGGGGGAATTCTTAGTTTGCTTTAGGTCTCCTAACTTTTTCTTTTCTTTTTAAATTTTTTTTAAGTAAGCTCTACACCAAAAGTGGGAATTGAACTTAAGTCCCGGAGATCAAGAGTCACAGGCTCTACTGACTGAGCCAGCCAGGGGCCATGGCCTAGTTATTTTCAATGTTTTCTCTGCCTGCTTAGTTTAAAGGCAAAAACCCTGCATTAGAAGTTCAGGGATCTGGGTTTTAGTCTAATGCCTTTTTGGCATTCCACTCTGTACCTCCACCTCCCCTTTCTTCCTCCCCCTGCCCTGAGCCCCAGTCTTTGTCTGCAAATAAACCAAAGGCAAGAAGCTTTTGCTAGGAATAAGGTACTATTCATTGCTCTTAAAGTGAACACAAAGCAAGCTCAGGAGCAGAGAGTAAGATTCTCCAGGAAAAGGAAAAAGGCCTTGATGTAAGGAAGCAACATTCCGGAGCAGCCGGACATTGTTCTAGTCCAGAAGGTGGGTGGTTTCCAAATCAGGGACCACGAAAATAATACTGGAGATCTGTGAGTCCTGAACACCCATCAGGCCCTGGGGACGCACACCGCATGTAGACCTCACACACACCGGGTAGCAGTTTCCTAATACGTGGAAGTGCTGCTTGAAGGATCAAATTCTGAAGTTCCTTCCACCAAGAGGTTTGGAAATGAACTCACAGTAGCTTTCTGTTGGACTTTTTCTTTTCTTTTTTTTAAAATTATTTATTTATTTATTTGACAGACAGAGATCACAAGAAGGCAGAGAGGCAGGCAGAGAGAGAGGGGGGAAGCAGGCTCCCTGCTGAGCAGAGAGCCTGATGCGGGGCTTGATCCCAGGACCCTGGGATCGTGACCTGAGCTGAAGGCAGAGGCTTTAACCCACTGAGCCACCCAGGTGCCCCATGGACTTTTTCTTAATATAAATATAAGCTCTAAAATAGAAGATCCTGAGTCTCGATCCTGTGGCACTCCTTCAACTCTTAAGCATGTTAAAAAAAAAAAAAAAAAGTCCATAATTTTTTTTTCCCCCTAACTAAAGGACTTGAATACAAAGTATTTATTCTGAGGTTATTGGAAGAACTGGAGGATCAAAGGGAAGATTCTGCCAATGCAAGGCAAGCTGGAAATGGGGGGGCGGGGCATGTTCTGTGTTTGATGGGGGGTCTCCACCGCCATGGGCGGCTTCATGGATGGCAGAAACAGTTCCAGACAACTGCAAAGGTCTTTTACCATTTGCTTCTCCATCCCAATGAGTAATAGCAGCTTCTTTCTCAGCTCTGGGTGCCTCCACCCAGCAATGTGGGACTTTCTTGACATTCTGTAGAGAACAGGTTCCTCTTCACTTTCCACACAGCCAGATCTCAATTCTAGCTCCTCAAACACAGCCTATAGGAGAAGGAAAGACTTTTCCTTCTAAAGAAATAAGAGCAGAGTTTAACTATAGAGAAAAAAACGGATGATCACAAGAGAGGAGGTAGGGAGGGGGATGGCTGAACGAGGGGATGGGGATTAAGGAGGGCACTTGTGATGTAATGACCACTGGGTGATGCGTGGAAGCGTTGACTCACTCGGTTGTACACCCAACACTAATATGACACTGTATGGTAACCGCACTGGAATTTAACTCAAAGCTTTAAAAAATGAAGAAATAAGATCAGAGAGACTCTAGAATAAGGGACACTAGATGATGTGGGGGCTGAAAACAGGAGGGTTTGGTTCCAGTCTACATATGAAATGTGGAGCCTCAGGACGCCTTCCTTAGCTTGTTTCTAGATCCCTGGCAAACAGACATTACCGCACTGTCCAGTCTTGGACAGAAGGTTGCATTCGTGTTCTCTCAAATCTGCCTATCTATACATCAGATAGTGACATTTGGCGTCACCTCAGTGAGAATGTCAGCTCTTTAATTTCTTTAAATTATATGTACCTGTTAAATCATAAGAATAGGGTGTGAAAATGGCAAATGTCTTCCTTGGGAGGTTTGCTACCTCCTCGGGCAAAGAGTCATCTTCACCCTACCTCAGTTTTTCTACTGTCCTAGAACGATCGTTTTCATGACATTTTGTAGATAACTTGGACTTAAAAAGATGAAAACTGAACTTCTTTCAGCAGCAGCTGATTTTTTTTTTTCTTTTTAATTCCCTGGACTAATCAGAGGGTGCTCCTTATATATCCTTAGGACTATGAAGAATTACCTAGAGGCAAGATAAGAGCTCATTAATTAAATATTTCCGTACTGGACACTCATCATGCCTGACAGTTCTCTCATTATGTGCCCCTGAGAGGGATACTAGTTGTCAGCAGCTGATGTAAAATAATTTGCTCACTGCTGCAACTGGAGGAGAAAAGGCTTGATAGCAGTTTTTCATGTCTATTAGGTAAATTATTTGAGAAAAATGGTTTTCACAGAAGGGAAAGTCAAAACATCTCATGAGAAATCTTAAAATAATTTGTTTTTCATGACAAGAAAAAAAAAAGAACTTTCTTCAAATGTAAACATCTTTTGTGTGCCCTAGGGACCCCTCCACCTTAGCATTTGCTGCCTCTTTCCTCAGGTACAATTCTCTATTTATTATATAGAATATATAGAGAATATTCTATATGCCCTGATATACTCTGACAGAAATACTGAGGTTAAATAATTAAATTGTTTTTAGTGAATGTTGTAAACTGAGAAATCCAGTACTTTGTGGACTTTTTGGTGGGTGAGATCTTTGGGTATTTTTCAACATTCTTTTCCTTGACAGAGATGAACATATTTAAAGAATCCATATCTATGTCTGTGATCTACATCTATATCTATCTATATCCAAACCTGATAAAAATTTTGCTTTGTGATTTCATTTTTACATTAATTGTAAAAGCAGAGCTCTGGTCATTTGGCCAATCATGCTGGTTTCCATAAATAAACTAGTGCATCATGTCCTGATTCCATAGCTGATTACAGCCACATGTGGAAGAATGAAACTGGACCATTTCCTTACATCATACAGAAAAATAGACTCAAAATGGATGAAAGACTTAAATGTGAGACAGGAATCCATCAAAATCCTAAAAGAGAACACAGGCAGCAACCTCTTTGACCTTGGCCACAGCAACTTCTTGCTAGACATGTCTTCAAAGGCAAGGGAAACTAAGCCAAAAATGAACTATTGGGTCTTCATCAGGATAAAAAGCTTTTGCACAACAAACGAAACAGTCAACAAAACCAAAAGACAACTGACAGAATGGGAGAAGATACTTGCCAATAACATATCAGATAAAGGGCTAGTATCCAAAATATAGAAAGAACTTATCAAACTCAACATCCAAAGAACAAATAATCCAGTCAAGAAATGGGCAGAAGACATGAACAGATATTTCTGGAAAGAAGACATCCAAGTGACCAATAGACACATGTAAAAGTGCTCAACATCACTCAGCATCAGGGAAATACAAACCCAAACCACAATGAGATACCACCTCACACCAGTCAGAATGGCTAAAATTAACAAGTCAGGAAACAACATGTTGGGGAGGATGCCGAGAAAGGGGAACCCTCCTACACTCTTGTGGGAATGCAAGCTGGTGCAGCCATTCTGGAAAACAGCATGGAGGTTCCTCAAAAAGCTGAAAATAGAGCTATCTTATGACCCAGCAATTATACTACTAGGTATTTACCGTACAGTTGCAAATGTAGTGATCCAATGGGGCACCTCACCCCACTGTTTATAGCAGCAATGTCCACAATAGCCAAACTATGGAAAGAGCCTAGATGTCCATCAACAAGTGAATGGATAAAGAAGATTTTATTATATAAAATTGGAATATATATATATAAGATTATAATACATATAATTTTATACAATAATAATTTTATACAATCACATCTTACATAATCACATATTATATAAAATTGGAATATATATATATTCCAATATAATTGGAATTCCCATATATATATTCCAATTTTATATAATCAAATATAATATTTATAAAATATAATAAAATTTATATATATATATATACACACAATGGGATATAATGAAGTCATCAAAAAATATGAAATCTTACCATTTGCAATGACATAGATGATACTAGAAGGTATTATGCTAAGTGAATTAAGTCCATCAGAGAAAGATAATTATCATATGATCTCACTGACATGCGAATTTAAGAAAAAAATGCAGATGATCATAGGGGAAGAGAGGCAAAAAATGAAACAAGATGAAACCAGAAAGGGAGACAAACCGTAAGAGACTCTTAATCCCAGGAAACAAACTGAGAGTTGCTGGGGGGGATGGGGTGGAGGTAGCTGGATGATAGACATTGGGAAGGGTATGTGTTATAACGAGCACTGGGTATTGTATAAGACTGACGAATCCCTGAACCCTACTTCTGAAACTAATAATACACTATATGTTAATTAATTGAATTTAAATTAATAATAATAAAATGAAGCAAAGGAAGGCACATCTTGAAGGTCATTAGAGGCTTACCTCCAATGCAGCACTGGATCCAAAGAGTCTTGCATGCAATTCCTGAAAACTTTCCTGAAAGAAACACTGTTTTAAATACTTCAACACTTCACAATTGGATTTTTTAAATAACTCTGATGCTTAAAGAAAAACATGTATAAAACTAGCTTGATACAAAAGTATCAGATTAGATAAACAAAGAAGCAGGACTAAGGTTTATTCTGAAATACAAATGTTGAGGATGCCCCACCCACATCTGACTTCTGCCAGAGTCAATCCTCAGCTCTCCTACCCCCAGAGCATCTCCCACCCTTGGGGGCTCAAGCTGCCTACAGGCAGGTGCAGCCCAGAGGGGTGGAGGAGTTTATGCCTCCAGAGATAGTTGTCAACCGCCGGGATTAAAACTCAATGAGGTTGAATTACAAGGTGCATTGTACACAATTCCTCTGAGGTAATTCGAAAGAAGTTGAACCCTAGTTGTCCTCAGTAGTCATCAGCTTATCAATGCACCCTTTATTTTCTTCTCCTTCCCTGTCTCAGTCTCTGCACACCCTCACTCCAGTTTTCTGGTCTACTCAAGTAGACTACCTGTACCAACATATCTGCATCTAGCTCTGCTCTTGGGAAAACACACTAAGATGTAGAAATAATTCAATATTAGGAAATCTCTTGGGGTGCCTGGGTGGCTCAGTTGTTCAGCATCTGCCTTTGGCTCAGGTCATGATCCTAGGGTCCTGGGATTGAGCCCCACAATGGGCTGCTTGCTTGGCGGGAGGTCTGTTTCTTTCTTCCACTGCCCATACTTGTGTTTCCCCTCTTGCTGTCTCTCTCTCTGTCAAATAAATAAATAGAATATATATATATATAAAAAAGGAAATCTCTTCATGTAATTAATTTCATCAGTATATCCACAGAGATAGGCAATAGAATCCTTTGAACAGATTTTAAAAATTTCACTATAAAATTTTTTTAAAGATTTTATTTATTTATTTGACAGACAGAGATCACAAGTAGGCAGAGAGGCAGGCAGAGAGAGAGCGAGGAGGAAGCAGGCTCCCCGAGGAGCAGAAAGCCTGACGCAGGGCTTGATCCCAGGACTCTGGGATCATGACCCGAGCTGAAGGCAGAGGCTCTAACCCACCGAGCCACTCAGGTGTCCCTTAAAAAATTCACTATAATTCAACATCCATTCTGATAAGAACTACTGTTAAAATTTGAATGGAAAAAATTTCCTTACTATCTCAAGCAGTTAGGGTTCATTCAAAAAAAAGGGGGGGGAAACCACTCTAGATATGTGAAACAAAAGAAATTTGATATGAAAATTGATTACAAGCATAATGGAAGGATGGGAGGTAGGTAAGGTCACTAAAAACAGTAACTGCAGCGAATGACGAGTATCCTTGGGCTTCAGGGAGATGTTTCCCAGCAGTCAAGGGAATGACAGTCAAGCAGTCAGAGGCTTCTGATTTTTGGTCAGCTGCTACACAGGACTCAGGAGCCTGCACCCCCCACCCACTGTTTTTACTGCCCTTGGCCATTGCCACAGTCACTGCTGGTATTGTTGTTGCCATTGCTGCAAGCTGACACTGTCCTCGCTGCTGCTGCCACCAGATAGGCCATCAGAAACCAGAAGTAGCAAGAGGGTTCCTTCCACTTTTCTCATCTCCCACCAGTGCTTTTCCATTGGCAGACCAAAGAGAGAGCATCTGGAAAATGTGGTTTTGGGTATTCCAGCACCCTTCCTATATATATCTAAGCACAAACGTGGTAACCAAAATCCTACAAAACTGAAGATAGCTGGAATATTTTCCTTAATCGTCAGGGATGAGACAAAGGTGCAAAGCATCACAATTCCTTTTTAAAAAATAGCTTTATTGATACATACAAATTATACAATTCATCCATTTTAGGTGTACAATTCAGTGATTTTTAATATATTCATAGATATGAGCAACCAACAGCACAGTAAATTTCTGGCAATTTTTGTCACCTCAGAGAGAAATCCTGTACTCTGTGGCTATCACCCCCCACCCCCATCTCCACAAGTTTCCTCCATCCAGCCCTAAACAACAATTAATCTATTTTCTGTCTCTTTAGATTTACATACTCTGGATTTTCATACAAATGTTATCATATAATACTTGGCCTTTTGTGACCAACTTCTTTTGCTTAGTGTATTTTCAAGGTATGCCCATGTCTAGTAGGTATCAGTACTTCATCACCCTTTATGGCCTAATAATACTGCATTGTATGAATATGCCCATATTTCACAACCCTTCTTTAATATTTTTCTAAAAACTGTAATTAGGTTGGCTAATATTTTTCTTTATGTTTCCTTTAAGTTGTAGCTCTTATTTATTATTTCCCTTTAAGTTATCAAAGTAAGCATGACTACTGGAAAATAAAAGAGAAAATTATTTCTATTTTCCGATTATATGATTGTCTACCTTGAAAGCCAAAAGATTTAAGGAAAAATGATTATAACTAGTTAAAGAGCTCTGCACAGTGATTTTCCTGTATAACAGTCAGTTAGCAAATATTGTGGAAAAATATTTCATTTATAATATCAACGGATGTTTCTATACTTAGAAACAAAAATCAGATGCAGTGTATAGGATACACAAACACACAAACCTCAGAGACAGGAGACTTCCATAATGAGGAAGCTGTTGTGTTGCTAGAGTAAAGAAAATACTGTAAATGTAGTGTAAATTAATTTATAAATATGTTACTCTCAAATGAAAATTTTAATGATACTTATACAGGAGCATTATAAAATAGTTATTGTTTAGCCAGAAGAATAAATGGATGGGAATATATCAGTAAAATGAAAAAAAAAAAAAAAAAAAAAAAAAGAAAAAACAGTGAAGAGGGAACTGTATTGATAATTCATATATTACAAATAAAAAATAATTTAGGCAGTTTGCTTATGTAACAAGAATAGACAGAGTAATTAGTAAAATAAAACATATAATCCAGAGGCAGTGTTAAATATGAATAAGAAATTAGTATATGATAAAAGTGTAATTAAGCTTCATCATTATTGGGGTGCCTGGGTGGCTCAGTGGGTTAAGCCTCTGCCTTCAGCTCGGGTCATAATCTCAGGGTCCTGGAATTGAGCCAGGCATCAGGCTCTCTGCTCAGCGGGGAGCCTGCTTCCCCCTCTCTCTCTGCCTGCCTCTCTGTGTACTTGTGATCTCTCTCTGTCTGTCAAATAAATAAATAAATAAATCTTTAAGAAAAAAGATTCATCATTTGTTATTCAATAGGACATCTGACTAGTGATTGCAATCTTGCAGTCATGAATGTTCCTAGTTGCAAACATAAAAAAAAAAAATTATTTTTTTAAATAAGCTCTCTTGTTAACATTAGGTGGCTTTCAGAATTTTTAGAGCTGAAAGAAAATAACTTCTATACCTAGCAAAAATATCCTTCAAAGAGAAGGTGAAATGAAAATATTTCCAGGTAAAAACTGAGAGGATTGTTCACAAACAGATTTGCACTAAAAAAAAGTTACTAAAGGAAGGTCTTTAGGCAAAAGCAAAATGATCTCAGAAGGAAATAGAGAAACACAGGAATAAATGAAGAACTGCAGGAGAGGTAAATAGGTAGAAAAATATAATGGAAAAAATTCTATTAAAAAACCATAATAGGGGCGCCTGGGTGGCTCAGTCCTTAAGCATCTGTCTTCAGCTCAGGTCATGATCCCAGGGTCCTGGGATTGAGCCCCACATTGGGCTCCATGCTCAGCGGGGAACCTCCTTCTCCCTCTTCCACTCCCCCGCTTCTGTTCCCTCTCTCGCTGCATCTCTCTCTGTCAAATAAATAAATGAAATATTTTTTTAAAACCCATAATAATAATGAATTACTGGGTTTTAAATATATGCACAATTAAGGGGCATGAAAATAAGAGTTTAAATGTGATGGTAAGGTAAATGGAGTTGACATAGTCTAAGGACCTAATATTGTCTGGGGGGTGGCAGAAGAATTGAATAAGGATACAAAGTTCTAAACAAAATATTTGCAAATAGAAGCTATCAGTTTATTTTTAAAAGATAATATATCACAATCAAGTTACTTTTATTCTAGGCATGCAAGGTTGCTTTAATAAAAATGTCAACCAATGTAACTCACCACATTAGCAGAATAAAGGGGAAAAATAATATGATTTTCTCAGAAGACGAAGAATACCCAGGTGACAAAATTCAGTACTTACATTTATTATTTATTACATTACATTACTTACATTTATTATTTAAAAAACTTAGGAATAGAGAAAGCTTCTTTAATCTGAAAATATGTGTCTTCAAAAAACCTACAGTAAAATGATAGTTAATATTGATATATTGAAAACTTTCCCTCTGATCACCTGCTGTCATCACTTCTGTTCAGCATTTCCTGGAAATCCTAGGCACAGAAAAAGGCAAACAAAAGAAATAAAATATGCAAAAATTTGAAACAAATGAACAAATACATCTTTTAGGAATTGAAAATGTCATGATTATATATCTAGATAATTCAAACAAATTTTGCAGAAACAGTATTAGAATTAATGAGTGAATTTCAGAAGGTCACTGGATATAAAATCAGTATATAAAATTTAAGATATATAATGAATATATACATATACATATACATAGCAGCAAACAATTAGAAAATGAAAATTTTAAAATAATATCACAATATCACTGAAAACATTAACTAGGAGGAGGATCTCATAAAAGAAATGTAAGACTTACACAGGAAATTATAAAACTTTAGGGGCACCTGGGTGGCTTAGTCGTTAACATCTGCCTTCGGCTCGGGTCATGGTCCCAGTATCTTGGGATCAAGCCCCATATTGGGCTCCCTGCTCAGCAGGGAGCCTGATTCTCCCTATCCAGCTCCCCCTGCTTGTGTTCCCTCTCTCACTCTCTCTCTCTCTGTCATAAATAAATAAAATACTATTTTAAAAAAAGGAAATTATAAAACTTCATAAAACCCATAAAACTATAAACTAAACAAGAGATGTATCATTCTCATGAATTGTAAAGCTCAGTGTTGTAAAGACATAGATTCTCTTAAATTCATCTATAGATTCAATGCACTTCCAAATAAAATTGCAGCAGACAGTATTTACAACAAAACGAGGTGATCACGAGGGGTGGGAGACACCGACATGTGCTCTGGAAGAAAAGACTGTCTGCCCAGCTCCTAGGAGCTCTCAGCAATTTCAGGATCTGCCTCAGCTTGCAGAGAACTGCCTTGCCTGGAACCTCACCTTTCCCAGGACAGGCCGCTTTCAAGAGCTGAATGAGAGGGGGTATAAACTCGGTGCTGTTTGCACGAACTGTGGGAGGGTTGTGATAGGCAATATTTTCTGCAGACCTCTGCTGGGTTGCTGGAGGCATTGCCAGACATGCACTGCAGTTCTACAAGTCCTTCTGCCCCATCATTCTTTTATCTGTGCTGTTCCCTAAAAAGCACTTTGCCCTCTAAACTCCATCATAATGGATGCTTCTGGCAATCCACAACCTGAGACAAAAGGCATTCCTGTGAACTGTAAAATACTAGCAAGCAGGAAAAAAAACCCACTATCATGATACCTGCATGGGACCTGCAATCTTTGAGGAGGTGGGGGTGGAGGAAAACAGAGGGAAGCAATGCAACGTTTGACCTGAGAAGAGCAGATCTCCAAAGTCACCTGTAAGTATTTCCTAAAAAGCCTGATGGGCTAGGTTGCAATCCATGATAATAATATATCCCATCTGGGAGAGGTTTTGCCAAGTCTAAAAGTGGGTCGTACAAGGGGACAGGTGGTAAGGTCTGAAGAAGATGAAGAAATCTAGCCCTTGTGAATTCTCAAAACTGACCACCCGCGTTCCCTTCTTAGATGGGGTCCCAGAAGAGTATGACAGAGATAACAGATGGAGGGAAGAGCAGGTGTAGATAAAGGTAGGAGATGGGGACAGAATTGGGGAATATCAGAAGCTAAGCTGCTTCCTTTTTGAACACCAAGAAAGCAGAAGGAGTTCTATGAAGTTAAAAAAGCTGCCCTGAATTATGCCTTCATCTAAAAGGTTTTTCTTTTTATAATTTTATTTGAGGGAGAGAGAGACAGAGCATGAGCGGGGGGGAAGGAGCCAGAGGGAGAGGGAGAAGCAGACTTCCCGCTGAGCAGGGAGCCTGATGGAGGGCTCGATTCCAGAACCCCAGGATCATGACCTGAGCTGAAGAGAGACACCTAATCAACTGAGCCACCCAGGCATCCTTCCATATGAAAGTTTGGGAAAACTAATTTCATGTGATAAATAAGCCATAGAAATTATTGAGGTAAAATCTTATCTAAACCTGTAAGAAAAAAAAAAATCACTGCTACAGACAATTAAACCATTCCAGAAAGACAGGCCAGCAGAACAGATGAAAACTATAAACTCCTGTATCAATGTGAATAAAAAGACATGAAGAAAATACAAGACATGACCCACTCCCCCCCAAAAAATAAGATTTAGAAAAAGAAAGAAATGAAGTGGTAGGACTCAGAAAGAAATAGAAGAAGAAATACCACATGATCCCGCAATCCTGCTTTATCTATCCAAAGGAATTGAAATCAGGATCTTGAATTACTGTCTTCACTCTTAAATTTATTGCAGCATTATTTACAATAATTAGGACATGGAAGCAACCTAACTGTTCATCAAAAGATGGATGAATAAAGAAGATGTACTATGTAGATTCAATGGAATATTATTCAACCTTAAAAAAGAAGGAAATCCTGCCATTGGTGACAACATGAATAAACCTGGAGGACATAAGGTAAGTGAAAGAAGCCAGACATGGAAGGAAAATTACTACTTGGTACCACTGAAATGCGGAATCTAAAATAGTTAAACTCATAGGAGCAGAGAGTAAAATGGTGGCTGCCAGGGCTTAGGGGAAGGAGAAATGGGGAGGTATTAGTCAAAAGCTATGAAGTTCCATTTATTCGAGATGGATAAAATCTAGAGATTTACAGTAAAACAGACTGTCTCTACTTAATAATACTGTATTGTATACTTAAAAATTTATTAAGAGGTAGATCTGATGTTAAGCATTCTTATCAGGAAGTGGTATCAATCAGTCAATCAATAAGGCAAGAAGAAACTTTGGGAGGCAATGGATATAGTTATGGTATAGATTGTGGCAATGGTTTCACAAATGTATACTTATCTCCATACTCAAGTTGTGTCCGTTAAATATATACAGATTTTTCTATGTCAATCATGGTTTTTAAAGTGGCTTTTAAAAAAGAGAAAGAGAGGCGCCTGGGTGGCTCAGTGGGTTAAGCCTCTGCCTTCAGCTCAGGTCATGATCCCAGGCTCCTGGGATTGAGCCCCGCATCGGGCTCTCTGCTCATCAGGGAGCCTGCTTCCCTCTCTCTCTCTGCCTGCCTCTCTGCCTGCTTGTGATCTCTCTCTCTCTCTCTCTGTGAAATAAATGAATAAAACTTTTAAAAAATAAATAAATAAATAAGAGAAAGAATTAGAAACTAAAAACAATAACTTCCAACATAGATACTAAATTAGAAGAAGGGGTAAGCATTTTAGAAGAGCATTTGAATATTATTTGTATTTATCATGCACATAGGGTTACATGCTTAATCGTAAACATGTGGAATTCCATTCTTTTTTTTTTTTTTTAAGATTTTATTTTTTTGACAGAAACAGCAAGAGAGGGAACACAAACAAGGGGAGTAGAAAAGGGAGAAGCAGGCTTCCTGCCAAGCAGGGAGCCCAATTCGGGGCTTGATCCCAGGACCCTGGGATCATGACCTGAGCTGAAGGCAGATGCTTAAAGACTGAGCCACCCAGGTGCCCCTAGACTTCCATTCTTTTTTTTTTTTTTAAAGATTTTATTTATTTATTTGACAGAGAGAGATCACAAGTAGGCAGAGAAGCAGGCAGAGAGAGCGGAAGGGAAGCAGGCTCCCTGCTGAGCAGAGAGCCCGATGCAGGACTCAATCCCAGGACTCTGAGATCATGACCTGAGCCAAAGGCAGCGGCTTAACCCACTGAGCCACCCAGGCGCCCTAGACTTCCATTCTTAAGAAAGACAGGTACACAGAAAAAACTCAGTCAGTGAAAAATGATAGATGACAACATGACTTAGAGAAAAAAACAACAACCCCAAGTTCCCTGACTCCAGAGGAAGAACTTTGAAGATTATGCAGCCAATCTTCCCCGCCCCACTCTGCCTTTCTTACACACCGGAATACTCTCCTGCCCAACTTGCCAAGGGCTTTCCTGCCACAGTGATGTGGGTTGGAATCTTTCTGACTGATCTCGGACAAGTTATTCAACTTCTCTAGGCTTCATCTTCTTGATCTGTAAAAGCACATAATATATATATATTCTACCAGTGGTTTAATAAATGAACTAAAGTCTACAAAGGATTGGGCATAGAATAGTAAGTGCTCAGTCAATGTTAGCACGCTTTCTCATCACTCATGAGGTGACCCTTCAGTTGAACATATTTGGCCAGGACCCAGTACCCAGATAATTGGTCAAACATTATCCTAGATGTTTCTGTGAAGATATTTTTAAGATGAGATTAACATTTAAAATCAATGGCCTGGGGCACCCGGGTGGCTCAGTTGTTAAGCATCTGCCTTTGGCTCAGGTCATGATCTCAAGGCCCTGGGATGGAGGCCCGCATTGGGCTCCCTCCTCTGTGGGGAACCTGATTCTTCCTCTCCCACTCCCCCTGCTTTTGTTCCCTCTCTCAGTGTCTCTCTGTGTCAAATAAATAAAATCTTAAAAAATAAAAATAAAAAATAAAATCAATAGCCTGATTGAAGTAGATTCCCTCCACAACATAGATGGGCCTCATCCAATCAGTTGAAGTCTTAATTTTAAACAGGCTGACCTTTCCCACCAGAGAAAAGGGAATTACACCAGCAAATGGCCTTTGGACTCAAACTACAACTCTTCTCTGGGTCTTCTACTACCAGGCCCATCCTGTAGGATTTGGACTTGCCAGCCTTGACAATCATATGGGCCAATTCCTCAAGATAAAAGTCTCTCTATGTATACACACTCTATTGGTTCCATTTCTCTGGACAACCCTGACTAATACAGCATGCAGTATGTAAGGTAATTATTTAGTGCTGCATTAAGAGCATAAGCCCTTTATGGTGGAAACTGCATACCTAGTGTTTCTTATCACCTCTACCTATACCTTACCTTAGCATCTACCACATGATAGGTTTTTACTAACTATTTATGAAATGAATGCTTGAATGCACAAGTGAATGCTGTAGAGGGAATCTGAAGGGTGAAGGCTTTCATTGAATTTAGGAAGTTTTAGAAATATAAAGTCGATAAAAACCTCGGGTATAGTTTTTTTCATATAAATTTCCTTTTGATTTGTTACTGAGAAGATAAAGTCTGAGGCTCTATAAAAAGTATAACATTTGAAGAGGGGGAGACTTTGTTCATTAGTTGGGAACTGGGCAGAAAATTGGTGGTTTGAAGACTTGTATTGGAAATAGCACACGTAGCAAATACAGAGGTCGTTCTGTGTGGTCACCAGCCATGGGCCCCTTGAGAGATGCCATTAAACCACAACACACATAAATGGGAATAATATTATCTATTTACCTATCATTTTTTAAGTGACCAGAGGCAAAGAAATGAAAAAAAAATCAGAGGGACAAGAGAAAAAGGTCATTTCTTGGACTGAATTTCCAATTTGAGTAAAAAACTGAGTTTTAAAGTCTGCTACAAAGGGTCAAAGGGACCAGATCACAAAACTAGAAGGAGTAAAAATGCGATTTAGAAGCGGCGGAGTGGAGTCTGGCTCAGAAAGCAAGCTGAAGCTGTTTGCCACTAAAGAACTTTGGAAGAAAAGGATCACAACACAGTGAAAACTGAAAGCTTTCGGCAGCGATGAGGAAGAGAGAATGCTCCAGAAACTTGAGGCCATCCAAAAAGAGACTATGAAAGAATCTCTGGAATGTCCTTTTTCCCCACTCCTGGCTGAAGACTAGGCCCCAAAGCTCCCCCCCCCCTTTCTCTAGCCCATCTTATCTTATGAATCCTGCTTATGACTGGAGGGCCTGGGAAGATGATGCTTTCCCATTGATTACGTTTGGTGTATTCTCCAGCGATGGCCTTCTCTGGCTCTTACAAAGGCCATTCCAATTCTAGAGGCTGGGACTTTTCTAGGGACAAACAGCTAAGGGAACAGAGAAGCAGGCTTTGTGCCAAACCCTGAACGAAGCACTCTCCATATAGAGAGTCTGAATGGGAGTTGTCTTATCTTTTACTTTTATGAAAAACTGCTTTCTTTTCCTCTCTCCTCATTCCCTCTATCCCTCTCTGTCTACTCCCCCCTTCCTTCCAAAAAACAGTTAATTAGCTGGTACTATGTTCCTGACACTGTTTCTATGTGCCAGAGATGGATCAATGACCAAGACAAAGTATGTGTATTCATGAAGCACAAGTTCTAGTGGGGGAGAAACACGTACAAAATATAGAGAATTTCGGACAGTGACAACAGCTGAGAATAGAGGGACTGAGAGGTGCTGTTTTTTAGGACTAGGCAGGAAAGTCCTCACACTGACATTGAAACCTGAATGATTAGAAGGAGGCAGCTTACAGAACTCTACGGAAATATGCTCCTGGACAGAGGGGACAGAGTCAAGAATGTGGTGTGTTTGAGGGATGGAAAGAAGATCAAAGAATCAGGAGCACAGTGGGCAAGGGGAAAATGGCAAGAGATGAGATTGGAGAGGGATGTAGCGGTCATATCACATGGACTTTGGAGGCCAAGGTAAAAAATTTGGATTTTATTCTAATTGTCGAGGGAAGCCATTGGCAGCTTTTAAGCTGGAGAGTGATGCAATCTGATTTATGCATTCCATATATTTTTGACCTTTTCACTTGAGCCCTGGCTAGTAATTTTGAGCCCTAGCAGTGCTATTAGAAAGCCTCAAATTACCAGCTCTAAATCAAATTGATCAGAAGTGCTGTCACCCTTAGTAGAGAGTTGAAGTCAACATAGGAATCAACCCAATTTAAAAATGAGCAAAGGATTTGAATGACATTTCATAAAAGAACATATATGAATGGCTGTTAAGCACATAAATAGATGTTGAACACTGTTAGGAAAATGCAAATTAAAATCACAGTGACATGTCACTATGCACACACTAGAATGGCTAACACTGAAGACAGACAGTATTGAGTGCTGGTAAGGATGTGAAGTCACTGGAACTCTCCTATGGTGCTGATGGGGTGGCATAATAGTACAGCCACTTTGGAAAATACTTTGGCCATTTCTTATATTTTCACTTTACTGTAGGATTCAGAAATCCCCTCTTAAATATTTACCCAAGAGAAATGAAAGCACATGTCCACACAAAGACTTGTACACATATACACACGTCCAGAGCAGTTTATTCGTAACAGCCCAAACCTGGAAACAATCCAAATACCCATCAACAGGTGAATGGATAAACAAAGTACGGTGTATTCATATAGTGAAACTCTACTCAGCAGTACAGAGGAATGAACCACGGCTACAAACAAGTGGGGATAAATATGAAAACTATTGTTTAATAAACAAAACATTGTTTAGCAAAAGAAGCCAGATGAAAGACAGTATTTAATGTGGGATTCCACTTCTATGAAATACAAGAACACACAATAGTCCACACTGATAGAAAGGAGATCAGTGTTTGCCCCGGGGCTTGGGGTAAGCTGATAAAAGCCTTGAGGAAATTTTGGGAGATGATGAAAATGTCCTGTATCTTGACTGTAGTGATGATTACAATTGTGTAAACTCATCAAACTATATATTTAAAATGGGTGCATTTTATTGAGGTGAATATAAAAACCAGTAGGAAATACTTGCAGTGTATTCCCACGAGGGATGCCTCTCAGAAAAGCTTGTAATCTCAGGTGCTGTCAAACCTTGTGGAATCAAGACAGAGACAAAACTAGCTTCTTTCTTCTTTCCTTCCATTTCCCACTTCCAACTCCAAGTAGCCCCAAGGGTTATTCTGTCCTCCACCCTCACCCTTGAAGCTTTGGTCACAGAATTTCCTGCCTCGGTTGTATGGTTTACATCACTGGACTCCATTTGGGTGACCCAGAAATCTCATCTTCCAGGAGCATGGATCAAGTTGGTATCGCCAGCATTTCTTTGGGAATACTGGCTAATTCACCCTCTTACACCCTATTGATAGGCCCACTTTCATCAGGTCATTTTGAAAGACTTCCAGTATTAATCTATTCTTAATTCCTAATCTATGTGCTATGTTTTTCCTGGAACTATCCAGATTACTATAATTCCCTGTATTCATCATTTATTCCCGACATTGATAGAAATAACGTATATATGCTTTACAGACAGATATATCCTTCATAGAGGAAACAGAACTCTCATAGATGCCAACAGTTAAATGTGCCACTGCAGAAAATGAAGAGAAGACTTTTTCTCTGTCAGCACCCTAACTGTGGGGTGCCTAAAATTGGGTCTACCACTTGAGTAAGTGGCTGAGTTAAATATTTTGACTTGAATTTCATAACTTGTCACAGTGATCCCATTGGCAGTAGAGTGGTGGGTTGCCAAGAAGGCAATTAATTATCTCTCTGTCTCCCTGTGTATTTAAATTTCGTTCCTTCTCCCTAAAGAGAGGTGATGCTATGGCTTACAACTAATATGCTCTTGCAGAGCTCTCCACACCAATTAGAAGGGTTCTGTGTTATGACACTCTTTGATAGGATGTTATGACACTCTTTGATAGAAAGCCGCTGTCCCATAAAAGCAGAAACTTCATTGAAAGTACTGAGAATCAAGGGTGTACTCTAGACACCCCGAATGGGAGGGGACTGTGCTCACTGGGTCCATCAAACAAAGCTCTTCCCACATAGGTCTTTCCATGCAATCCATCTGGTTCCCTGTATTGATCTTCTAGCTCCACCCTATTTAGTACTCAGTTGGATGGAGGCCTATAATCTAGCATTTCTAAAGTCACTACTTGGGACTCTTATGTGTTTATTGAAAACTCTGAAAACCCTCTTCTGTGAAAGGTGAAATTACCTGTAGCATAGCAGTGGGCAGAGGGGGTTGGGATTAATTCTTGATGAGAGTCATGCTTTTCTCTGGGAAAAGGTGAGAGTCATTGCTATAAACTATGCTATGACACTTCTTAAAATCATGAATTTTAACATCCCCAACTCTAATTTTCCCTTAGAAAGGCTTGCTTGTGGTCTCACACCAAATTGCCCTGTCTGGAAAATAGGAAATTTAATCTCAGAGATGTGAGATCAAGCTGATATTTACATAGCATCTAAGATTCTTAGATACTATTGCATTCCCATTATTATCAGGGCCAAGAATTGCATAGATAACTCAGTCATTGTTTCCATTATTTCAGTCCCATTTCTTATTTAGCTTTAACTAGAGCCAATTCAAATAACAAAATGATAACAAATCAAATGACATCAGACCAGAGATTCACAGTGTACTGCTTTTTCCTACTCCCGAACCTCTTCTGATCAAGGCATCAAAAATCTTCGGTAGGGGTCAAGCTTTATGGGAAGAAGATGTACTATTAATTCAACTGCCTAGAGTTCTATTTGGCTGAAAAATTCCTGACATAGATGTACTCATTCTCATCAGTACTTTTGAATCCAAATAGGTTCTAACCAGACCTATGGGGAAGAATTAGGTTGAATTAGGTGATAACTTTCAAAAATGAGTAAAAATGTTTATGTTCATTTTAGTGTCCAATTGCTCACCTTCATCTTGGAAAGCCTTCTAGTTTTTATACAAAGAAGAAGGATTTAGGAATATTTACCCATGGTACTTCCTGACCGATATATTCTAGCAAAGATTACCCTTTCATATTCCTATCCATCAAAACCTGGCAGTCATTACTATACTGGTAGGGCTTTTGTTTTGTTTTGTTTTTGCCTGATGCTTGAAGTAAAGGAGAAGATACAAAAATAGGTGAGGCCTATTCCTGCCTTCTGAGGGCTTAGGTCCATCTATCATCAACATAAGAAATCTTTGAAATGGATGGATTAGTTCTCTGCTATATGAGCTTAACAATTTCAATAGAAAATTGTTAATTTATTTGAAATTGCTTGAAATTTATTTGAAATCTGTAATAGTTAAAAAATATAGTATTATAGAGCTTTCTACTTGAATTGAGTGTTAGAAGCTTAATCTAAAGTCACTTCTGTCATTTTTCTAGCTACTTCCCATTGAAATTCCCCTTCATAATTACCTGTACTCTTTTTTCTAAATATATTATTTATTGTTATGATGAGGAGTGGGGAGAGCCCAAGCAGGGGGAGTGGCAGGCAGAGGGAGAGGAAGAAGCAGGTTCCCTGGCTCAGCAGGGAACCCGATGCAGGGACTCGATCCCAGGACCCCAGGACTACGATCAGAACTGAAGGCAGATGCCCAACCAACTGAGCCACTCAGGCACCTCTACCTGTATTCTTCTTATCAAGAGCCAGTGAAGTTAATCTCATAGTCTGTATGTGTGTCTGTTCTCCTTGTTTGGTTACTTTATTGGTTACGACACAGGCTAAATTTCTCTTAACAAAGAAACCCAGAAATGCACTAGCCCTTCCCAAGAGGACATTCAAAGATCTGGGCTATGGAGTCAGCTCTGTCGTATAGAACATGTGGCTTCCATGTTAAGCATCCAAAGTCACTACCTCAATTAGTGTCATTTTTTAGTCAGGGGAACAGGAACAAAAGAGGTCCATGGCAGGTAGCTTTATCATTACGGATGTGAATCAGAAGCTGCCTATATCACTTCTTATCCCTCTCATTGGCCTGAACTTAGTTATGTTGCTACTTCTAGTTGTAAGTGAGGCTGGGAAATGTACTATCTTCTTCTAGTTGTAAGTGAGGCTAGGAAATGTACTGTCTAAATTTACTGTCTCCTGGGTGGCAGGAGATTCCATTATTTATTTATTTGTTTGTTTAAAAATTTTTTTGGTAGGGGCACCTGGGTGACTCAACCCGTTAAGCATCTGCCTTCAGCTCTGGTCATGATTCCACAGTCCTGGGATCAAGCCCCACATCAGGCTTTCTGCTCAGCAGGGAGTCTGCTTCTCCCTATCCTGCTGCTGCTCCCTTAGCTTGTGCTCGCGCACGCGCTCTAAGAAATAAAATCTTAAAAAAAATTTTTTTTTTTTGGTAATGTCTATATCCAATATGGGGCTTGAACTCATGATCGCATGCTCTTGTGACTGAGCTAGCCAGGCGTCCCCTGAGATTCTATTATTTAAAGGAAGAAAGAGAGAATGCATACTGGCCAATAACTAGCAGTCTTTGCCATATTCACTTATTCCTCCATCAATTTTTTAAAAAATTTTATTTATTTATTTTGACAGAGAGATCACAAGTAGGCAGAGAGGCAGGCAGAGAGAGAAGGGGAAGCAGTCTGCCTGCTGAGCAGAACTCGATGTGGGACCCGATCCCAGGAACCGAGCTGAAGGCAGAGGCTTTAACCCACTGAGCAACCCAGGCGCTCCATTCCTCCATCAATTTTAATTCATATGTGACCACTGGTCTCTGTTTCATTCCTGCTTTCACCGGCGATATAAGCATGTGACTAATAGTCCCTGCAAGCTACAGCTGGACCAGAACAAGAATACAAGAATGTTGCTGATCCTTGGAGTTAGCTTCTTCTTTTTCTTCTTTTTAAAGATTTTATTTATTTATTTGGCAGACAGAGATCACAAGTAGGCAGAGAGGCAGGCAGAGAGAGGGGGGGGGAAGCAGGCTCCCCACCGAGCGGGGAGCCCGATGTGGGGCTTGATCCCAGGACCCTGGGATAATGACCTGAGCCGAAGGCAGAGGCTTTAACACACTGAGCCACCCAGGCACCCCAGGAATTAGTTTCTTATATGTCACTATACTTCTTATCTATCTACCTATCTATCTCATCTGTTTTATTTGTCCTGTTTGCCTCAAATTCTGATAGAAGTTTGAACCCCTTGGGTTTGGGTAGATTCAGTCAAGAAATCTATATATATTTTATTGGGAAAGAAACTGCATGCTAATGAGTGAGTAGGAGTTAAATAAGAGTAGAAATAATTATAAAGCACCTGTCAAAAGTGAAGTGCTATAGAAATGCTAAATAATGACACTAATAAAAAACTGATTGTCGTGACTTCAAAGGAAGTGTTAAGTTGGAGTGTTTTGACGTGTGTGGCATTTGAATGATCTAAATAGGTGTTTAGACACTCACATGAGAGACTTTTCTATCCACTCAAGGGAAACAAGAGTCTGTTCTACCCACTCAATGTTTTGATGCTTCCGTGAGAATTTTATCGTCTTTAAATATTATTTTAAAAGTAAGGATTGTGCTGCCTTTATTAAATTCATATAAAGGAAGGACACTGCCTAACAAAAACAGTGACCTTCTTCTCAGACTGCCTTGCTTTGTACCTTCAGTTCCTGGAGTCTCTCTCTGATCGGACCCAGTGCCCCAGAATCTGTGTGTTGACCATACACACGAGTAAGGACTGCGAATCAGTAGTGAACTCTTGTTAGAGTGAGAGCTTTGGGTTAGGGAACTTCCTTGTTTTTTAAAAACACATATCTTTAAATATGTCAGCAACAAGAGTAAAAAAGCAACTAAAACCAACAAAGCCAATTCTTTAAATATTTATGAAATACAGGGAACCTTACCAAAGGCAAAAATGTGGTGATTTGAATGTTAAGGGAAAGAAAAAAATGGATTATATTGCAGTTTTATATCAGCAGTTTTAAAAGAAGTTAGATACTTTGAACTGTAAACATCCAAATGTTTGAGATATCCCCAAGCTCAACACTGTCAGTGCCCATGCATGCTTTGATTTAAAATATTAATTATAGGAGCAGTTGGCTAATTAATTATAGGAGTTTGAGCCCCATATTGGGTGTAAGGATTACTTAAAAATAAAATCTTTTAAAACATATTAATCCTAAAATATTATTTCTCTTCTCACATGGGGCTCAAAAAACAAAATGAAACAAAAAATAAAGTATTATTTAGCAAAGTGGTGACATCCCAGGCTCTGGACTCAGTCAGAGTTGAGTTTGGATCTATCTGGTCATCTTGGGCCACCACAGGATCTTTCTTCTCCATACCTCAGTTTCTTCACGGCTTAAATGGATATTAGAACAATAATAGTACCTGCTTAATAGTATTGTGAGAATTAAATGAGATCATGCATGCGAAATACTTGCCTTAGTATCTAAAATATGGGAGATACTCTGGGGTGCCTGAATAGTTCAGTCAGTTGAGCATCTGCCTTTGGCTCGGGTTGTGACCCCATGGTCCTGGGATTGAGCCCGACTTCGAGGCCCGCATCGGGTTCCCTGCTCGGGGGAAAGCCTGCTTCTCCCTCTTCCACTCCCCCTGCTTGTGTCTCTTCTCTCACTGTCTCTCTCTGTCAAATAATTTTTTTTTTTTAAATATGGGAAATACTCAATGTTAGTCTGGCTTTTTGCTTTTCCTATTTGCTGGGATATTCTGGGAAGGGCAGCAGTTGTCATCTTTTCTGCTGGTGATTTCAAACCTCACCTTCACTGTGGTGTCATAGAAATGGCAGTATAACTTAGTGGCTGAGCTAAAAATTCCTAGCTCCACCAATCTCTAGCTGTGTACCCTTGGTGGTGAGTTGGTTAACCTTTCTGTGCCTGGGTTTTCTCATTTGTAAAATGGAGATTTGAATAGCACCAATGTCACAGGGTTTTTGGGAAGACTAAAAGGTATATAAAGTACTTAGGCCAATGCTTGGCACATGATAAATACTCAACAAATATTACATATTATTAATTTCAAAGCGTAAGGTGATTAGTTTTGTTTGTTTTCAGTAAAATGAATAGGTTTTGGGTATCTAGATTCGCCACTTTGAACACTGTTGATTTCCCCATTTTAAGAGCAGTTCTTTCCAGTACTTTGTGGTTGTTTTTTTTTTTTAATTTTTTTTTTTTAAATTTATTTGACAGAGAGAAATCACAAGTAGGCAGAGAGGCAGGCAGAGAGAGAGAGAGAGGGGAGGAAACAGGCTCCTGGGGAGCAGAGAGCCCAACATGGGGCTCGATCCCAGGACCCTGGGATCATGACATGACCCGAGCTGAAGGCAGAGGCTTTAACCCACTGAGCCACCCAGGCGCCCCTACTTTGTGGTTTTTAAAATGGGTTCTCAATTGTAGGTGGTGGTCCAGGGTGCAATATCATGAATAAGTGAAAGAAAAAAACCCCAAACTGGGAATCCAACTTTCTGACTTTCTGTTAAGAGCTTAGTAATAACACCTACCTTCAGAATTGTTACAACATATTTTTAAAGATTTATTTATTTATTTGAGAGAGTGAGCAGGGGGAGAAAGAGAGGGAGAGGGGTAAAGAGAATCTCAAGCAGACTCCCCCTTGGGCACAGAGCCCAGTGAGGGGCTCAATCTCATAACCTTGAGATCATGACCTGAGCTGAAATCAAGGGTCAGACGCTTAACTGACTGAGCCACCCAAGTGCCCCCAGATTTGTTATGATAGATTCCAATGAATAAATTTGGGTGTTTTATTTTTTCTTTTCTCCTATTTAGCCTCTTAATGAAGTAAACAGATGGTAGACAACTGGCATCATGAGTGAAGAAAACTGGCACCGTAATGATTAATTTCTTCTCCCAAACAACATTTGAGGATTCTCCTAGTGTCCCCAACTGGTCATTCATAGTTTTGACAGAGAGGCCTGAGGGCTAATGAGGGTGCAGGGAACAGCTGTGTGTGGCTGCCCCCACAAAGCACCTGAGGCAGACACAATATGGATGATGAGACAAACTCCAGACATCACTCTTAGAGAAGCCCCTACCCAGTGGCCCACAGTGCTGGAAATCCAAGTGGTCCTGTGAATGCTTCAAAGGCAGGAAGCTTATCTCATTAGACTTTGTTTCTCCTGCATCCAACACTGGCATACGGTTAGCATTTCAAAGTGGCTTATTAAACAAATACCTCAAAGTAAAAAATACTTCTTTATAATTTTGTGTTAGATTTCATTTTATTTAGATGTTGCTGGTGCCTGGAGAATTGAAGTCATCCCTTCTTCAATTTAAAATATAGATCTGTCTACTTAGCACTTCGTTCTTTCAGAGGATGCCTGCCACCAAATGTTAAATTAAAACATCTCTGTGACCAATTGAAAAGGCAGCTACGAAAGCATTATAGATGCTTCAGAATATAAGTGTTGTATTTCACTATTCTATTATTATTTGAAGGTGTATTGTTTAATTCCTTGTGGAGCTTATGCTCTGAGGTAAAGATTTTATTTTTTTTTGAAATTATTATTATTATTATTAGAGAGAGGGAGGGAGAGGAACAGAGAAAATCTTAAGCAGGCTCCACACCCAACATGGAGCCCAATGGGGGGCTGGAGCTCACAATCTTGAGATCATGGCCTGACCTAAATTGAGGAGTTGGACACTTAATGGACTGAACCACCCAGGCACCCCTCTGAGGTAAAAATTTTAATGCTTTCTCCTTGGGGCAGAGGTGAAGGCAGTGGGGGAAAATGGCTCAAGTTTGGGGGTTTCTTTCAGATGTTGTGCATGGGCATTCTCAGAGCAATTGTCCTTGCTCTTGTCTGGGAAAGTCAAGGTGGTGGCTAGCCTTTTCCTGCAGTTACCCCTGAGCCAGGGCATGGACCTGGGAAAGAATCAGACACAAGCAACAGGATGTGGCTCACTCGGTGGGTTCTCCAAGAGAGCACTTGGACCCACCTCTTGACCCACCTTTATCTTTCAACAAAAGGAGGAAAGTGAGTTCCTTCCAGAGCTTGTTGAGATGCTCCTTGGTGCTGGGCTCAGGCAGGATACAGCCGCTGAAGTGTAGTACATTTTAAAAACTCTTTCTGGGAAATGAAAACATAATTTTGAAGTAGTCTATAATATTGAAATGCAGCACTCTGCTTCTTTTCGAAGCAAGACTTGCTTTAGGCTCACTGGGTGCAGAAGGGTCCTCAAGGCGAAGAGGCTCAGAGACAGCAGGAATGGGATCTTAAGAAAGATATCACTCATTCTATGAAACAAATTGCTCTAATTAAAAAAAAAGAAGTGTCATGTTAGCAAGAGTAGCTCAATTGGTAATGTGACGGTGGGAACAAGTTGTAAAAAGCCTCTGTAGAAATATCTGGTCTACTGATCTGTAATTTGCTGTTTTGGGTTGTGATGAAAGGGATTGGAAATTGATAGCTAGTGGTCTCTAACACTTCTGGCCATTCCCTACTCCTTTCACTCTCCTTTCCCAAGAATAGAGACCTTGAAAAAAATTTCTCTTCCATTTTCCTTCCCATCTTCTGTCTGAATATTTGACTGCATTAGGGAGAGATGGCTGAAGACAATATTTTTTTTCAACTTATGTCTGTTTTACCCATCACCCACAAATTCCTATAAACTTTGGAAGACTTGGAGATTTATTAATTTGTGCATTTGTAAAAAATTCTGTGCCCTTCATATTGAAAGAGCACTACCAAAAGGAAAAAAATAACATTTGTTGAAATACACATAAATTTCGAGATCATAAACCTCTGTGTCTACCTAGACGTCCTATTCCCCCTTTTCACCAATGTTTATATCCTTGCTTTTGTTTGATCTCATTTGTGTGAATTAAAATATTTTGCCACCTGTTTGTAGAAGTGATAAAATTTAGACAGCTTTATTTATTTTTAAATTTATACAGTTTTAATCGAATCAGATTGCCTATTGGTGTAAGAAATTCTCATCTGTTTTGTCATAGAGAGGAAATGCTATATTGATGTAAAATATACATGTCTAAGGATTATAAATCTGTAGGTACTTGGAAGTAAATGCCAAATTTACAGACTTCTTTTTTTTTTTTTAATACCAGTGCTTCTCCAAATTCAATGTTCATACAGATCACCTGGGGATCTTGTTAAAATGCAATTCTAATTCAGTAAGTCTTGGGCAGAACCCAAGATTATGCATTTCTGACAATCTCTCAGGTGCTGCTGATATTCTGGAACATATTCCACACTGGCTAGCAAGCATCTATACACATTTGCATTTTACTCTCTTTGGTTCCAGTCGTATGATTCATTGGTTGGTGCAACTCAAAGTTGGCTTTACTAAGCATGATTAAGTTACAAAATTTGCAACTTTGGCACTGAGTTGAAAATTATCAAGCTCCTTTTTTTAAAACAAATTTTATATTTTTAATTTTTTAAAAATTCAATTAGCTAACATACAGTACATCATTAGTTTCAGATGCAGAGTTCAATAATTCATCAGTTGCTTATAACACCCAGGGCTCATTATATCCTGTGCCCTCCTTTAATGGCCATCATCCAGTTACCCTGTCATTCCCACCCACTTCTCCAGCCACCCTCAGTTTGTTTTCTATAGTTAAGAGTAGTTCCCTCTTTTCAAAGGAAGAAAAGTGGGATTCTCAGGTGGTGTTCATTCCTGAGACCCTCAGATCCCTTCTGTGGTTGTCTAATAGTGCTCTAGATCTTCTCCTGTGTCTCTTAGTCATGTGGGATTATATTTTCCATTCTAGATATCAATTAAAGATGGGTGTTTTTAAAAAATGTACTCCTATTTCAAAATATTTCCTCATCAATGATTTTTTTACCTAACTCTCTGAAGAATATTCAATAATTTGACTAGAACATGAGAGTCCCTCTTTATACTTTTGGCTGATTATAACACATAAATAAATAATTATCTAAATTAAGTAGGGATAAAATGATTAAAATTTCTTACATTTAGTTGTTTATGTGTTGGCCCTCCCATTAGTCTATAAATCCTTTGAGGGCAGGGTCTATGTATGTTTCATTTTCATGTAAGTGTAATTGCCAATAGAGGTTTTAGAGAGAGTTGGCATATCATAAATAGTGGACAAATTAAATTCAATTATCCAGTGGACACGAAGATTCTAATATAATAAGGTCTCTAAAAATGATAATGACTGTTCTTGGGAAAAGCCTAGGGTACTTTCTCTTCTTAGGACTTGAGATACTTCAGACAAGCCAGTGATCCCATGTTGTTCTCTGAATCTTCGTTTTCCCTACTTATAAAATGGAGATAAAAATTTTTCATTAGTGAAAAATGGTAAGAGTAAGCTGTAGGTTTGAGTGTTCAGTGATTCTAACAGTCTGTTTTGCTGGACATAAAGGGACTCAGGGAATATAAAAACATCCTGAGAAAGAGCAAGACTCCCTTACCCACTGGCTGAGACAATGCTCAGTGTTTTTTCTTTTTTCCCCACCACACAAAAAGGTTAGATTTTCTAGCCTCTCTTGTAGCTATCTGAGACCACAGGGTTAAATTTTGGAAAAGGCAGTATCAGTCAAAATGAAGTACACTCTTTCTAGACCTCATCCTTAGAAACCTTCCGCATGAACTCTTTGTCTTCTCCTGCTGTTCTTTGGTGGCCTTGGAAATCACAAATGCCAGATTGTGCAGCTGCAAGATGAAAGCACCTGTGTCTCTGAGCTTGGAGGATAGTTGCCCAGGAGAGCCACATGACCTGTATTGGATTGCACTGAGGATAAGAAATAAACCTTGACTGTGTTAAGCCACTGAGATTTTTGCAGTTGTTGTTATAGTAGCCAGCATTAATCATTCTGATTAATATACCTCCTTATATCTGTAAGAGATTTCCTAGACCTGGGGAGAGATGAGGGATGAAAGAGGGGGAAAAAATGAGAGAGAAGTGTTGGTGGGCTTGGAAGAGGAGGACTGGGCATGAAGATATCATGTGAAGAGCAGGAGAGCCAGTGTCCAGAATCAGCCTAGCTTCTACCTGTAGAACTTCCCCTTACCATCACTGAGAGCTATGTTTACTGTTGGTCCTATTACCCCAGGAAAGAGAGGAAAGAAAGCTAGTAAATCCCCTATTTACTGGGCTTGAAACTCATCTGTATTTCAAGACTTTTTTTTACTGTAGAGCTTAAACAGGTTGACTCCTCCTCTACTTCTCTCCTTCCCCATATACATCAAGTTCCTGGAGTTTTGTGAAACACATCGCCTGAAGATGGTCCCTAAATATCCAATAGGGCGATGGTGAAATGGAGTAAAAGCTATAAAGAGTGCCCCAAAGCAGGTGAGTGAGAAAAAATATAACATCGTTATAAGAATTACCAACATGAAATGATGTTTAATATATGTCTGGCACTGTGTCCAAGGCTAGACCCATGTCATCTCATTTAATCCATCCCTTGTGAGAAGTTACTATTTTTTTTTATTTAATAAAAACCAAGGCATAGAGAGCGTTAAATAAATTGTCCTGATCCCACAGCTAGTAAATGAAAGACACCACAGCAGTTTCCCATTGCTCTTAACGTAAAGATTAAATATCTCGATGTGCCTTACAAAATCCTATATGAGCTGGTTCTTGTCTATAAACTTTTTCCTTTTACTTGTTTGCTTTTAAACTGGTATCATTTACTCATCCTTCAAATCTCAGCTGAGAAGTCACTTACTCGGGGAACTCGTTTTTTTTTAAGATTTTATTTATCCATTTGACAGAGAGATCACAAGTAGGCAGAGAGGCAGGCAGAAAGAGAGAGGGGGAAGCAGGCTCCCCACCGAGCAGAGAGCCTGATGCGGGGCTTGATCCCAGGATCCCGAGATCGTGACCTGAGCCGAAGGCAGAGGTTTAACCCACTGAGTCACCCAGTTGCCCCACTGGGGGAATTCTTCCCTGACCAACTTCGAAAGTCTGAAATTCCGTTAAGTTCCCCTGCTCTCCACACTCCTAGCACCTTGTACTCTTCTATCGTGGCACTATCAGAAACATTTATCTGTATTACACTTGGAGTACTGTCTGTCTTTTCTAGAATGTACTCACTGTGAGGCAAGGACTAAGGGTGCTTAGCTCATTATCTCTGCCTGGCACATACAAAGCTCACAGTAAATGTTTGTTAAGAGAATGAAGAAAATGAATGACCCTTAGGTTTTAAATTGGTCTCTAGAATAAATATTGATAGAAGATGGGATGAGAGCAGGAGAGCAGGTAAAGAATATTGCTGTTTGAAAAGAACTATGAGAACCTCATCACTTAACATGTATTCTTAACAGTTTCATTGTGTTGAAAAGAGAATTTTGTTTTCTTTTTTTATTCTTTTCACAGTTTTGCAGTGAGTGGTACTCTTATTAGTTTTTTTTCTTATTAGTTTTTGAAGGTAGTATTATTTCTATAAGAAAACTTGGGGTTTTTAATCTTCTGAGTGACTCTGAATTTATTACAAAGGATTCTTAAGGTTATAAAAATATTGAGCATTGTATGTAGATTGATTAAATGACATGCCTTCTATTTAAAAGATAAATATAGATGCTATTATAACTAATGCAGTGTATTTACAAGCATTAACAAATCCACAGTAACTTTTTACAATTACATATTTTCCTCAATTAGCAGATTTAAGTATTTTCACTTCTTAATATTAAAAATAAATGGCCCTCATTCCTAAGTGGTAAAAACTTCTAGGTTAAAGAGAGCTAAATCTTCTAACCCTATTATGAACCTAGTTTTAAGATGTTATTGAAACAAATGATCTGTTATGTACTAATGTTCTAGTTTTACATTGTATTTTTACATTCCTCATGAAAATCGGTTTCTTAAATCAAGGCCATCTCCAAATTGTGTTTGATTTTTCTTTTTGTGAGATCTCTCTTTGGCTGGTTGGTTACTCACTCTCTCCTTAGCTTCTAGTACACAGAGTACTCACAGACCAGTTACTAAAGGCAAGAATTGATAATTAAGGGAGAGTATAAATTAATTTGACTTCTTACAAAATCAGGAAAATATTGTCATGCTATGAAAAATTTGTATTTGTTCATGTAATTACCAATTTGACTATACTAGTGGTAATTAAGAAAGTGAAATGGTTTCTAACAAATCAAATTTCTTACACTATTTCTTCAGTGTATTCTATATATGCATATCTCCAAAATAATTTTCCAGATTCCTTATTTTAACATTTTAGTTTCTGCTCAAAAATTTGCAAGGGCTTCAATTGCCTACAATTTAAAGCCCAAGTATTTTATCTTAGTGTGCTATATTCTCCCCAATTTACTTTTCTGTTCTTTTTTTCTCAATATGTCCCAACAAAGCTGCTTCAGGGGGGCGGTTAAAGATGTGGTTGAAAGCAAGAAAAACTCAGGTCAAATTCTGGCTGTACCACTTGCTCCCAAGTACTGGGCTGAGTGCCTAGCAATAAATCCATGTCATATTTATATCCTAAGGCGGCTTTATAAGGGGCATTATTAGTATGACCTTGATTTTACAGGTGAGAAAACTGAGGTTTACAGCAGCTAGATGGCTGGTCCAACACCACACAGATCAAGTGTATGGGCTGAAAAATGAGAGAGATTTTCAATTTCTGAAAATAGTCTAAACATGCTGATTTTTTCATAAAAAGAAAATAATTGAGCCATGAATAATTTTGAACATACTTAAAGAAACTTTACCTAAAAAAGAGAATTTGAACAGTACTATAGAGTTAATGAAGTAGAAATTAATTTATTTCATACTTTTATCCTAGAATTTATTTAGAAATAAAGCTTGTCATTTATAGTAGAAGAATAAAGTTGCTTTTAGAAGTGTGTGGGGAAATAACACCAAATAGGAGTCCGGAACCTCTTTGGAAGGTTTGTTACTGGGCATGCCACTTAGCCTCTCCAAGCCTTAGATTTCATATTCTAGAAGGTATGCCATAAGAGTCTTCTTTCTGATCTCACAAGATTATTTTGAGGCTGTGTGAAAATACTAGAAAATGTCCTAAAAACTGTGAAAATATAAGATACTATTATCATCTATTCAAAATGTGACTTTTTAAAAAAATATCAATAGAGAATAAAATCATACTATTTCTACTATGGGACTAAACCTTGATTATAGGAATACTTTTATCAGGCCATAATATTTTTTCCCATTTTTACCTACACAATTACATAGACATTTTTATTAATTTTATTTTTAATTATCACAAAAAAACTACATTTTGATTGTTGGGTGGGTTGTTTAAGAAAATTGTTGGAAGCTTAGTCAGCTAATGGATATTAATAATCAACTTGTCCATGAGTTTTAAAATATATCCAGGAAAACTTTAGCCAGTTGCAAAAATGTCATTGGCTTTTTCCTTTACCATTGATGCCCTTCCTTACTGTACCCAAGTTCCTGATGTAAGATAGTAATAAGCAGACAAATCAACATTCCTTCCTATACAGCAAAGCAACTCGTCAGTGTATGGGAGGGTTCAAAGTTCACAGAATCTGCTTACTTTGGTTTTTTTCAGAATATGTGGCTTTGCCTGATTGTAGCCTATAAAGTCAAAACTGTATTCATGTGGGAAGAAATGAAGGACATAAGGCTCTAGTTTTTGCATAAAGATAGTAAAAAAAATATGAGATGCACCATTTCCATAATGCTACACTTTGCTTTTGCATTTGGGATAGATTTTGTGAAAGCATGTCAGTCATTCACTAACATTTAGCTCTAATATGAAGTGGCATATAGTAAACAGTGCCAAAGATGTAAAATGCAAGAAAAATGGTTCATAGAATACAAAGCATTTATTCCAAATGCTCTAGAATACAAAGCATTTATTCCAAATGCTCATTAAAATAAATGAAGGTAAGTGGATAAGCCATATATTTTTATTTTATGCTCATATTTGGAATAGTTTCATCTACTTAGAAAAGAAAAAAATTTAAAAATATGAATACTCTCCATGAAGCTGAACCAAAGCATTTGAGAATTTTTTAGTATAAAATAGTTTTCAAGCAGAAATATTTATGTGCTGGATTTAAAGGAGAAGACTTAAATGTTTGTTTCAACAAATTAAATGCTTCAATGATGATGTAAAACTATAGGCTCAAAACTGTTTTTGAAAGTTTTTCAAACCAAATGCATTTCTTCTTTTGAAGACACACACACACACACACACACACACACACACACACACACACTCTAAAAGGATCTGGACTCATGTTAGGGTTTCCTTCTATAAAGGATTCCTTTTTCCAACTCCACTATGCCTTTTGCTGTGAATTGTTGAGATAAATGCATTATCAGAGAATAAAGGTTTCTTTCCTTTTCCAAAGTCATTTTTCAGATTAGCTGATAAAACTAAGAATGTACATACTACTACTTATTTTCTTGCATTGGTATGCTGGTGGGTTTAAACCCATCTGTTGATGTTGCAGAATGTACTTAGTCAAAGCAGAAGTTAGGCAAGAGATTGAGAAACATGGACAAGGTAGCTTTCTCAGAGTTAGATTCAGGCCTTAACCAAGTTGAGGAAATGGAATGACAGGGTTTTTGTTTAGTTTTAGTTTTTGTTTTTAATTTATGTAGCTTCTGAAGTCCCTGGAAAAGGGCTTTGTTCATTGTAAGCACTTAGTATTTATTGAATGAATGAAGGAAAACTCAGGGAAGAAAAATGACTTCCCTCTACCTTGCCTTCCCATAATGGTGGTGATTAATTAGGGTGGAACTGTCCCATGTTGACCTTTTGGAATAGAAGTGGGATGGAGAGAATGGATGCTTGAACTTGGACCTTCCTAAATCATTTCCCCTGGTTTTAGCACTCCCAACGGAGGAATTGCCTAGGGATCTGAGGTAGGACCCTTTCTTTGGCTCTGTTTTATATTCAGTACTTGTTTGGTAAGGGCACATGAGTGAGCCTCATCTTCCTAAAATGCCAGGCTTGGATAAGTACAAGTGTACTTCTTTTTTAACTGTCTGTTTCCATCCAGCTACTGAAATCAACCTGTTAGGGTACTTTGGTCTGAGGAAGATTTGAGTGGAAAAAACATTTGTATATCTAAGTCTTCCTCAAACATTGGAGAGTATTATGGTTTTTCTCCTGTGTTGGACACACAGGAATGCTTTTAGGTGGGACATCATTTGCCAGCCTTGACTGAATTCCAAACATGTTACCACATAATTCTGTGGTCTGTTCAATCCTGTCTTCTCTCTTGGGAAGCAGCAGCCGAGGCTTCCCAGAGAATAGGTTTTCCAGGTCCTTCATTAGTCTTCATTGGTACCTTCATTGATTACTTCATCTAAGTAATTTAGATGGTCATGTAGGTACGGATTTCCCAATAGTTCTCGTATCTTCCTTCAGATAATGCATATTTCTAATTCTAGATCAAATTCTGATCACTGACTTTAAAAAAATCCAGTAGAATCATGATTTGAAAACTGAACTGCAGATTTCTGTGAACTCCCATCTCCCACTCTCTTCTCATGAACTTCCCTCCTGTAGATTCTAAGGTCATTCAAAGAATACTGAGCTGATCAAAAGCAAAATGTCTTTAGATATCAGACACTAGTTTCAAGGTATTCTTGGGATGTTCTCTATAGTGGAATTATGAGTTTTCAGGATTTCTAGTTAGATGTGTATAAACAAGTATTTAAAAATTAGTTTCTAATTAATAGTAATTAGAAAATTATTTCTGCCTGAAAAATTCAACAGGCATTATTATTTGAAAAGTTATTAAAATCAATGTGTTGACAATAAAAAGACTTTTCATTTCTCATCCTCACAGAACTTTGGGATTTTCTTTCTTTCGTCTTGAACTTGAATCATGAAATATTTTAATGGAAAGGTATCCCTTAATTAGGGGAGGATCAGTAGTTCCCTGAGTATGATAAATTTTTTCTCAATGACAAATTTCTCTCTCTTATTTAGAAAAGAAGTATGAGAAATAAAATTTATTAGGTGGAATATAGTTTACACGATTTTCTTTATAGCTTACAAATAAATATTTTATCTTTGTCTATGTATAGACACTGTGATATCACTGAGTGTTTTGTAGGCATCGTTGATGATGAAGCAAAGTAATTTGTATATTTGTGTTCATGTTGTACCCAGATACAATATTAAACCCTAATTCCTGTCTCTGTGGTTCCTAAAAACTTCAAATTAGAAAAAAGTGTGGTTGAGAAAGGAGGTTTTTAAAGATGGCTTATTCTTTTAATAGGTACAGAAAGTCCAAATATCTTAATCATAATTTTAACATTATAAATATTATTAATAAAACTTAACAGTCAATCAACAATAGCATATTTTAGCATAACACTGAAATAAGAAAGAAAGAAATGTGGGGAAGTTGTAGTGTTTCCCACTGTTAGTTTACAAATAACAATATTTAAGCACAAAATATTAAACCAACATAATTAAGGCTCTTATACCTCAAGAGTCAGTTAGCAATAATATTGAAAGTATCTAAATTACTAAATGGTAGAGGAACATACTCCCGTGTAGTCTAGCTGCACCAAAATAGAAATGTCAGAATTGAAGTCAGCATAATGTTTTCTCAAGAACAAATCAGGCTTCTGCAGTTGGTTTGAATAAGATGTCTGAAGTGTGAACGTATACAGTTGACTGTCATACACTGTGACCCCTCTGGGGCTCTCCTCTGCTGGGTTCATGCTTCTATCATAAGTGTAGCTTCTTGAAGGCTAGTGTGAGAGCTTTTGAGTGGAAGAGTAAATTTCCTAATATTTCTCCTACTTCAGGGAGTAAGTGGAAAAAGGGGGGGGGGCTTAAAGACACATTCTTTTATGCAAACATTTTTCGAAGGTTCAAAGGTGGATGGGTGAAAGTTGCATGTCAAGTCTAGTAGTACTTGAGCAGCTGCAGATTTCCTACCATAGAAAAAATGGTGATCTTATGGTTGGTTCAGATGTATACCTCAAGATAATTGAAACTTTCACCAGGGGTTTTGGACTTTCTATAAGAAAAAAACAATAATTGGAAATTGTTCATTGTGAATACATTAGATTTGTACAGACAAAACATTCATGAAGTGCAATTATAGCCAGTGTTGCTATATTAGTATGAATGTTAATAGCATGTTTGTTTTGGAAATGGGTTATGCATTCTGATAAATGTCTGCTTTAATCTAGTCATCTGTGTATCACTTGTCTAAGTACTCTCATTTAAGATGCCATATCCCTTCTTGTAGCAATAAAGGGGTAAAGCAACATTAATATTAAATAATTAGAAAAACAAAAGGGGAATGATTAAACATATTTACATAATTGAAATAACACTGTGTCGCAGTGGGAAATCGGGACAATGTTGTCTCCTTTCAAAGTAATTCATAATTCAGATTTTTAATTATGGCATATTCATTCATTTAAAGATGATTCTGGATGAGAGGGCCACTAATGAAATACAATCATTAGCATCTAAACAAAGTAATTTACAAAGTCTCCTTTAGGGGAAAAGATTTCTAGAACATCATCAATCACACAAGATATGCAAAAACAAGCAATTAAACCACACACAAGAACTACAACAGCCTTATATATCAGTAATGTACACATGAAAACATAACTGATTACAATGATTAGACTAGGGTAGTGTGGTTAATTTGTATTTTATGTAGTGATTCCATGGAAGAATGCACCCGGACAGACACATTACACACAAGAGGAACTTCATTTCATTAATACTCACTTAAAACACATGACCAAAAACACCCAAAATACAAACCTTGAATTTTGAGTTGTTGCCTGTTCATCCACATGGGATCAAAATCCTACATAGTTTGATAAAACCTCTTACTCTCTCCTGCATCTCTTTTTGCCTGCTATTTACTTTTATAAACTGGCAAAATGTGCGATTAGGAAAGTATTTTGTGAGAGGCAGGTGCTGCATTGGTTTCTCATTATTTGTTCAAATCCTGCTTTAGACCTCCAATGACAAAGTGTTTCCAGCCCTCACAGGGTCCGCGATTTACCAGCTCTTCCTCCATATACAGAATTACAGATTATTAAACATGCAGCAGGCCTAAATGGATAGGACCATTCCCTGACTTCTAATGCCTGTGTTCGGTATCTTGCTAAATAGACCCACAAAAAGGCTGGTTTCAAACACAGCTCCTGCAGGCCGTCTTAGAGTTGTTGAAAATCTATACTACTTACTTCCGCCAGTAGAATTTTCTTTGTGAAGGTGGAAGGAAGGCTCGGGTGGAAAAAGAGAAGGAATTAAGAGAGCAGTGTTGTGTCGAGGAGGGGGAACTCCGTGGAGGAGGCCGGCACCCCTGGTGTAAGCTGAGCTGCCTTCGATAACCACCAGCTACAGAAGCCAAAATATGCTCTATTGGGTACTCGAAGGATAAAAATACTGGTTAATTTTCAACAGCGCTCCTTCATTTGACTTTACAATTTACAACAGTGAACATTAATGCAGGAATAGCTTGGTTGAGGAGGAGTTTAAAATTAGAGCCCCTCTTCTCATTAGCCCCAACAGCCTGACCCAGGGTGACTGAGAAGCAATTTGTCGCCAGATTCTCATTTTGCTTCTGTTATGGCTCCTTGTAAATGAAGCGCGGCAATTTATTGTAGCACCTCTAGGAGTCAAGAACATAATGTGTAAAACACATACAAAAAAAAATCTTTCTTCACATTCATTAACACCCAGCACATAGAGGCTGTTCACTTTTCCCTCTAATGAAGTGGGGGGGGGATCTTAAATCTAAAGCTTTCCATCATGTGAAGAAGTCCTCTTCAGGCCATTAAACGGAGGCTGAGTTGGAGTGAAGAAGGGTCAGTGACAAAACCAGAGAATGGCAATAGGAGGAAAAATAGAAAATGGATAAAGGAGGAGACTTTAGAAGCCTCGAAGAATGGAAAGTACATTTTTGGCATCCATGATCAACCCTTCTTGTCTCTTAGTGTATTTTCTGTTGTCAGGGAAGAAAAGAAGATGTGGCTTTTTCTATAGCTGGAAATTGCTCTAGTGTTTGGCCAATTCTCATTGCTTCACCCCTGATCTGACCCTGTAAGCAGCATTAAGTTAGGTTCATTTAAAGATCATATTGTCTATAATCTCTAAAACACGTTTGCTTGTTTCCTCTCCCCTCCCACAGCCTGTGTAAGAAATTGCGATGTTCGTGGTTTTAATGCACTCTGTGTAATAGGCTGCTAGGGCCGAGGGCTGGCCATAGGGTTTTAGCTTGCTTCCATGATTAATTCTGATTAATGGTTTGGTTTGTGTGGGGTCTCACAAATGGCACCTCCAGAGGAACCTAATGACAAATTACTATATGGAAAAAATTACACAAGGGTCCAGGGCTGCCCTTTTGGATTAAATGCTGAAAGTTGTCATATACTGTACTGATGCTCTCACCCATTTTATGATGTAGTAAAAGGCACTCAGTACTTCTGGCAATAATAGTGGTCTTTTAAAACTCATTTTAGAAAAAAGTCAAATATTGAGTTTATAGAACCAGGTGAAAATGTCAGCAAAATTGGATAGGTTTTCTTTGGAGGGTTTAGTGAGTGTTTATGAAGTGCCAGGTACTGTGCCAAGCCGATTAAATGACTTAACTAAGTTACTCCTCACAACACCGGGTTAGTATAATTAAAGTAGGAATAGGAGATTGAGCGTAGTAATATCAAATACAAATAATAGGATCTTCCTTCTTCCCCATGATGCGGTTGAGGAACCTAAGGTAAAGGGAGGTAGAATTACGTGCCCAAAGTGAGAAAGAAGCAGAGCTGGGATTCCAGCCCAGTCCATGTGTTGCAAAGGCCCATACACATCATCTCAACATACCACTCAGGTGGGGGCACCTTTTGTTTTAAACTCCCAGAACAAGTTCCTCTTCTTGCTTCTATTAGATTTAACAAACATCAATTTTTTTGATGGTACAGGTTAAAATTTCTCTTTAAAATACTGAAATTTGTAATGCCAAAGCAGTTAAACTTCTGTTTTGCCAAATGCATCACATTTATTGTAGGGATTAAAACCTGTCTGTCTCTTTTCTGCCTAACCCAACTGATCAATGTCCTTTCATATGTTGCCTTATATTCACCTTTCTTAGTCACACTCTTAGTTATCTGAGATTTAGATTGGGGTCGTGTCAGCCAATTCTGGTTTTTAATATTTTATTTGTCCTCATTCATAACCTGCATGTGTACTGACAAAGCATGGTTACTATCTGAAGGTCAAAATTTGTCACACACAAAAAAGGTAAAATTAAAGAAATTTAAGAACAGTTGTCTTGGGCAGTTTGGGTGTGTTAACAAAAATATCATAAATTGGATGACTTATTTGCAACATAAATTTATTTCTCACCATTCTAGAGGCTGAAAATCTGAAATCGGGGTGCCAGCATCATTGGTTCCTGGTGAGGGCCTTCTTTATGGTTGCCAAAGGCTGCCTTTTCACTGTGTCCTTACAAGGGGAAAGAAAATTAGTTAGCTCTCATTTCATTTTTGTTGTTGTTGTTTTCTTATAAGGACACTAATTTCATTTGAAAGGGCCCCATCCTTTTTACCTAATGATCTACCAAAGGTCTCATCTCCAAATACTGTCACGTAAAGATTAGAGTTTTGGCATATGAATTTAGGGAAGACAGAAACATTCAATCCATAACTATTCAACTAAAGCACCTTTTGTTACAATCCTAGATTTCTCTCTGTTTTGATGTCCCAGGTCAGCACCTAAGTGCTGCAACCAGACTTACAGTCTGACCACTGTCTGAAGCTCATTCATGGGTGGGGTCTTGGATTACCTCACTTGGACAGCTCCTGCTACCTGCCAACTAACTGTGTGAGACAGTGACCCAAGCAGTTTAACAACTGTGATATTATGATTGATAATCCGTATGTATTTGGTCTTCATTCCCTTTTCTGGCACAGAGCTCCTAAAGTTCCTGGGATTTCCTAAGTGATGAGAACTTTAAAGTTGTCTTTTGATGTTACTTAGGTGACTTTTAGACCGCACCTAAGGATGGGGGCTGGTTGCCGGTGGATCCAACCATGTGCTTAGAGGGACAGAACCTTTGGTCCCACCCCTTGACTTCCAGAGAGGGGAGAAGAACTGGAGGTTGAGTTCAGTCATCAATGGTTGATGATTCCATCAGTCCTGCCTTTGTAATGAAGCTTCTATACAAATCCAAAAGGGGAAAGTTCAGAGAGCTTCTGGATTGGTGGACATGTGGAGATGCTGGAGTACTGGCACCCTGGAGAGGGCAAGGAAGCCCTGGGTCCTTTCTCACACACCTTGCCCTAGGCATGTCTATCTGGCTGTTCCTGAGTTATATATAGCCTTTCATAAGAAACCAGTAATCTAGTTAGTAAAATGTTCCTCTAAGTTTTGTGAGCTGCTTTAACAAATTAATCGGACCTGAGGAGAGGGTCGTTGGAATCTCTGATCTGTAGCAATTTTGTCTGAAGTTCAGATGATAACCTGGACTTGCCACTGGCATCGGAAGTGTGTGTGGGAGGGGGTGGGGCGGGTAAGAGCAATCTTGTAGGGCTGACCCCTTTACCTAAGGAATCTGACGTTATCTTGGGTAGACAGCAGTAGTTGTTGGGGAAACACATTCCCCTCCACCCTCACAGGTTAGAAACCGGGGTCAGAACACCCTTAATAAAGAAAGAACATTAGATGCTATGGCTGATCCCAGTGTCATCTGGTGGCTGTGATTGTGTGTATTTATTTCTGCCAGACTATTTGCTCCCCATGGACAGAATGTGTCAGTCTTACTGTGTTCCTAAGGGAATGGCATGGTGTTGCCATGCAGTATAAAGTTGTCACTGAAGGAAAGATTCTTCTTTAACAAAAAGAGTCCTGGAGCATCTGCACTCTGAAGGCTTTAGACAAACTTGAGCAAACATGACATTGACTGTAAACTGGGGGACAAGCAACTTCTAATTGTCTATTAGTTCTTGGAGCCATTCAATTCCTTTGATTTAACTGTGTTAGTCTCCCTGTAATTATTCTCTTAAAATGTAGTGTGATTTCTGAAGTCTAAGAGAAAAATTTTCCCACCTAATGCTTTGTGTACAAAATATTAGCTGTGAGTTAATATTCTAAACCTTTATTACTTCCTTGCCTGGCTCAAAAAAACACATTTGTACCTACTGTCTGCAGTCAGAATAGGCTAGATGCTGAGCTAGATGTTGGGGATATAAAGATGAAAAATTTCTGTTCTTAAATTTAAGAACAGTGGGGGGAGACAGATGCAGAAACAGATGCAAAAAGGGTAGCTTTCTCACTGATAATGTTGAGAAGCCAAAAACTTTGTTTATACATCTGGTTATCTGAGTTTGTGTAGTTGATATATTTATTACTTACCTTCCACAAAGCTGCTTTGGTGTAGTCGACTCCAAAACACAGATTATTAAATCATTAAATCAAACAATCAGATTATTAAATCATGCTCAGAGATTGAAATAAGTACATTCAGTATCTTCGGAACAGTCTCATTCAGTTAAACCCTGATCTAATTTCTATACGATGCCATTTAGGTATATGAGGGTTTCTTATGTGCCCATAAAATCCAAGAGGCAAATTTACAGTAAAGCTAAATTTCAGGGTATCTCACCCACATGGGGCCCTAGAAATGAGTTCATATGGCCAAATGTCTTAGCAAAATTTTACAAAAGAAGATATTTTAACCACTGTGGTCTGTGCCTTGGTACTTCAACTTCCCATCCATCACACTTCCCCTCAGGTAGGGTAGTGCATTAGTGGCCTTGAGCAGTTCTTAGATACAACCAAGTGGAAATTGATTTGGAATACATATTATTTGGATTCAGTGGGATCATTTATGTAGCCTGCAATCTCTTCTGCATACAGTTAAATTATTCTAGCTGCTCTAGTCCTGACTTGCAAATTGAAATGAAATATACTGAATTTCAGGGGACCCCGAATAGTCAAAACAACTGTGAAAAAGAAGAACAAAATGGGAAGACTCATAGTTCTTGATTTCAGAACTTTCTATAAGGATAGTAATCAAAACAGGATGTTACTGGCCTAAGGGTAGACACATGGACTGATGGAACAGAATTGAGAGCCCAGAAATAAACTCTTATATATATGGTCGGTTGATTTTCAACAAGGACACCAAGGCCTTTCAATAAGAAAAGAACAGTCTCTTCAAAAATGATGCTTGGAAAACTGGGTATCACATATCAAAAAAATCACTTAAGTATTCTGTAGCCAGGGGCACCTAGCTGCCTTGTGACTCTTGATCTCAGGATTGTAGGTTCAAGCCCCATGTTGGAGGTAGAGATTACATAAATAAATAAATAAATAAATAAATAAATAAAATCTTTAAAAAGAAATTGTTCTGTAGCCCAAAAAGCAGGAGAAAAAGTATATTACAGAGGTATGTCAAGCAGTTGAGTAACACAAGTATTACAATACTCTTACGGATTTTGTGATACTTTGATAACTTTTCCAAATTGATTTCTTATTCTAAATAAGTACTCACTTTCATACCTAATTTTGTATTCATAATTTTTTAAAAATTTACTCTGAAAGTGTTCCCTACCATCCCCAAAATAGTAAAAGCTTCATAAAATCTGCATTGACCTCTGGAAACTAGGTAGTGAGTCTCTAGTAGCCCAAATAGCACAGATAATGACAAATGAAGTAAGGCTGAGTTCTAGCTGAACCTGCTTCCTTGGCTGGGTGCCCTCATGTAAAGTACACACTGAAAATTCTACACAACAGCCCTATCACCTGCTATGCAGATGTTTCTATACACACACCCGCACACACACACACACACACACACACACACACACACACACACGTTTCAAGTGGGGTTTGATCTTCTCAGTGTAAAGTTAGACTATCTTCTAGATACTAGTTTTTCAAAAGCATTAATGATGGCAGTTTTTGGCCCTGAAGTGATTTAGCGTTCTGTTTATATTTTTATTTTTTAAAAAATATTTTATTTATTTGTCAGAGAGAGAGTACACTGGCAGGCAGAGGCAGAAGCAGGCTTCCCGTCGAGAAAGGAGCCCTATGTGGGACTCGACTCCAGGACACTAGGATCATGACCTGAGCTGAAGGCAGCCACTTAACTGACTGAGCTACCCAGGCATCCCGTGCTCTGTTTTTATTAATTGAAAAAGTATTTATTAGGTATATACTCTGTTCAAGACCCTGTGATAACCAAAAAAGATGAGTGAAGCCAGATTTTGTCCTCAAATCAGTCTAAGACATATCTGTGTAGTACAATAGAATAAAAAACAGTGATGTGTCTCACAGAGGTTCTTGGAAACTATTATGAGTACAGTGATCATATAATGTGTTGTTCAAACTCGATACTTTTGAGAGTGAAAAAAGACACTGCTAATAATTAAATTGAGACAACAGGCAAAAAGTGGGACAATCCAGGCAAACCAAGACTTACGGTCATCCTTGTTATGGGGAATTGTGAGAGGAAAATCATAGTGAAAAGGGACATTTGGGATAGTTTTTTGTGTCAGCTTGACTGGATCAGAGGATGCCCATTTATCTGGTTAAGCATTACTTCTAGGTATATCTGTGAGGATGTTGCTGAATGAGATTAGCATTTGAATCAGTGGACTCAGTAAAGAAGTCCATCTACTCCCTAAAGTGGAGGCTCTCATCACCTCTTTCTTGCCCTTCAACTGAGATTTACATCTGCTTCCCTGTTTCTCAGGCCTTCGTACTTGAACTGAATTACACCACTGATTTTCCTAAGCCTCCAGCTTGCAGAAGGCAGATGGTGGCTCTTCTCAACTTCCATAGCTGGGTGAGTCAATTCTTCATAATAAACCTGCTTTCATATCCTATTGGTTTGGTTTCTCTGAAAAACCTCTACTAATAGAGCATCTATGTTAGCTATAGAGACTGAGCCCAGGGGATAGACAAGTAACATAAAGACATAGGAAGAAAGTAACAAATCATTATTTTGATCACCATTTGTCTTAAGGTTGACTAGACCATGGTGCTTCTGACCCTTCAGAGAAATGTCCATTGTACATGATTTTATGACAGTTACAAAACTCAGAAAAATGCTAATAGGATTACACATCTCTGAGTAGTCTCTATTCTAAAGTCATGTGTCAAAAAGTATTTTTTTTTTTTTTTAGCAAAGTTGAAAGCATTTTCTTAGGAGATAATGTTTTATGATCAAAGGCTGTTTTGAAATTGTAACATTTTACTGTCTTTCCTACCTTTATCAGGGTGTCTGCAACCTGATTAGTTTCTTAAAAGATTATTATTTCCCTGTGTTCAACCCACATGTCTGCAAGGACAGGGGTAAGAGCAACCAATCAAAGCCCAGAGTTTAGAAATGGCCAACTATCATGAGGAATAATCCATGGACTATTTTAGATAAAATTCTGACAGCTTGCTCTTGTGACAAAGATGTTAACAAGGAAAGAAAATGGCACTAATTTAATCTATTCTTATAGTTCATTTTAAAATGAGACTAGCATGACACCAAGTTATAATAATAAATACTATAGTAATTTCACAATTCTTCCTACATGCTGTTCACACTCCTTTCACATGCAAATTTGCCATCCATTGCTTCATGACAGTGATTTTAAGTGCATTAAAGAATTCTGAATTTTCTTATACTTGGTCTCCTAATTATGTTGCAAGAACATACACAGAATAGTACCATATACTGGCATTTTCCTGATTTATAGCATCTCTTCTGCAGTGAGTTCCCCTTTTCTCCTGACACAGATATGGGTTCTTGGACATAGTAACACTAGTATAAGTTGATTACTACTTCTATAGTGATTAGTATAGGAGTAATAATCAAATAATCACTAGGAGTAGTGAAAGAGAGAAGTAACATTTTCCAAAAACTAAGTCATTGTGAAATACCCAATACATCTTTATATGGTAGTACAAATTAACATTTATAAAAAGTTTTTTTTTTAAAGATCACTTGGGTGCCTCAATCATTTGAGTATCTGACTCTTGATCTCAACTCAAGTCTTGATCTCAGGATTGTGAGTTCAGACCCTGCATTGGGCTCCACATTGGACATGTAGCCTGCTTAAAAACAAAACAAAACAAAACAAAACAAAACCCCATAGAGTATATATAAAAGACATATCTAAAGATTTCCCGTTTTTGAGAACATGTTTGAAAAGGCTACATAACTGTGAAGAAAAAATACTTAGGATCATTGCTTTTGAGCATCCCACTTTCTAGTGTACTGGATGCAAAGCACAGCATTGGTGTTGTGTTAAAAAAAAGTAGAAATGCGGGTCCCTGAGTGGCTTTGTTGGTTGATCTTAGTTGGTTGGCTAAGGTCATGATCCTGTTGCCCAGGATGGAGTCCTGCCTTGGGCTCCCTGCTCAGTGGAGAGTCCACTTCTCCCTCTGCCCTGTTCATGCTCTTTCTCTCTCTCATTCCCTTTCAAATAAATAATTTAAAAAAAAGAAATATTATAGAAATATTATAATTGTTTAAGGACTGTGAAACCCGAGCCAATTGGGATTTCTTCATACGTGTCAGTGAATGCTAGGTCTACTATTCTAGATGAATTTGGAGTTTGGGGTAGGCCTTGAAAATAATGAAAAGTCTGGAGAGAGCACCTTTCCCTGAGTTAATCTAGCTGATCCATGAAAAGGTAGTATCCAAAGGTAACTCAAAGTCAATATATTGGAAAATCCTTTACTTTGGTGAAACTATGAAGAAGGGGTAGTTGGTCTCATTATATGGTTGTGCTTGGTGTCCATGCTTGGTGATTTAGTGGTGAGAGATTGTGGGGCAATGAATTAAAGTGTCTACTTTCTGAGAAATGACTTTTGTACTTTTCCCTGTGAATAGAAAATTGTGACTGAGGAGTGTTCCAGGTGACAGCCCTTCTCACCTATTTCTTTAGCTTCTTGCCCACCAGGAGAGTGAAAACAAGGCTCTGACTTTGTCAGTAACTTCTCTGCTTGCTTGTTTAATTAATTAACCACCACCTCAGAATTCAGCTTAATAGCCTTAATTATGCAGAAAAACAATACACTGTGTAAATTAGTATACACCAGACGTGACATAATTACCAGGGCAGGGTGGACAACATTTTGTTGAAGTGCGGCTTTGAATGAGTCATTTCAATGCTGAAAATATATTTTTTGTATTTGAGAGCTAATGTACTGAATTGTTCTTTCAGAAACCTGGTTCCAATTGCTCTAAAATGCCAGGTAGGTGGAAAATAATAAATTCTGTGTCTTTTGAGATAAAAACCACATTTTGTATTATACTGCTGGGTGGCACAATCACTGTAATTTAGGAAGGTTGCTATTATTGTATGAGCAAACTTTTTTGGTATTATTACTGTTTATTTTAATGCAGGGACACATTCTCTAGTAGACACATAATGAAAATGGCCCTGTATTAAAACTGTTTACCTGCTGTTTGCTGAAAGGCGTTGTAAAAATTAGAAATAAAAAAGACCTCCTGTCACCTAGCCCATCCCAGGCAGGGCAGAGAGAAAAAGATTATACCCTTTAGCAGCTTTGCTAGGGAGCCAAAAATAGATCCCACTTTTCACATGTCTCACTGAGTAAATTGTAGGTGGAAGGATGAGATCGTTTGTGTCAATTCAGGAAGAAAAACAGTATTCCCACAGATGTTGAGAAAGAGGGGTACCAATTTATTGAGAAATAAATTGACTGAGGTCCCACATTTGAGGGATTTAAGGTCAAAACAATTTTTTTTAATTCCTCAAATTGAGTGTGCTGAATTGTGCAATTATTTAGAGTTTCCCTGTTAACTTATCCAATTATCTGTGTAAGCACATAGGCATTGGAAACAGAGTGGAGAATGTTCTTCTTTCTGGAGAGAAAGTGCAATAAAACACTGGATTGCTTTGAATTTTACTACCTCCTCTTTCCTTTCTCGAGGTGCAAAGGAGCAAGAAACAGCAAAAGTGTACATAAAAGCAGGAAGAAGCAGATGAGTCAGGAGAGGCCTAGGTAATTCACACCAGAAATGAGCCCTCAGACATCAAGGGTTGAAGTGACACTGCAGTGATAAAGCTGAATTAGCCCTTGGCAAAATTGTGAAGCAGTCCCGGGTCAGCCCTTCTCTTGGTTTCTGAGACATTTTCTATCCTTTTCTGCCACCTTTTGCCTTTCCTGTCAATACCCATCCACTCCCCTTTACCCTCCACTGGAGCCCAAGAAACTCCCCTAGTCAGTGAAAATCTTCACCAAACTAAGTCAAAACAAAACAAAAAACAAAAACCCCAAATCCGATGTTAGCTTGTTATCCATTTATTTTGCAAAATCGGTGTCTCTTTATGGCCCCTTCCTCCACCCTTTCTGTCTGACCTCCACTGTGATTAGAGAAGGGGTTACTTTGCAAGTCTTAGACCCTTAAAGCTTTCAAGGACTTTCATATGAGTGACAGGCAGCAGCTAAATGGCTCCAGGGATCCCCACCTGCTAGAGTTTTGCCTGTGTGTAACTCCCTCTCTTTGAGTGTGAGCTGGACCTAGGGTCTCACGTCTAACAGAATGTGGCAAAAATGATGAGATGTCACTTCTGAGATGAGGGTGCAAAAAGACTGTGGCTTTTTTCTTAGGAAAGGATCTTGCACTCTCCCCTGGCTTGCTCTGAGAGAAGCTGCCTGCCACATGGGATATGTCTTATGGGCAGGAACAGAAAGGGGCCTTCAACCAACAGCCCGCCAATGACAAGAGTCAGCTTGGAGGCCGCTCCTTCCTAGGCCGCGCGAATCCAGGCATAGTTGACTGTCTGCCCGCAATTTCCGGAGCGACTCTGAGCCAGATGTGCCCAGGTTCCTGACGCACAGCAACTGTGTGTCACTGAATAAACGTTCACTGTTTTAAACCTCTAAGTGGGGAACAGATTACACAAAGAATAATAAACAATGAATCCTCTCATTTATAACATAAAAATGAATTTCAGTTAAGAGGATAATCAGTTAGTTAATTTGGTTAACCAAATAGTTAAATTAGCCCTGTATTGCCAACATCAGAACTCACCACCAGTCTTGCGGGGTGTATGCTTGGCTGAGGAGCCAAAGGGCGGGAGAAGCGCGTGAAGCTACCCTCTGCGGATTACCGCCGACCGAAAATCTGACGTATCCCTGCCAACCCAGGAGGAGCTAAACGGCAACGCAGGGGGCGTGGTTTGGCCTGGCTACTGCGCCTGCGCTTGCGCCTGCGCCTGCGTGGCCTCATGGGGCTGTGGAGGCCACAGAGATGAGAGGCGCTTTCCTGAGTTTGGAGGTCCCTGTGACTGCAGAAGGGTCACCCATCGCCTCACCACAAGGTACTTTTGTGGGGAACCTGGTGCTAACTTCATTTGCAGTGCACTTACTTTTGTGAGTTTCATGATTGGAACATGGGGCCAATGAGGTCCAAATTTTGGACTCATTTATGAACCCGCGTTGTCGTGTTAGCTTGGCTTGTAAATTTTGTCCTTCGTTCCAAGGGAATTCCCACATTTAACTGACTGTGGAACGCTTTCTTAAACAGAATCTCGTGAGACTACTGCTCTTAAGGAACACACTTTGGGAAACATTGATAAGGCGTTTCCTGTTAATGGGTTTATGGGTTGTTGGCAGTTTTCAGCCATTGTAAATAACTTCTTTGGGAACATCTTGAATTGTTTCCTACAGTACGTCCCCAAGAGAGGAATGGCTGAGTGAAATAACATGGTAGGAAATTTTGATAGAAATTCTCAAATTACTCTTCAGGAATATTACACCTTATTGTGTTTTCCCTAAACTCTGTCATTGGAAATTGCTATAGTAAATATTTGTCAATTTAGTAGGTAAAAAATTATGTATGTGTTTTAAAGTACACCTAGTTTATTTGATTATTAATATAGTTAAACATTTAAAACTTTGGTGAGTTGCTTATATTTGTACTTTCCCTTCTTTTTTTGTCATTATTTTTGGAAGTTTTAAGTATAATTTCGTGTAAATATAAGTGCTTTGAAGGCAGGTAACTGAGTAAGTGGTTAGAATTGTGATAAAGGACAGAGGTTGGAGGCATATTAATTTAGATAGCTTGGTTGAAGACCACTCAGAGAAGGTGACATTGTTTGTCTGAAACATCTTTTATTTGCTTTTGTACAAAACATTGTCCAGATTCAGCTTCACCCTTCCCATTGAGCTCTTCAGCGGATTGTCCTGTATGAACAACATTAAAAACTTCCCCTGGCTTCCCCTTGACCAAAGTAAATGGGGAACCCAGCAAGAGGCCAGAGGGAGGAAGGGGAGAAATCAGGGTATCTATTTCCCTAAACCTCTTGCCTCTTCCCCCAGTAGTTATCCCAGCCTGATGAAGATCATTGCCTGTGTCAAGGCAACTTTCTCTTTTTGAACCTTTCTTGATTCAAGTAATAGCTCTATCTCATCATCCCCACCCCCAGCTCTAGCAACGTAAAGCTTCATCTCTTGTAGTTTACCTAACCCCAAGCACACCTTTATAAGTAGTCTTTGCAAATACACAATCTTTAAATTATTGTAGTGTGCCATCTATTTCCTTTTGAGACCTACCCATATCCTTTCTGCTAAGCCAGTTTGCCCATCTTCCTGCTGCTGTGAATGTTTGCTGCTAATGGCTTACAACTGTGCACTTCAGAAAATTGCCCTTGGGCTCAGGGAGCCTCCTTACTCAGAAATGCCCCAGAAGTTCAGCTCTCCCACCCTGGGGGCAGCCTGCAGCCCTTGACTGACTGACTGATGTAAAGGGGCAGGATACAAAAGTCTAAACTCAGCCTTGGTGACTAGAAAAAAGCAACAAAAGGTGATGAGTCATACCAGATACTAGGCAGTAATATGAATCTGTATTATTTAAAACCTTGAGGTACTTGCCCGGGTAGACAAATAGAATAACACAGAATAGACTAAAATCAAACCAGGGTATATTTGGGAGTTTTATATATGAGAGAGGTGATAAAATCAGTAGGAAAAGGTTGAACTATTTAAGAAATAATTCTGAGAATATTGGCTATGATACAGTACAAGATAAATTAAGATTTCCATATCATCTCATTCACAAAAATACATTTCAGATAGGTTAAAATTCTAAATTCCAAAAGTGAAACTATAAAGCCTTTAATCAAAACATGGGAGAATTTCTTTATGCTATTAGTATTATTAAGTTATTATTATTATCAAATAATAATATTATATTATTAAATATATTATTATTATTAAATCATTAAATTATGCTGTTAGTATTTTTAAATGCAAAAAGTAAAAAGGAATATCTTGATAACTTTCCTACATTAAAACAGAAAACTTCTGTGTGATAAAAGGTGACAAAAATGAAAATACAAGTCATAGAGAAAACAGCTACAATTCATATTACCAGTGAAATATCTGTCCAGAATATATAAAATGCTATGAGAAATTGAAAATCTCAAAAAGAAATATTGTCAAAAGATATAATAATAAATTCGTAGAGGAAAACAGATGTCCAGTAAATATATGCGAAGATGTCCAACTTCCTTTGTAATTAGGAAATGTGAATTAAAACAAAGGTACAACATTTTATATTTTAAAATTTATTAATTTTGATGATATTAACTGTTAGTGATGACATGGAGAAATATGAACTCTAACACACAGCTGGAGGGAGAGAAAATGGATCTAATCACTTTGGAAAGGCAATTTGGAAGTAGCAAGTAAAATCCGACAGTGTGTATACTCTGTAACTCAATGATTCTATTTCTGGGGCCTGCTTATCCAGGAGAAACTCATGCAAGGAAGCATGTACAAAGACTTTTATTTCTGAATTATTTGTTTATTTTACAAGGCTAAGACGACCTAACTTTCTGACAATAGGGCAATGGAAAAATACATGGTAGTTTGACACAGTGAAGTTGGGTTATGGACATTGGGGAGGGCGCTGTGGTGAGTGCTGTGAAATATTAAGCATGAGGATTCACAGACCTGTACCTCTGGGGCAAATAATACATTATATGGTAATAAAAAATAATTAATAAAAAAGGATGAAAATGAATGAACTAGATTTGAATGTGAAATTTCAATGTGAAAAAGTCTTAACATAATATTGGAGGTTTAAAAAAAGGTTGAGTATAGATATAGTACAAACATTTAGGACGTTTACTCAAAGGAAGAACAAAGTGTGTATGAGTTTGTTAACACTTATTTTAGGCAGGGGTTATTTCTGGATAGAAGGTGGGATCATACTTGTATTTGCAGTGGTTTTGGGGTTTTTTTTTGACAATAAAGATAATCTAAAGAGAATAGTTAAATAAAAGCAAAATATTAATAGAGATTTAATCTTAGTAACAAGTATATCAATATCTCATACATTTCCTATAATTTTTTATTTGGCATAAATATAATAAAACAATGTACAAAAAACCACGTTAAAAATATATAGAAAAAATTAAAATGAACAATGAAAATCATACATCTTTAAACAATACCTAAATTATTTGTGTTAACATGGCTCTAAAACACTAGTTAAAAATTTGTTAATGAGGGGGGCGCCTGGGTGGCTCAGTGGGTTAAGCCGCTGCCTTCGGCTCAGGTCATGATCTCAGGGTCCTGGGATCAAGTCCCGCATCGGGCTCTCTGCTCAGCAGGGAGCCTGCTTCCTCCTCTCTCTCTGCCTGCCTCTCTGCCTAATGTAATCTCTCTCTGTCAAATAAATAAATAAAATCTTTAAAAAAAAAAATTTGTTAATGAGGAAGATACTTGATGTAAAGAATTAATAAATATGGGTTTGATCTTTAAAAAAGTCAGAGCCTTTTGCCTCATGTAAGATATCCACATGTTGCTTTCATATTACAGAACTCCCCATGGGAGAAGTTGTTTTCAATTCCAGAAACCAAAACGTTAAAACAAGAACATTATTTCAAAAGGTAAGAGAACACTGAAAACAATATTTTGTAATTAATGTTTTTGCTTTAATGTTCTGGTTTCTGGGATTTAAAAAGCTTCTCCATTAAACTATACATAAAAAGGGTGCTTGGGTGGCTCAGTGCGTTAGGCCTCTGCTTTCGGCTCAGGTCATGATCTCAGGGTCCTGGAGTCCTCAGGTCATTGGGCTCTTTGCTCAGCAGGGAGCCTGCTTCTCCCCTTCCCCCTCTGCCTGCCTCTGCCTACTTGTGGTCTCTCTCTCTGTCAAATATATAAATAAAATCTTAAAAAAAAACTATACATAAAAAAATAATTTAAAATATATCATCTAGCATTCTAGCTAGTAATTTACTATCAGTTGACTATTATAAATATAATATTTATTGTTAAACATTAATAGATGATAAATGATTATAAAATAATAATTTGAAATAACATGCATTAAATAATTTAAAATGTATTATCTGGTATTTTTAGCTATATATGTAGGTATTTTACGATATCTAGTCTGCTAGAAGCAGAAGCTGGAGGCGGTATATATGCAGATACTTGAATGTGATAAAGAAGCAATCTATGCAAAAATTAGTTCCAGAGAGAAAACAAAGTTCTGGGACAGGGATAGTTTATAGAGTGTTCAAGAATTGTCAGTGCAAGGGTGCCTGAGTGACTAATTCATTAAGCATCAGACTCTTGATCTCAGCTCAGATCTTGATCTCAGGGTGGTGAGTTCAAGCCCCATGTTGGGCTCCACACCCTCTAGAGCCTACTTAAGAAAAAAAAAAAAAAAGAAAGAAAGAAAGAAAGAACTGTCAGTATAGCAAGTGTAACTAGCATGATGTAGCAAGGGGGGAGAATAATTGGAGACAATGTCAGAGACGAAATAAGGCCAAAATAGATCCTGTTGGAGTTGTGTAGGGCATATTAAGAATCTTGGATTATTCAGATTTTGGTGGGAAACCATAAAATAGTTTGATTAGAGGAATGATGTGATATGATTACGTTTTTTAGAGGTTACTCTCTTTGTTCTATGGAATATAGTAAGGGGGTCAGCTGGCTTTTGAAGTAGTCCAGGTGGGAGATGATGATGACTATATGGATTATCATCTCTGTTCCCAAAATCAACAAAAGCACTGAATACTCTGGCACATGGGTATTATTAGCATGTCTTTTCTTACCAGCATCATTCCTCCCCTTATTTCTTCAGCTGCTGTGAGGCAGGGCACTTGGAAGAAGAATTCATTAATGGGATTTTTTAATGCCATAATTTTACTTCTGCAAACTCTGCTTCCATTAATTACTTTCAACATGGTATGTTTTAGTAAATTCCACAGTTAGTCTTCTTGGTTAAGGTAATTTCTCATCTAGTTCCACAAATTACCTGGAATATTTTATTGAATTAAATAGAGTATCTGGGTGGAAAGGCTGTTTATGGGCAGGGCATCATTTATTGCACATAAGTACCATTATTCATCATTATGCTCATTATAGTACAAAGGCTTTATCTGCTTTTGACATCTTGCCCTTTAAAGCAACCCAATTTTGGCTGCATGTGGAGGTTTAAGACGAAGTACAGCCCATTTTTCTAATGATGGTGCTATAGAAGCTAATGGCAGCATAAACCACTCTAGACAACTAAGAACAACTTGAGTAGTACTTTTAAATACTTTTAGAGGAAAATCTGAAAATCTATCAAGAAGGAAAAATGGAAGTTTACTTTATAATCAAAGAGCTTTTAATTCTTGTTATTACCATCATGGATAGGGAAAAAAGGAAACACACCTTAATATGAATCGAATTTATGTGCATGTGCCTGCATGGGTAATACTCTCTACAGAGACCTTGATTAGGAGAGAGCATGCATTATGAGGAATCAGAAGTTGAGTTCAAGTGTGAGTCACGTTCTGATCTGGCAATTTGGTGAGTGACCTTAGGCAAATCAGCTTGTTTCCTGGGCTGCTTGCTCTAATATTCCACAGTTGTATAATCTCTCTTTGTATGAAGAAGGGGTGATCAATACCCATTTGACAGGTGTCTCATTTGTGGATAACTACTTGACAACTGTGATATTTGCCTTTGTAAGTATGATTCCCCAGAGGCATTGACCTCAAAATTTTCTGTCTGCTGCTCATGATGTATCATAGGCTTAACAATATTTTTCCACGATGAAGATAGTGCTGATAATGAAGTTGGAAGTCCATACATTTGAATGTTGTATTTTTAATCTTTTAATCTCTTTTATTACGAACCCTTCTAAGAATGTCTTAAGAAATATCACTATAGGAACATACCCACCCCTTATACTCACTTTTTTAAAAATTGTGATATATTGGTGGTATATTTTATTAATGATCTATTTCCTGTGGGATATGTCTCCCTAAAGAAAGTACAGGGTGAAAATGAACTATTAGGTATTTAGCTTCTTAACTTAGGTACTGCTTTAAATGTTCTATTTGTGCTTTAGAAATTTTCTATTTGTGCTTTAAGTTTCTGAGATCACTTACCTAGGAGTGATAAGAGGCAAGAAAATGTGAGTACTGGAAGGCGTGGGTAAAGGAGAGGATAATAGTAGGTTTCAGAGTTTAGGTCAGGGTGGTCGGAAGAAAAATAAAAGTGGAAGTATGAGGGCGGAAGAGAGGGGAGGATTTATTCTATTTACCCAAAAGCTGTATTGGTAATACATACCTTAGAACAAGTCATTCATTCATTAATTTGTTGAATAGTTGTTAAATAATGTTATGCTAGGGGTGTGGGAATCAAATACAAATAGGATATCATCAAATAGTGAGAAGAGATCATAGTTTACAGAAGAGATGCAAAACAGTTCTTTGGGCGTATGGAGAGATAAGAAAGTGCTTTGTTATTCTTGAGCAGGTCAGGGAGGTCTCTAGAAAAGAGGTCTTGAAGGATGGTGGAAATTTTTCACTCTGGCAAATATTTAATGAATGTTTATATTGAGGCAGGATTTCTTCTTGCTGCTGGAGATATGGAATTAAACAACATGAAGTCCTTGCTCTTGAGGAACCTTCATTCTGGAAGGAAAAGACAGAAGATTAGTATTCAGTGTTTCTTTTTTCCTTATAAGTGTTACAGAGAAAAATAAAGCAGAATAACAAGAGTTGAAAATAATGGGTAGTTCTATTTTATATAGGGTATATGCAGGAACGGCTTCATTAAGAAGATGACTTTTGAGCAGAACCATGATGGAAGAGGGTGCAAGTGATGAGGATATCTGGGGTGAGCATAGCAGTTGGGGAGATAAGCATGCTAGACATGTTTTAAGTACATTAAGGAGGCCAGTGTGGCTACAATAAAACAAGCATGAGAGAGAGCAGAAGAGTATGAGATCATAGAAAAAACCAAGGGGGCCATATTATGGAGGATCATGTAGCCTATCTCAGAACTTTGGGTTTTACTCTAAATAAGGTGAGAAATCACTGGAAAGTTTTAAGTTGAGCAATATGATGATTACACTGTTGGCTAAAGAACAGATCTTGTGTGAATTGGAGAGGGGGCAAGTAATGGTAGAAGCAGGGAGGCTTGTTAGTGGGTTATCATGACAACCCAGTTGAAGAGTGGTGGTGGTTCAGATCTGAGTGGTAACAGCAAACATAATGAGAAATAGTTGGATTTTGGATATATTTTAAAATTAGAACCCAGGGGATTCACTCTTGAATTGGGTATAAGAGTAAGAAAAAGAGAGTAGTCAAGGATGACTCCAAAGTTTCTGACATGGAGTAACTGCAAGGTTGACAACTAATCTTAGATGACATGGAACAACTGATATGGTGAAAGCTGCAGAAAAGCACAGGTGTAGTGGGGGAATATGGAAATTAATATTATGTCTTAATATTTTAAATTTTAAGTGTTTATTTATTAGACATCCAGGTGGAGATGTTGAGTAGTTTGTTGGCCATATGAGCCTGGAGTTCAAGGGATGAATTGGATCTAAGGAAATGAATTTGAGAGTTGCTTATGCAGAAATGGCATTAAAGTCCTGGACTAGATGAGATCTCCTAGGGAGTAAGTGAAGATAGAGGAGAAGTTTTAGTATGAACCCTGGATTACTCTGACATCTAGCTCCCTGGATGATGAGGGAGACATAGTAAAAATGAGTCCAAGAAGGAGCAGCAGTTGGTTTAGACATACGAAGAATGAATGATGTCCCAAAAGCCAGGTGAAGAAAGTATTTCAAGAAGAGGGGAGGGACGCCTGGGTGGCTCAGTGGGTTAAGGCCTCTGCCTTTGGCTCAGGTCATGGTCCCGGGGTCCTGGGATCCAGCCCCACATCGGGCTCTCTGCTCAGCAGGGAGCCTGCTTCCTCCTCTCTCTCTGCCTGCCTCTCTGCCTACTTGTGATCTCTATCTGTCAAATAATAAATAAAATCTTTAAAAAAAAAAAACAAGAGGAGGGGAATTTGCAACGTCAAATACTGCAGATTGGTCTAGCAACATGAGCATTTAGGATTGTCCATTGGATTGTTGACCTTTATGAGAGTAGTTTTAGTGAAGTTATGGGGACAAAAGCCAATCTGGAATAGGTTCAAGAGAGAGTAGGAAGTGTTTGTAGCCATCATGTCAATGGCCATGAATTTGAGATCAATAAATTCCAACTCCAGCTCTTGGACAAAGGTAGTTTCCTGTAGAATCACTTTGGAGACTGGAAAGCCCTTCACCCACCTCCCTTCTGGTAACCCATCCCCTCACCACCTCCCTTTTGGTAACCATTAGTATGGTGGAAGAGTCTTTTTCTTGATTTCTCTCTCTCTCTCTCTCTCTTTCTCTTTGCTTATTTGTTTTGTTTCTTAAATTCCACGTATGAGTGAAATCATATGTGGTATTTGCCTTTCTCTGACTTATTTCCCTTAGCATTATGCTCTGTATCTCCATGTCAGTATAAATGGCAAGACTTCATTCTTTTTTACAACTGAATAATATTCCACTATATATATACACACACCACATTTTCTTTATCCACTTACCAATCAGCGGACACTTGAGCTTCTTCCATAATTTGGTTGTAGTAAATAATGCTGCTGTAAACATATGAGAGCTTGTATTGCTATGAATTAGTGTTTTTGTATTCTTTGGGTAAATTCCCAATAGTGAAATTGCTGGATCATAGGGTAGTTCTATTTTTAACTTTTTGAGGAACCTCCATACTGTTTTCCACAGTTACTGCACCAGTTTGCATTCCCTCCAACAGTGCACAAGGGCTCCTTTTCTCCACATCCTCACCAACACCTGTTGTTACTTGTGTTCTTGATTGTAGCCATTCTGATAGGTCTGAGGTAATATCTCATTATAGTTTTGATTGCATTTCCCTGATGATGCATGATACTGAGTATCTTTTTCTTTGTCCCTTGGCCACGTGGATGTCTTCTTTGGAGAAACATCTGTTCTTGTTTTCTGCCCATTTTTAATTGGACTTTTGTTTATTTCCATTGCTGTGCAGAAGCTGTTTACGTTAACGAAGTCCAAATAGTTTATTTTTGTCTTCGTTTTCCTTGTTTCAGACTTATCTAGAAAAAAGTTGCTACCGCTGATGTCTGAGAAGTTACTGCCTTTGCTCTCTTCTAGGATTTTTCTGGTTTTAGGTCTCACATTTAGGTCTTTAATCCATTTTGAGTTTATTTTTGTTTATAAGAAAGTGGTCCAGTTTCATTCCTATGGATGTAGCCGTCTAGTTTTCCCAACACCATTTGTTGAAGAGACCATCTTTTCCCCATTAGATATTCTTTTCTGCTTTGTTGAAGGTTAATTGTGGGTTCATTTCTGGGTTTTCTCTTCTGCTCTATTGATCTATGTGTCTGTTTTTGGGCCAGTGCTATACTGTTTTGATTACTACAGCTATGTACTATAGTATGAAATATAAAACTGTGATGCCTCCAGCTTTGCTTTGCTTTTCAAAGATTGCTTCTTTTGTGGTTCCATATAGATTTTAGGATTGTTTGTTCTAGCTCGTGAAAAATGCTGTTGGTATTTTGATAGGGTTTGCATTAAATGTGTGGATTGCTTTGGGTAGTATAGATATTTTAACAATATTTGTACTTTCAATCCATGAACATGGAATGTCTTTCCATTTCTTTGTGTCATCTTCAGTTTCTTTCATTGGCGTTATATAATTTTCAGAGTACAGGTCTTTCCATCTCTTTGGTTAGGTTTATTCCTAGGTATTTTATTATTTTTCATGCAGTTGTAAGTTGGAATGTTTTCTTAATTTCTTTCTCTGCTGTTTAATTATTGGTGTATAGAAATGCAACAGATTTCTGTATTGATTTTGTATGCTACAACTTTATCAAATTCATTTATCAGTTCTAGCACTTTTTTGTTAGAGTCTTTTGCGTTTTCTGTAATAGTATCATGTCATCTGCAAATAGTGCTTCTTCCTTATTGATTTGGATTCCTTTTATTTCTTTTTGTTGTCTGTTTGCTGTGGCTAGGACTTTCAGTACTATGTTGAATAAAAGTGGTGAGCATGAATATTCTTGTCTTCTTCCTGATCTTCAGGGAAAGGCTCTTAGTTTTTTCCATTAGAATGATGTTAGCTGTGGGTTTTTCATATATGACATTTATTACGTAGAGGTATGTTCCCTTTAAACCTACTTTGTTGAGGGTTTTTATCATGAATGGATGTTGTACTTTGTCAAGTGTTTTTCTTATTGAAATGATCCATGTTCTTACCTTTTATTGATAGGATGTATGATGTTAATTGATTTGTGAACCACCTTTGCAACCAGGGATAAATCCCACTTGATTGTGGTGTGTTCTTTTTAACATATTTTTGGATTCAGTTTGCTAGTATTTTGTTAAGGATTTTTGCGTCTATATTCATCAGAGATATTGGCCTATAGTCCTCTTATTTTGTGGTGTCTTTATCTGGTTATGGTCTCATGGTGATGCTGGCCCCATAGAATGAATTTGGAAGATTTCCTTCCTCTTCTATTTTTTGGAATAGTTTGAGAAGAATAAGTATTAACTCTTCTTTAAATTTGGGAGAGTTTGCTTGGAAAACCGTCTGGTTCTAGACTTTTGTCTATTGGAAGTTAATTTTGATTTACTGATTCAATTTCTTTGTTGGTAACCAGTGTTCATGTTCTCTATTTCTTCCTGTTTCAGTTTTGGGAGGTTATATGTTTCCAGGAATTTATCTATGTCTTCTAGGTTGTCCAATTTGTTGGCATATAATTTTTCCTATATTCTTTTACAGTTGTTTGTATTTCTGTGATGTTGGTTGTTACTTCTCTCTCATTTGTGATTTTGTGTTCTTTCTCTTTTTCTCTTGATGAGTCTGGCTAGAGGTTTATCAATTTTAGTGATTTTTTTTCAAAGAACCATTTCCTGATTTCACTGATCTTTTCTATATTGGTTTTTTAGTTACTATATCATTTATTTCTGCTCTAATATTTATTATTTTCCTCCTTCTTCTGGTTTTAGGTTTTATTGTTCTTTTTCTTGCTCCTTTAGGTGAAAGGTTAAGTCATTTGAGATTATTCTTATTTCTTGAGGTAGGCCTGTATTGCTATAAACTTCCCCTTTGGAACTGCTTTTCCTGCGTCCCAGAGATTTTACACCGTTATGTTTTTATTTTCATGTACTTTTTAAAATTTATTCTTTTATTTCTTTTTTGACCCATTCATTGTGTAGTAGCATGTTATTTAACCTCAATGTATTTGTGATTTTTCCAGATTTTTTTCTTGTGGTTGAGTTCTAGTTTCATAGCATTGTGGTCAGAAAGATGCATGGTATGACTTTGATCTTCTTTAATTTGCTGAGGCTTTTTTAATGGCTTAATATGGGATCTGTTCTGGAGAATGTTTCACATACACTTGAAATAATGTGTATTCTTCTTTTTTAGGGTACAATGTTCTGAATGTGTCTGTTAGATCCATCTGGTCCAATGTGTCATTCAAAGCCATTGTTCCTTGTTGATTTTTATGTTAGGTGATCTGTCCATTGAGGTAAATGGGGTGTTAAAATCTCCTACTGTTATTGTATTATTATTGACTAGTTTATGTTTGTTAATAGTTGCTTTATGTATTTGGGTGCTCTTATGTTGGGTGCATAAATATAAATATTTATAATTGTTATTTTTTGTTGTTGGATGTCCCCTTTATTATTATATAGTGTCCTTCTTTGTCTCTTGTTACATCATTGTTTTAAAATCTAGTGTGTCTAGTATGACTACTGCTACTCCAGCTTTTTTTTGACATCTGCATGCATGATAGATGTATCTCTGTCCCTTCACTTTGAATCTGCAGGTGTATTTAGGTCTAAAATGAGTCTCTTGTAGGTAGCATATAGATGGGTCTTGTTTTTTATCCACTCTATCACTCTGTGTATTTTGCTTGGAGAATCTAGTCTACTTAACATTCACAGTAATTATTGATAGATATGTATTTGTTGCCATTTTATTGTTTCTGGAGATTTTCCCAGATCCTGTCTTATCTTTCTCTTTTTCATGGTTTGATGGTTTTCTTTAGTGGTATATTTGGATTTCTTTCTCTTTATTCTTTGCATATTTAGTAGTGGTTTTTGATTTGTGGTTACCATTAGTTTTTTTTTTAAGGTTTTTTATTTATTTGACCTGGAGAGAGAGCACAAGTAGGCAGAGCAGCAGGTAGAGCGAGAGGGAGAAGCAGGCTCCCCACTGAACAGGGAGCCCAATGTGGGACTCAGTTGCCAGAACCTGGGATCATGACCTGAGCTGAAAGCAGCTGCTCAACCGACTGAGCCACCCCGGCGCCCTACCAGTAGGTTTGTATATAATAGTATATAGCAGTAGATATTAAGTTGATGGTAATTTAAGTTTGAACCTGTTCTTTACTCTTCTCCTTCCCACATTTTAGGTATATGGTGTCATATTTTACATCCTTTTATTTTGTGAGTCCTTGACTGATTTTTTTTTACAGAAATATTCATTATTCATTATTACTGTTTTTTTGTTACCTACCTTCATACTGTCACTTTTGGACTTTCCTTTCCATGTAAGGTGTCCTCTTTAATATTTCTTGCAGGGCTGATTTAGCAGTTATAAAGTCCTTTAGTTTTCATCTGGGAAACTCTTTATATCTTCTTCTATTCTAAATGATAATTTTCCTGGATCGAGTATTCTTGTCTACAGCTTTGTTGTTGTTGTTCAGTGTTTTGAATGCATCATGCCACTTTCTTCTGACTTGAAAAGTTTCTGCTGAAAAATCCCCTGAAAGCCTTATGGGGTTTTCCTTATATATTATTGTCTTCTTTTGTCTTGCTGCTCTAACATTTATTTATCACTGTATTTTACCTTTTTAATTACAATATGTCTTGGTGTGGATCTGCTTTTGTTGATTTTGTTGGAGGTTCTCCATGCCTCCTGGATCTGGATATCTGTTTCCTTCCCCATATTAAGGAAGTTGTCTGCTATTATTTCTTCAAATAAATTTTCTTCCCCCTTTTCTTTCTCTTCTTCTGGGGCTCGTATAATATGAATGTTATTACATTTGATGAGGTCACTGAGTTCCCTAAGTTTGTTCTCATTTTGCATAATTATTTTTTCTTTCTTTTGTATAGCTTGATTACTTTTCATTACTGTGTTTTCTAGGTCATTAGTTTGGAAGGTCTCCTTCTTCCAGCATGCTGTTCATTCCATCAGTTCATATTTGATTGGTTCTTGTCTACCTCTGTGTTAAAGGTCTCACTGACGTCTTCCACTGTTCTCTCAAGTCTAGTGAATATCCTTATGATCTTTGCTTTAAATACTCTGTCAGATTTCTTACTTATATCTGTTTCACTTAGCTCTCCAGCTGTGGCCTTCTCCTGTTCTTTCATTTGGGACAAATTTCTCTGTATTCTCATTTTGTCTAAGTCTCTGTGCCTGTTTTTCTGCATTAGGAAAGTCATCAGTATCTCCTGTTATTTTTTAAAAAATACTTATTTATTTTAGAGAGAGAGTGTGTGTGTGTACATGAGTGGGAGGGGTAAAGGGAGAGGGAGAAAGACCCTTAAGTGGACTCTGCTCTGAGCTTGGAGCCTGACGGGGGACTCAGTCTCACAAACCTGAGATCATGACCTGAGCCAAAACCAAGAGTTGGAGCTTAACTCACTGAGTCACCCACGCGCCCCATTACCTGTTTTTGAGGCTAATGGCCTTACGAATAAGAGGTCCTGTAGAGCCCTTCTGTGTAGTGTCTCCTCTTCCCCAGGGCCTGGCACTTTCGGGAATGCCTCTAGTATGTGCCACATGTGCTCTCCTTTTGTTTTCTGGCTGCCTTATCTTTCATGCTGGTTATTTGCAGAGTTTCTCCTTGCTTGTTATGGGCAGTGTTTGGTTCTTGGTTTGCATGTGGCGTGTTTTAACCAGCCGTGCTCTGGTCTCCTTTTGAAATGAGACCTGTTGCCGTGCTTGGGAACTGAGGCTCCGCAAAACTCCCGGGAAGGGAGTCACAGTGTTGTCAGGGATTTGTGTTTGTCTTCTTGGGGAGGGGCCTACCATGTTGGGACCAAGGCAAACGTGTCTGGGAACTGGGAGGTTCCACTGGAGCATGGGAGTTTGAGGTTCAGTGTAGGCAAGTTAGTTAGTAATTGTAGGTAGCCCTGTGCTTGTGCTGATGGTGCAGGGAGGGAAAAGGTGAGAAAATGGGGTCTGCTGGTTCCTTTGTTCCTGGAGGGACACCCCTCCAGGAATGCTGCCTCTCTGGCACACACTTCAAGATGAGCAAATAACCTCCCCACTTTGTCCCTTAGATTTTCTCCAGATCACTATTTCCATGTTATGTCCATGGGCTCTTTGCTCTGCCTTCTCTTCAAAAGGATCCCCAGTATTTCCGGGCTCTTCTTAAGCCCAGTCTGCTGACTTTTAGAACTCCAGGCTTTAAGTCCTGCTGTTTACAAGAACTCATGAAATTTGATCCCTCTAGCTTTCCTAGTCAATTACTATGGGGATTCGTTTCCACCTGTGTGTTCTAGTCTATGTTTTACTGTTATCCATCACTGAAGTTTCCTTTCTACCACGGTGGCACTATCTGTTTCTCTACCAAATTGTGTCTCAATACTTCCTGTCTTCTTCAGTATGGCCTCTTTTCTGCTTTTAGTTGTGGAGTTTATTCTGCCAGTCTTAAGGTCAATTTCTGGGATATTTAGGATGATTTGATAGTTACCTAGTGTATTTGTGGGACAAGGTGAGACTAGGGTCCTCCTACTCTACTATTGTCTTCCTTAAAGAAAAATTTATTAAATGTTTCCTTGAGCAAAATTTTTGAAATGCTTTATGCAGAAATATATCAAAAGGATGTTTGGCATACAGAATGAAGAGGTGGTTAATGGCAAAAGAACCATTAGAAAAACAGATTTAGAAATCTAATAGATGAAAAATCAGAAACCTTTTTTTTTAATGAAAGAAGAGAATTAGGCTCTGATTAAGGGATTGTATGTGACAGTAAATTGCGCTACAATATCTGCTTACCCACAAGGAGCTTGATGTCTAGTTCTGCTCTATTATGAAATATTACCTAATACTGGTACTTCTTCCCAAATGACTTTCAAGTATTTGACAGGATAGTTAGGGTAAGGCTTTATATTTTAAGACTTCCAGAATTATTATTAAAAAATTTTCCTTTAGATCTGTTTAGTACCTAAGAGGGTGTTATATTTTGTTTTTTTAATCCACATATGAGTATTCTACTTCCAGGGCTCATCTGCCCTGACCAAATACGTAGGGGGATTCATGATATAAAGTAAGAATGTCATAATAATGTTTCCATTAGTAAGTGGATGCTTTATATCTTCTGTAAAATGGTAACTATGTCATAATGCTGGGAATATTTTTTAAGCATTAGCATTTGTTACATACAGATTTTATTGTTACAAAGACAGATATGATTAAAAATAGCCACTCACTTTTCCCACTCTTAAATATATATGCTAGTTTATTTCTTTCTTTAAAAAAAACTTTGGGGTAAATTGGAAGGGGAGGTGAATCATGAGAGACTATGGACTCTGAAAAACAATCTGAGGGGTTTGAAGTGGTGGGGGGGGCGTGGGAGGTTGGGGTACCAGGTGGTGGGTATTATAGAGGGCACGGATTGCATGGAGCACTGGGTGTGGTGAAAAAATAATGAATACTGTTATGCTGAAAATAAATTAATAAAAAAAACTAAACACAAAGTATGAAGTGGAAAATATTCTGGCTTTTGACAAATAAAACTTCTTTCTTTTTTTTTCCTTTTTAATTTTATTCCAATTCATTTAATTAACATATAGTATATTATTAATTTCAGAGATAGAGTTCAGTGATTCATTGATTGTATGTAACACCCAGTGCTCATTACATCACATGCCCATCGCCCATTTTTCTCCATCTACCCCCTCCTCCAGCAATTCTCAGTTTGTTTCCTATGATAGATATGACTTGAATATTCAGGTTATGTCTGAATGCAAAACATTTTTCTAACAGAAGAACAATTTCCTTGTTTGTATCCAGTAGTATTTATAAAACAAAATATATGAATTCAATAATTTATCTAGTCTACCTCTTCCTAAAATAGAAAGCCAATTCATTTGCTGTTTGACAGAGAGAGAGAAACAGGAAGAGGGAGAGGAAATGGAGAGGAGAGGAGGAATGGAGTCAGATAGTATAGACATGTTCATCATGTTTAATGTTAGGAATTGTAATACATTACAGAAATGGTCACAGGTTCTTCCCATTCCTGTATATATGCCCCTTTGCAATGTTATCTTTCAGGTCCTTCAACAAAAGTTGGAATCTACTCTACCTTAAAGTTTTGTTGTCCACATAACTTTATTTGGCCTGTTGGACTCTGACAAATGTGTTTACCCTCCTGCTACACTTCAAGGGTGTTTGCACTCTTGTTATACTTGAAGCTCTTAGATCACCCATATGCTGAAGGATGAGAGGCTGTGTTGAGGAGACCCAAGATGCCTCAGCCAATAATCCATCAGGATCTGGCCAACAGCCCAATAACCACCAGTTAGTTGTGTTACTGAAGCCATCCTTGAAAATCCAGCTAGGAGCTTACCTGCCATTTGATAAAAGAAGGAGAGATACATTGATGAAAGTGTTAAGCAATTAGAAATATATACTATTTATACCTTTCTTGCTAACTGTTCTTACTCAGAGGCCTGTAGCCAGAGGCATGGTGCCTAACTGGAATGGCCTGATCGTGAGCCCCACTTACATAAGGCTGGTAGCACCCATGTGGTTCAACCAAATGGCACAGAAGATCTGAAAACACAAGGCTCAGCAAGCCAAGGCATGCCACATTGCTCTGATCCTTGTGTCTGGACCCATCCAGCCTTTAGTGAGGTGCCAAACTGCAAGCTGGCAGGGGCTTTAATTTTTAAGAGTTAAGTTTGGCTAGCACCCTCAAGAAGGTGGCATGGACCACTGAAACTGAACAGTTTTCATTGCTCACATGGGGTTGGTACATGTTCAAATTCTGACTGACTCAGATAGCTCTTTGGAGAATTCTAAACACTAAACATTAATTAATTAATTTAAACATTAAGTTATGTTGATCTAGACAATATCTTCTAGAAAATAGAAGAGGAGGGAATACTTCCTAACTCATTTTATGAGGCTAGCATTACCTTAATACCAAAACCAGACAAAGACCTTATAAGGAAACAAAACTACAGACCAATAACTTTCATGAACTTAGAGATAAGCATTCTCAATAGACATGATGATGTACAGATCAAATTCTAAGGAATTACAAAAAAGCTACTAGAGCTAATGATTGTCTTTAGCAAAGTACAGAATACAAAGTCATTTTATAAAAATTGTATATGTCTGTAAATATATATATTGGCATATGTAATACATACATATATATGTGTGCATATGTGTGTGCATGCACCCTGCACACCCTGCAGTTTTTTAATTAAAATTTTAAAATTTTTATTTTATAAAAATATTTTATAATCTTTTATTTCATATTTTATATTTTTATATATAGTATTATATTATAAATATTATATTTTATTAAAATGTTTTATTTTGTAAAAAATTTTATTTAATTTTATTTATTTAATAAAATTTATTAAACTTTTAATTAAAACTTATTAATAATTTTATTAAAAATAAAATTTTAAAAAATATCATTTACAGGGACACCTGGGTGGCTCAGTGCGTTAAGCCTCTGCCTTCAGCTCAGGTCATGATCTCAGGGTCCTGGAATCAAGACCCGCATCAGGCTCTCTACTCAGCAGGAAGCCTGGTTCTCCCTCTCTCTCTCTGCCTGCCTCTCTGCCTACTTGTGATATCTCTCTGTCAAATAAATAAATAAAATCTTTAAAAAATATATCATTTACAAGAGCATCAAACAATATGAAAGACTTGGAAATAAATTTAACAAAATATGTGAAAGATCTGTACACAGAAAAGACACAGTGATTAAGACGTAAATAAAGATACCATTTTCTTCTTTTGGAAAAATCAGCATTTTTAAGATGTCAGTCTTTCTCAGATAGATTTATATTTCCAATGCAATTTTAACGAAAATTCCAGCAGTTTTTTTCTGTGCAAATTGGTAGACTGATTCTACAATTTATATGGAAATGTAAAGCTTCTAGAATAGCTAAAGGATTTTGAAAATTAAGATCAAAGTTGAAGGACTTACAATATCTGATTTCAAGACTTTCTTGATGAATCACTGAATTCTACTCCAGAAACAAATATTGCACTGTATGTTAACTAAAAGTTAAATTAAAGAGAAAGAAAAATACTTTCTTGAAGCTACTACCGGTAATCAAGACAAAGAGGAATTTGTATAAAGATAGAATATAGATTAAGGACAGAGTAGAGAGTTAGAAATTGGTCTGTTGCTGTTTGACAGAGGTGGCAAGGTAATTCAATTTGGTATAGGTCAGTTTTCCCAGTGAATGGGGCTGGAAACAGAATATACAGGTGGAGAAAAAATAGATCTTGACCTTTAACTCACTCCATATACAAAACTAACTAAAAATGGAGCTAAGCATTAGATCTGAAACAATAGACCTTCTAGAACAAAACATGGAAGATTGTCTTCATGTTTTGGGATAACGAAAGATTTCTTAAATTACAAAATATATATAAGAAGAAGAAATTGATAATTTAATCTTCAATAAATTTTCAAAACTTTTTACCAATACTGTTAAGGAAAAGAAAAGACAAACCACAGAGTGTCAGGCTATTGGCTGTGCATGTAACTAACAGAGGTCTTTTATTCAAAATGTATAAAAACTGTATCACTCACTAGAAGATAATGCAATAAAAATTAGGTGAAATTTTAGATAGTTTTAGACATGTGGATCACCAATAAACACATGAAAAGATGTTCAGAACCATTAGTCCTTAAGAGTATGCAAATTAAAATCATTATGAGCTATAACCACACACCTACTGGAATGGCTAAAATTTAAAAGACTGGCATGAGCAAGTCTTGGCGCAAATATGAAACTCTCATATGTTGGTCTTGGGAATGTAAAACTGTATAACCACTGTGAAAAATAGTTTGATGGTTTAATATAGACATTCTTTTACTTTACAACCCAGCAAATGAATTTAGAGGTATTTGCCCAAAAGGAATGAGTATATGTTCATATAAAGACGTGTACATGAATGATTATAGCTTTATTATAACAGCCAAAACCTGGAAATAGCCCAGAACAAATTAAATGTGGAATATTAGTGTAATGTAATACTATGGAACAATTTTAAAAATCAAACTAGTGATACATGAAACAACATAGAATCATATTCCCTGTATTATATATGGAATCATGGTCCCTAGTTCAGAATATACACACAAATCAATTCTATGTGGATCTTTTTGTGGGAGGCCGCAATAAAGCTTGAGACGAGGACCAAACCAGGCCCTGACTTGTGCCTCCTTTAAAGTTGGAATAACTTAACAAAAGGTTAGGATGGGAAAAGTTGAGTAGCACTGAGAAAGGGTCTGTGCTATGTGTTGTGTGCTTGCCTAGGTGACTTCCCACACGCTTGCTAAACAAATGAGAACAATTCGGTTGGGGTCAAAAGTTCGTTGCTGGTCCTTGCTGCCATAATTTACTTTCAAGTTTTCTGTGCAGCCCATAAATTACTTTCAGATTTGCTGTATTTGTACTGGCATCAGCCATTTGGCGTCACGAGGAACTCGTGGTTGTTTAACTAGACACAGGTGTATTGCTTCTCCTATTATCAGTATATATATGGCCTTAGTGCTTTGAATAAACTTAGCACTGTAGGATATCCTCCTCAGTGCTCCTCATGCCCCCATCTCTTTGCTTCTCGAGTTCTTTTCTTCATCCTCTTACCCTCACGTTCCTGGTCGATTTGTCGTGCTGGCTATGACATCTTTTAAAAAAATTAATAGAACATTAGAAAAACATTAGAGTAGTTTTTCATATTTTAGATTAGTTTCTTACATTTTACAGAAAAATTGAACAGATAGTGTAGTGAATTCTCATATACTTCCTCTTCTCTGTTCACAGCTTCTTTTAGTTTTAACAATTGGATAACCAGTATGGATACATTATTTTAAACTGAAGTCCACAATTTACATTAGGGTTCTTTTGATGTTGTACAGTTCTGTGGGTTTTGTGCATAATGTCGTATATCTATCATTACAATATCATACAGACTGGTTTCACTGCCCTAAAGTACCCCATGCTTTACCTGTTCATCTCTTCCATCCCACTCCATGAACCTATAGCAACCAATGATTTTTAAATTTTTATTTATTTTTTAAAGTTTAATATAATTAACAGTGTTATGTTCATTTCAGGTATACAATATAGTGATTCAGCAATTCCGCACATTACTCAGTGTTCATCACAATAAGTGTACTCTTAGTCCCCTTCATGTATTTCAGGCATTCCTCTCTCCACCTCTCCTCTGGCAACTGCTAGATTGTTCTCCATATAAAAGAATCTTGTGGGTGTTTTTTTGGTCTGTTTTTTCTTTGTTCATTTGTTCTTTTTCTTAATTTCCACATAATGAGTAAAATCATATGATATTTGTCTTTCTCTGACAGTATTTCACTTAGCATTATACCCTCTAGATCCATCCATGTTGTTGCAAATGGCAAGATTTCACTCTTTTTGTGACTGAATAATATTCCATGGTGTGTGTGTGTATATACACACCACATCTTCTTTATCCATTCATCTACCAATAGACATTTGGGTTGCTTCCATATTTATTGTGAGTAGTGCTACAATAAACATAGAAGTGCGTATATCTTTTTGAATCAGTGTTTTCATTTTCTTTGAATAAATACCCACTAGTGGAATTACTGGATCATATGGTAATTCTAGTTGTAATTTTTTTTAATTTAATTTATTTATTTATTTATTTATTTGACAGAGAGAGAGAGAGAGAGATATCACAAGCAGGCAGAGAGAGAGAGGGGGAAGCAGACTCCCTGTTGAGCAGAGAGCCCAATGAGAGCCTTGATCTCAGGACCCTGAGATCATGACCTGAGCTTAAGGCAGAGGCTCAACCCACTAAACTACCCAGGCGCCCTCTAGTTGTAATTTTTTGAGGAACCTCCATACTATTCTCCACAGCGACTGTACCAGTTAGCATTCCCATCAGCAGTACATGAGGGTTCCCTCTTCTCCACATCCTCACCGACATTTTTTATTTCTCATGTTTTTATTTCAGCCATTTTGAGAGGTATGAGGTGATATCTCATTGTGGTTTTGATTTGCATTTCCCAGATGTTGAGTGATGGTGAACATCTTTTTTATGTGTCTGTTGATTATCTGTATGTCTTTGGAAAAAGGTCTGTCCATATCTTCTGTCCATTTTTAAGGTGGATTATTTCAATTTTTGGTACTGAATTGTATGAGTTCTTTCTATATTTTGGATATTAACTCCCTATCAGATATATCGTATGTGGATATCTTCTCCATTCTGGGGTTGTCTTTTTCTTTTGTTGATGGTTTCCTTTATTGTGCAAAAGCTTTTTATTTTAATGTAGTCTCAATAGTTTAATCTTGCTGTTGTTTTGCAAAAGGAGACATACCTCGAAAAATGCTTCTATGACTGATGTCAAAAAGATTACTGTCAATGTTTTCTTCTACAGATTTTATGGTTTAAGGTCTCTCATTTAGGTCCTTAATCCATTTTAGGTTTATTTTTGTGTATAGTTTATGAAGGTGGTCCAGTTTCATTCTTTTGCATGTAGCTGACAGTTTTTCCAACACCATTTGTTGAAAAGACTCTCTTTCCCATTGTACTATTTCCTCCTTTGTCATAGATTAACTGACCATACATTCTGGGTTTATTTCTGGGCTCTCTCTCATTGATGTATGTGTCTCTTTTTGTGCCAGTACCATATTGTGCCTTTTTAAAAATTTTTTTCTTTGAATTTAATTTAATCCACATATCCTGTATTATTAGTTTCAGAGGTAGAATTAGTACTATGTTGTTTTGATTACTACAGCTTTGTAGTATGTCTTGAAATCTGGGATTGTGATACTGTCAGTTTTTTTTTTTTTTTTCAAGATTGCTTTGCTATCTGGGGTCTTTTGTGGTTCTATACAAAAGATTGTTCTAGTTCTGTGAAAAGTGCTGTTGGTGTTTCAATAGGGATTGCATTAAATATATAGATTGCTTTGTGTAGTATAGATATAACTATATTGGTTTTTCCAATCCATGAGCATGGAATGTCTTTCCATTTGTTTGTGTCATCTTCAATTTCTTTCATCAGTGTTTTATAGTTTTTAGAGTTCAGACTTTGACCTCCTTGGTTAAGTTTATTTTTATTTTTTTTTTTCTTTTTGGGGCAATTGTAAATGGGGTTGTTTTCATAGGCTATTATATGCTTAGGCTATTATATAGAAACCTATTGGTAACCACAATTCAAAAACCTATAATAGATATGAAAAAAGTAAAGAGAAAGAAATCCAGTCACATCACTAAAGAAAGCCATCAAACTGTAAGAGAAGAGAAGCAGAAAGGAACAAAGAAGAACTACAAAATCAACTGTAAAACAAGTTAACAATAAGTTGCTATAACAAGTTAATAATAGTTTGTTATTGACAAGTTAATGTCAATAACTTACTGACATTATTGACCAAAATGTCATTAAGTATATACCCGTCAATAATTACTTTGAATGTAAATGGACTAAACACTGTAATCAAAAGACATAGTGTGATTGGATAAAAAAGCAAGACCCAACTATATGGTGCTTAGAAGAGACGCATTTTAGACCTAAAGACACCTGCAGATTACATCTATCATGTTAAATGGAAGCAAAAAGAAGACTGGGGTAGCAATACTTATATAAAACAAAATAGACTTAAAGACTGTAACAGGAGACAGAAGGACACTATAAAATCATAAACAGAACAGTCCAACAAGAAGATATAACAATTGTAAAAATTTATGCACACAACATGAGAGCACCCAAATACATAAAGCAACTATTGGCAAGCAAAAAGGAAGAAATTGATAGTGATAAAATAATAGTTGGGGACTTTAACACCCCATTTACCTCAGTAGATATCATCCAGACAGAATATCAATAAGGAAACTGGTTTTGAATAACTCTTTGGACCAGATGAACCTAATGGATATATTCTGAACATGCTGTCAAAAAACAGAATACACATGTAACATTCTCCAGAATAGATCACATGTTAGGTTACAAGTCTCAGCCAATTAAAAAAGATTGAAATCATATCACACATCTTTTCTGACCACAGCACTATAAGAAGTCAATCACAAGAAAAAACCTGGAAAGACCACAAATACATGGAGGTTAAATTACATGCTACTGAACAATGAATAGATCAAGTAATCAAAGAGGAAATCAAAACATACATAGAGACAAATGAAAATGAAAATACAAGAGTTCAAAATCTTTGGGAGGAAGCAGGAGCTACTCTATGATGGAAGATCAAGGACAATACAGACTTACCTCAAGAAGCAAGAAGAATCTCAGGGTGCTTGGGAAACTCAGTCATTAAGTGCCTGCCTTTGGCTCAGGTCATGATCCCAGGGTCCTGGGATGGAGCCCCTCATTGGGCTCCCTGCTCAGCGGGGAGCCTCTTTTCCCTCTCACACTTCCCCTGCTTGTGTTCCTTCTGTCGCTGTCTCTCTCTGTCAAATAAATGAATAAAACCTTAAAAAAAAAAAAAAAAGCAAGAAGAATCTCAAATAAACAACCTAACCATTATACCTAAAAGATCTAGAAAAAGAAGAACTAATGAAATCCAAGCCAGTAGAAGGAAGGAGATAATAAGGATTAAAGCAGAAATAAATGAAGTAAATTTTTGCAGTAGAACAGATGAATGAAATCAGGAGCAGTTTCTTTGAATAGATCAACAAAATTGATAAACCTTTAGCCAGACTCAGAAAAAAAGCAGGGGGGCGGGGCTCAAATAAAATCAGAAATAGAGGAGAAATAACCAATACCACAGATATACAAAGGATTATGAGATAATGTTATGAAAAAGTATATTCCAACAAATTGGACAACCTAGAAGAAACGGATAAATTCCTAGAAGCTATACCTCCCAAAACTGAAACAGGAAGAAATAGAAAATTTGAATATACCTATTATCAGCAATGAAATTGAATCAGTAATCAAAAAACTTAAACAGAAGTCCAGGACCAGATGGCTTCACAGGAAGATGCTACAAAATATTAAGAATTAATACCTATTCTTCTCAACTATTCCAAAAAATAGAAGAGGAAGGAAATCTTCCAAATTCATTCTATGAGGCCAGTATCACCCTGATTTAAAAAAACAAACAAACATGATGACTCTATAAAAAAAGAAAACTACAAGTCACTACCTCTGATGAACATAGATGTAGAAATTCTCAACAAATTAGCAAACCAAATCCAACAATATACTAAAAAAAAATTCACCATGATCAAGTAAGGTTTATTCCTGGGATGCAGTGGTGGTTCAATATTAAAAAAATTAATCAATGTGATACATCACATCAGCAAGAGAAAAGATAAGAACCATATGGTTATTTCAGTAGACACAGAAGAAGCATTTGACAACCTATGACATCCATTCATGATAAAAACCCTCAGCAATGTAGGTTTAAGGGGAATATACCTCAACATAATAAATGCCATATATGAAAATCACTAACTTCATACTCAGTGAAAAATGGAATTTTTCTTCTGCAATCAAAAACAAGACAAGCATGTCCACTGTTACCACTTTATTTATCACAGTACTGGAAGTCCTAGCTGCAGCAGTCAGATAAGAAAAAGATAGAAGGCACCCAAATTGGAAAGGAAGAAGTAAAACTACCACTGATCCTTTTATGGCCTCTGTAGTTTTACCTTTTCTAGTATGCTCTGTAGTTGGAATGATATATAGTATGTAACCTTTTAAAAAAGGACTGGCTTTTTTACTTAGCAATATGTACTTAAATTTCTTTCTTTTTTTTAATAACTTGATAACTCATTGCTTTTTAGTGTTGAATAACCTTCCATTGTCTGAATGTACCATAGTTGATTATCCATGTATCTGTTGAGGGACATCTTGGTTGCTTCCAGTTTGGGGCAATTACGAATAAAACTACTGTAAATGGTTTTGTGGACTAAAGTTCTTAACTCATTAGAGTAAATACTAGGAGCCCATTAGTATTTGAATGGTAAATCTATCTTTAGCTTTATAAAAACCTGTCAAATTATCTTCCAAAGTGGCTGAACGGTTTTGCATTCCTACCAGTAATGATGAGAGCTCTTTTTTTTTTTTTTTTAAAGATTCTATTTGTTTATTTGACAGAAAAGGACAGCCAGAGACAACACAAACAAGGGAAGTGGGAGAGGGAGAAGCAGGCTTCCTGCTGAGCAGGGAGGGGAGTCTGATGCAGGGCTCAATTTCAGGACCTTGGGATCATGACCTGAGCTGAAGGCAGCTGATTAAGGACTGAGCCACCCAGGTGCCCCCAGAACTCCTCTTTTTACATCCTTACCAACATTTGGTCTTGCCAGTGTTTTGGATTTTGGCCGTTGTAATTGGTGAATGATGATACTTACTGTTGTTTTAATTTGTAATTCCTTAATGACATGACATTGAATATCTTCTCATATGCTTACTTGCCATATTTATATCTTTTTTTGTGAGGTGTCTGTTAGTTTATTTTTTTAACTGGGTTGTTTGTTTTCTTATTGTTGACTTCTAAGAGTTCTTAGTGTATCTTGGGTACAAATCCTTTATCAGATATATGTTTTTTAAAGATATTCTTTGAGTTTGTGGCTTGTCTTTTCATTCTCTTAACCGTGTCTCTCTGCAGAAAATTCTAATTTTAATTAAGTCCAACTTACCAGTTCTTTCTTTCACAAATTATTCTTTTGGGATTTTATCTAAAAGCTCATTGTCAAGCCCAAGGCCACCTAGATTTTCTCCTATGTTATCTTCTAGAAGTTTTGTAGTTTTGCATTTTACAGTAAGGTCTGTGATTCACTTTCAGTTAACTTTTGTGAAAGGTATATATGGTCTGTATGAAAGGTAAGGAGTATCTAGATTTTATTTATTTTTTATTATGTTAGGCACCATATAGTACATCATTAGTTTTTGATGTATTCATTCATTCATTCATTCATTCATTCATTTATGCTTCTGGACATCCATTTGGTCCAGAACCATTTGTTGAAAAGATTCTCCTTTCTCCGTTGGGTTGCTTTTGCTCCTGTAATTTTCCTTTCTTGTAATGTCTTTATCTGGTTTTGGTATTTAGGGTACTGCTGGCCTAGTAGAATGAGTTGGAAGATATTCCCTCTGGTTCCATTTTCTGGAAGAGACAGTAAAGAATTACTATCATTTCTTCCTTAAATGTTTGGAAGAATTCCAGTGAAACCATCTGGGCCAGATGTTTTCTGTTTTGGAAGGCAATAAATTATTGATTCAATTTCTCTAATAGATATAGGCCTATTCAGATGGTCTATTACTTCTTGTATGAGTTTTGATAGATTATACCTTTCAAGGAATTAGTCCATTTTACCCAAGTAATCAAATTTTTAGTCATAGAGTTGTTCATAAGTTACTTATTATGCTTTCAATAGCCATGAGAGCAGTAGTGCTATCTCCTCTTTCATTTGTGATATAAGTAACTGGTGTCTTTTCTCTTTTTCATTCAGTTAGCCTGGATGAAGATTTATCAATTTTGTTGATCTTTTCATAGAAACTACTTTGGGTTTTTTTTTTTTATGTTTTCTATTATTTCTCTACTTTCCATTGCATTGATTTCTGCTCTGATATTTAGTAGTTCTTTTCTGCTGCCTGTTTTAGGGTTATATGGCTCTCTTTCTCTACTTTTCTAAGATAGAAGCTTAGATAACCAATTTTAGAATTTCTGCTCTAATATTGCATTCAATGCTATAAATTTCCTTTTAAGTACTGCTCTGACTGCATTTGACATATTTTATATAAATATATTTTCATTTAGTTAAAATATATTTTGAAAGATTTTATTTATTTGAGAGAGAGAGAGAGAGTACACATGCAGGCATGAACAGGGGAGGGGCAAAGGGAGAAGCAGACTTCCCACTGAGCAGGGAGCCCAATGTGGGGTTCCATCCCAGGACCCTGGGATCATGACATGAGTGGAAGACAGATGCTTAACTGACTGAGTCTCCCAGATACCCCTAGTTAAAAATATTTTTTAAATGTTCTTGAGGGGGAAGCCTGGGTGGCTCAGTGGGTTAAAGCCTCTGCCTTCAGCTCAGGTCATGATCCCAGGGCCCTGGGATCGAGCCCTGCATATCAGGCTCTCTGGTCAGCAGGGAGCTTGCTTCCTCCTCCTCTCTGCCTACTTGTGATCTCTGTCTGTCCAATAAATAAATAAAATCTTTAAAAAAAATGTTCTTTAAACTTTTTCTTTGACTCATATGTTACTTAGAAGTATGTTGCCATATCTCCGAATATATGGTTTTCTTCAGGTACCTTTTTAATAATAGTTTATTTTAATGAAGCTGTGGTATGAGACCATACTTTGTATAATTTCTGTTCTTTTACATTTTTACAGCTGTGATTTATAGCCCAGAACGTGGTCCATCTTGATGAATATTACTGTGATCTTGAGAAGAATGTTATTGTGCCATTAGATGAAGTATTTTATAATGTTTTTGGTTTCTAGAATTTCCTTTTGATTTTTTTTATTAGAGTTTATATCTCTGCTTACATTATCTGTAAGTTCTTGCATGTTGTTCATTTTTCCTATTAGAGCTTTTAACATAACTACTTATAGTTATTTTAAATCCTGGCCTGGTAATTCTAAAATCATATCAAATCTGAGTCTGTTGCAAAGCTTGCCTTGTCTGTTTGAGCTGTGTTTGTGTTTTTGTTTTTTCCACTCATTAATATGTCTTTTAATTTTTTGTTGAAAGCCAGACAAAGCATTGAGTAAGAGGAACTGTGGTAAATAGGTCTTTGGTATGAGATTTTGTTTAGCTAGAAGTTAGACTGTTTTTGTTTGCTGTGGCTTCAGGTGTCAGTTCTTCTGTACCTTTGTTTTTGCTCCCTCTGTGTATTTGGGTTTTCCAAGGAACATTTTAAATAGTCTGTGTCTTGCAGTTGTCTCAGTTTTAATCCTTTATTATCTTGGAGCTCTGTTGATACGGTGGTAAGATATTGGGAAGGGAAATTGTTCTGTTATAATTATGTGTATATATATATATGTAGAGAGAGAGAGAGATACAGATATATAACTTACATAAATATATAATACACACATGGACACGTGTGTGTGTGTGTGTGTGTGTGTGTGTGTGTGTGTGTGTGTTTGTATTATGGCAAGAGTCCTTGGACTATGACTTAAAAAGAGTTTCTTGGGCTTTGTGCCCCGCCCCCCACCCTGTGTGAGACTGAAAGACTAGCAGAGGCTGGCATTGGTTCATTGTCCTTGCCCTGGTCAAACAAAGCTTTTGCAAAGTAATTTCCCTTGGGAGCTGGTCTTTGTTAAAGAGAACAGAAAGAAAAATAGAAAGCTTTAGGCATATTTCAAAATATATAATTTCCCCTTGTGCATATTTCAAAATGATTACTTTTCCTCCTTCTGGAGCTGGAAGCAAGAGGGGATTTTTCTCAGATGTTCACCATGACAACTTGATGGGTCTCTTGAAGGTAAAACTCATGAAAGTATTGAGATCTCCCTAAGGCTGAGCCCCCTGATGTTTTTAACTTTCAAGCCAGTTCACACTGAGTGTCCAGCAATTTGTCAATTAAAATTTAAGCATCCCTGTGGGCGCTGGTTCCAGATAGTAGATTCTGCTCCTGATAAGTGATGAGTCTCTGTATTTGCCTGTCTCCAGTTTTTGAGGAAGTGGTTTGCTCTGAGACCAAACCAGATTCTTGTGGATCTAAGAAGAGTTACTGATTTTTAATTTGTTCAGATTTCTTGTTGTGAGGACAGGAGTGATGACTTCTAAGCTCTTTACATGTTGGAGTGAAGACCAAAAGACTTGTGTTGGAATTTAGACCTAAATATGAAGAGTAAAATAATAGACCGTCTGTAGTAATTACATATAATTATATCTTCATGACTTGAAACACACAGGCATTCTTAAACAGGTCCAAAAAAGCACTAATTATAAAGGAAAAGATGGATAAATTGGACTTCATTAAAATTTAAAACTTCTGTTAATCAGTAGACATCATTGAGATGGTGAAAATACAACTTCAGAGTAGGAAAAGATGTTTATAGTACAAATGAGAATTAATAGCCAGTATAAAGAACTCCTACACCAAAAACTTATAGTCAGAATATGAGAACTTCTACAAGTCAAAAAGAAAAAGACAGCCCAATTTTTAAAATGGACTGAAGTCTTGACCAGTTACTTCCAAAAGAGGAGGACATCAAAAAAAAAAAAAAAAAAAAAAAAAAAAAGGAGAAGAAGTAGAAAAAGAAAAGGAAAAATTTAAAGAAAGAAAGAAAAAGAAAGGGAAATATTATTAAATATTACTCACAATAAAGATTACCATGGGGGCAGTGTGCAGGATGGGTTGAGAAGAGGTATGAATGAAGGATCAGGAGTTATTAACAATAGCCATGCGAGGAGTGAAGAGGGCCTGAACTCAGGTAATGTGGCTATAGAAGTTGGCACAGTCAGCTGAAATCAGGAGTGCACGAGGAGTAGCAGTTTTGACTGAGGGCTGGGGGCAGGGCTCAGTCTGAAACATGTCGATAGGGCACCTGGGTGGTTCATTCACTTCAGACTCTTGATTTCTGCTCAGGTCATAATCTCAGGGTTGTGACATCAAGCTCTTTATCAGACTCTGTGCTGGGCATGGAGCCTGCTTAAGATTCTCTCTGCCTCACTCTCTGTTTCTCTTTCATCCTCTCTCCCTAACCAAAACAATAACAGCAGCAACAAAAAGGTGTTGATGAAACATGTTGGGATTCAGTGCCTTTTGGGATATCCTGGTAGAGATGTCCATAAACAGTTCAGATGTCTAATTTCAATATTTATGGTTGTCATTTGGTAGTTTCCTCAATCTAACTCAATAAAGTGAGTCAGCAAATGAAATCATTTCACCTGTAACACCTTCTTTACACAAGAGTTTCTTATCTCATTTATATAAATAAGAAACAAGTGCCTTCATGAATATCATGTTCTCCACTAGTGCTTTATCCCACTTAAGGTGAATTTTCATAGCACAAATTTCCCCCTCAGAAAAAAGGCACAAATTCTTACAAGAACTATAAAACTATAGAGATGAAGATTAAATGGCCAAGGGCTGTAATTACATATTATTAAAGATTTTGGAGTTTAAAAATTATACTATTGGAGTTCCAAAGTAATTATATGACTAAGAAATATTTTTCTTTCTTATTCATCTACATACCTAGCATGAATCAAAGGAAAATATATTGAGATAGAAGGAAGCCTTAATAACAATTTGAGATTACACTGTAAAAACTTTCCTTATCAAGAAAACCTGATCAGATGATGATATACAAACTACTTTAGATATAAAGTAGCTGGTTGCTACCTCAACTCCCCAGGAGTTCATGAATGGCTGTTACACGTTATTTTTTATATACACTTAAACATCTTTATCATTAGTCTTTAAATTATAATTATTTGCTGCATAAGAGACAATCTGAATAGACCATTGTCCTTAGATGATACAAGAATAAAGACTATATTAGTAATAGAAGAAGTTGGGGCACCTGGGTGGCTCAGTGGGTTAGGCCTGTACCTTCAGCTCAGGTCATGATCTCAGGGTCCTGGGATCAAGCCCCTATTTGGGCTCTTTGCTCAACAGGGAGCCTGCTTCCTCCTCTCTCTGCCTGCCTCTCTGCCTACTTGTGATCTCTCTCTGTCAAATAAATGAATAAAATCTTAAAAAAAAAAAAAAAAGGAAGATGTTCAAATTTCAACCCAACTTGCAGTTGAGTCTGCCGTATCTTATTGTTAGATTTGTTTGATTGAAAATCTCTTTCTGTCTCTGTGCCCTATGCAACTTCACAAAGTAATCCATATACTTGGATGCCTGGGGTGATGGCAGTATCATTTAGGGCTTGGTTATTAAGTTGTATGACCAAATTGTCAAGGAAAATAATTTGTATTTGTAGACAATTTAATAACAAATCACTTTATACTTTTTTTGTTAGGATATTATCACTTTTCCTGCTTTGGGCAAAAAATGTAATAAGGAAGTTACATGATTCTAAAACCACTACTGCTGTCAATCAGTAATGGAGTTTGGACTTATACTGGGAACATCTGGATATTGATTCAAGACCATGCCAGTTCTCCAACAAAAATGTTTTTAAACTTACCAGATTTTCAGTAAAATATGAATGATGGCAGTTTTTTCCTTTTTGAAGAGAAATTTGACTATCTTTACATAAATAGCTGCTTAAGAATTGAAAAATGAAACGATTAAAACCTAATGCAAGAATGCTTGTCTTGGGTTTTGTTGTATAAATTGAGTGAAATATAAAATAAAAGCATAAGTGAGGAGGAGTTAAAAGGGGACACTAAAGGATGTGTCACTTGCCCCCATACATACATATATATATATTTTTATTTATTTATTTATTTTTTTGCTTTTCTGATCAGGTTGCAATTTTCTGCTTTTTAAAAACCTTTACCTATGAAAGCCAGCCTCAACATTGGAAAGTGGAAAAAGCAATTTTGACACCCAGTGGAGAAAGAAAGGAAGGAAGGACAAAGAAAAAAAGGTGTTAAGAAAGGAAGTGGGGTGGCTGGGTGACTAAGTCAGTTAAGCCTCTGCCTTTGGCTCAGGTCATGATCTCAGGGTCCTGGGATCGAGGGTTGCATCAGGCTCCCTGGTCAGCGGGGAACCTGCTTCTCCCCCTCCTTCTGCCTGCTGCACCCCCAGCTTGTGCTCTGTGTGTGTGTGTGTGTGTGTGAAATAAATAAATAAAATCTTTAAAAAGAAAAAAAAAGAGGACAGAAAGAAGGAAGGAAAAAAGGGAGGGAGGGCAGCAAGAAGAAAGGAATGAAGGAAGAAAGGAAAATCTAAACACAAGAATGGACTAACTTCCAAAGGTTAAGATCACATAGGCTGAAAACATATTTGGGCTGTGATTTTAAAGGAACTCTGCCCATGTGTAGAAGGACCTTTGACTAAAAACTGAAATTTAACATTCTGTTATGACCGTTTAATGTTATAAGGGAGTTTTACTAATGTATTCAAGGTCAAGAAATGTTTCTTTTAAAAATACAACGATGTGAATCCTCCTTTGTCAAAATCATTAACAGAAAATGATATCTTTATTATTTGTCAGTGGATTCCAATCAATTATTATTTAATGCAAAAATAATCCCAGGAGCTAAGATTAAGTATTGTTGAAATCATAGAACCAAGCCCTATAGTCAGACATGACCTCAATAATGCAAATGTATTTGTGAATAGCTGGGAAGACAAATTCATTTATAACAACAGACAGTGTCAGGAGAAGATTAAAATATATATGCACCACATAGATGAAATAATTGTAATCAGGACAGTGGAATTACCACAATTGGAGAATTTCACTGAATAGCTGAATTTCATGTATAACACAATCAAATTTTCTGCCTCATTCAGTCTCACCAGTGTTCATTTTCTGGATGTTCTGATTAATTTAAACTGTGGTTAATTGAACACTGAAATATTCGGAAAACTATAGACGGAAGCAATTTTCTGTGGACAATTTCCACCTGTACTTATAAAACTTAGAGGACATATAGATAGAATGAGATAGGCCAGATGAATTATATTTTTATTAAATGTCTGTCTGAAAGTAAGGGATTTCATTTGTGAGGATGTAAAGGAAAGAGCTATAAAAATACTAAGGTTAAAGCATTTGTTTGTAAAGAGGAATATAAATAGTTATGAATGAATTTCAGTGTTCATTGGTAGAAAAGATTTTAGACAATTTGTAAGTTGCAGTCTTGAACTAGGCTTGCATCATGTGCTATTTTCTTACAAAGGGAATTTTCTATTTAAGTGCACTTTAAAAGCCAGTCATTCTTTTCCCCATGCTAAATTAGAAAATGTTAGTAAAAGGCTTTAAATGGATTAAAATTAGTAGTATTTTTTAAAACAACTATCCATACTTAGGTACTTGTAGATTTATTGATTCTCAGTTTTCAGATCTAGACAGATAATTAAAAAACACTGGTTACCTCTGTCTATAAATTTCTCTGCTGTACCTTATGTCCCCATGCCTTTAACTAAATTGCTCAGTAGTTCTGCATTGCTGCCAGTAGTCATCAGGCAGTATTTTCATAATATAAGTAACTGGAAGGATAATATTTTCATAGTTTTAGTAATTTGCTGTTGATAAAGTTAATGTCATAGGACACATTCTTTCTTTAGGTAACATCACATCTTTCCTTGACCAGAATGTGGAAGCCAGTCCCAGTTATCTCATTCCATTACTAGAACAATGTGTTGGTAGTCATAGATTCAGATGCTTAATGGCTTATTAATTAAAGCTCTCTTAAAGATGAATTCACCCAGTCCTGAGTCTACATAATATTGACCAACACTTTGCCACTATTATCATTTCAGAGGTGATATTACTGGCATAAACATTTACCGGTAACATCAATCTGTGTTATAACATGCTTGTATGTGTTGTCTTTTAATCTTGTGACCATGAGTCATTGGAATATTTTCCTGATTGGATTCAGTCATCATTAGACATTCCAGAACATCTGAATTGTTGAGACAGGGTTTGTGAGGACAGTCTCAGCTCTGCCGGTAGTTACTAATAAGAGAGATCTGCAGTAAGAGATGGGACATTAAATGGTAATAAGCCTTGATGTTTACATCTGAATTAATTCTGTAAAAGACATGAAAATATCAAATGTTATTCCTAGAAGTAAACTTGGTCTGTTCAGGCTGATACTCTTACTTCACAGGTAAGGAGTCACAGTGGTTTATTAACTACTCCAAGATATCACAGCTAGTGAAGGAATATTCTCTGGGATCCCAAGGCAGAAGCAGCATAGCTGGAAGTGGAGGGAGTGAGAAGTAGATGGAACAGTTCATAAGACTATGTTTAGACTATGATGAAAGGACATTAGAGGAAGCAGTGAAAAAGCAAGAATATGTGATGTTTAGAGAAGGTATTCAAAGGGTGGTGTCTTTTTTGTGTACATGCCCCCACCACGCCATGCACAGCGTTCTGCCCCAGGGAATCTGCCTACATGTTTGTCTGAAGTCCTGAGGTCTTTCTGTCTACTACTTCTCTAGTGACTCAGGGTCTGTTTGTGTGTGTGTGTGTGTGTGTGTGTGTGTGTGTGTGTGTGATTATTTACATTTTGACCATTACCCTCATTTATTTTACCTCCATAATGACAACAGATTAAGAGTTAACAAGAAAGAAAAAGAAAGAATGAAAGGAAAAAAGAGAGGGAGGGAGGGAAGGAAGGAGGAAAGGAAGGAAGGAAGGAAAGAAAGAGAGAGAGAAAGAAGAAAAGAAAAAAAAAAGAGGGAGGGGTCCTGCAATATATGACAACTTGGAAGAACCTTGAGGACTTTATGCTTAAGTGAAATAAGCCAATCACAGAAGACAAATATTCTTTGATTTGATTGGATCATGTAAACATGATTCTACTTACGTAGGGAATCTAAATTAGTCAAATTCATAGAAGTAGGAAGTTGAATGGTGGTTTCCAGGAACTGGGCTGTGGGGAAAATGGGGAACTGCTAATCAATAGGTATTGTTTTAGTCAGGCAAGATGAATGAATTCTACAGTTCTGTGCTTATAATTTACAATACTGTATGATACACCTAAGAATCTGTTTAAAAGGGGGGTGCCTTGGTGGCTCCTGGGTGGCTCAGTCATTAAACGTCTGCCTTCAGTGCAGGTCATGATCCCAGGGTCCTGGGATTGAGCCCCGCATCTGGCTCCCTGCTCAGCAGAAGCCCCACACCCCTGTGTCGTTGTGTCTCTCTCTGTCAAATAAATAAAATTAAAAAAAAATAAAAAATCTGATTAAGAGCATAAGGTCTTAAGTGTTCCTATGACAATAAAATTATAAATAAATAAATCCCTTGCTTCTAATCTCAAAAAGCATTTAAATTTAAGAATGAGTCAAAAAGAAAGTTACCACAATTATTTAAAGAAAACTTGAAATGTTGTAGGTATTTTACTGATTACCTCTCCCTTAACTATAATGAAACAACTAGACAAGTATGCCTTGATCTATTTATTTTTCCTTTTTGGTTTTTGTAGAAATTGATAGAAGTTTTGAACATCTGCTACAGGAAGATAATGAAACTAGTGATTTGGGACAGGTAGAAGAACCCACAGGAGGAAGTTTCACATTTGGTGAGACAAATACAATTTTTACAGGGCTTACTGCTTCTAAAAGCTCTTGAAAATTTGCTCAGTGGTTTTGTGACTCCTGGAGCATATCAAACATTAAAAAGCTATCAGTGAACAGAATGAGAAATTCTCTTTCAAACGCAGTTAGAGGTACTGTAAAAACTAGCAATTCTGAACTTACTGCGTAATCAAAATTGCTCAAAAGAACTACCATCCCAAAATGTTTATGTTTCTCCTATTAGTCATCCAAGATGAGTGGTAAATTCAAAAAGTCTTACTATTATTGCTTTGTCCATCCATCTGTTCCTTCCTCTGTTGTCCATTTATCCATCTAGTATCTGTGGTGTGCATGATGTAATGCTGGGTGATGTACTAGAATATTCCGGGAACTATAGATCAACAACATGTTCACAAATTTCCTTCGATTTTAGACTAAGTTATTGATGCCTTTTCAATAAAATATGCCACAGAGAATATAATGACTAAACATAATCCTTCCAAAGCAGTGCAGAATATGTGTGAATTACTGAGTCTTGGCTGTGTCTGAAGTTTAGGGCTAAATATTATAAATCATTTTTGTTTTAGTGCAAGTAATGTACTAATCCATTTATTCGTAAAAAATTTAGATATTCCTGACAACGCAAAAGTGCTGTTTCCCAGCCCAAGTGTTTGGTGTGTATCCTTGTAGATGGAAATATATACATTTTCATGGTTTTTATGTCAACCGATTATCATTGTATGTATTTTTCTGCATCTAGCTTTTTGCACTTAATACATCCAGGAGATAATTCCTTCATCATTGCATTCTCTGTGGTTACTAGGGAATGTACTTTTATCATTGGTTTAAAAGTCCTGTTTATGTAATAGGCAGAAAGAGAGACTATAATATTCATCTTGACTAGTAGTGAATGTTGTAAGGCAACTGTAGAGGGACTGCCCATTTTCTAGTGGTTTTCATTCTAAATTTCTGTCCTACTTAAAAGCTGTAGAGTTAATATAGACAAAAATGTGAAACATTTTTGCCTGTGCAAGAAGGTTAAAATTGTAATTCTCCTGATTGAGCCGTCATTAGGGAAAATGCCATCTGAACTTTATAGTGACTGACAAATTGGCTTAGGCCAGGCAATACATATCTTCTAGCTATAAATTTTAAGGTGATTGGTAAGGGATATATCATATTCTCTCTGTGTGTGGGATGAGTTTCATGGTTGATTAGCTTTGTGGCTGAGAGGTTAAGCTCTTACAGGTTAGAACAAGTGCCTCAGTAAAACCGTTTGAAATCCGGCGATGCTGAATGCAAAGTTATTTTGACAGTTTTTTCCACTTTGCAGTATGAATAATCCTCTTACGATTTCACCAATATATTTTACATTGAAAACTTAATCATTTTCTAATAAATTACAAAGAATGGAAGAAGCTAGAGGCTATATTTCCTTCTGTTGTGCTAGTTCTCTTGCCTTCTTTGCACTCTGGAGAAAGATGGTGATGTATAGCTTCCATAGTTGCCATTATCGATTATGTCGTTATGAATGGTTTATTCTAGCTGGGCATCTAGAACCACGGGGGAAAGAATACAATTTCATTCACAAAGAAGACTAAACCAACTTTGACTTCTATATCCAGTGCTTGGAGTTGGTTAACTTTGCCAGCTGTGTTCAGTCCTGGGTAGAATTCGGTCTCATTCTGCAACTGCACTACCAAATCCTAGCTTCTCAATATTAGCCAGACCGGCCTTCTTCCCCAGGGGCCTGAGTCTCCTCCCAAAGCTCAAGGGGAGTGTAAACAAATCCCTTTCTCTCAGGGTTACATGAAAAGCCAAGTCATCATCCAACACAATAAAATAAGCTGGTGAAGTAAAGAACCAATCAAACTTCTTTGATTCTAAGACTTAGGGAAAGCTCTTAGGAAACCTCATAGTCTGCCCATCAGAGGGGAAAAAAGGCTCCAATTAAATGGGAAGAGTACTCATTTTAAGCACTCTAAAATGTTAAGATTTTTAAAATACAGTGCTTAACTTTCTGTAGAGCTACAACAAAGAATATGCTAACCTTAGTATTTACATGCCAAGCTTCTGCCAAGCCATTTCATAATGTAACTTTAAAAAAATTTCAAGCTTTCTTACAAAAAGACACTACCTCCCTCCCCCTGCTGATGGCCAGCATGTTCCCAGGCATGTGAATTGTATAATTTTGAAGTTCCAGTAAGGCTGGTAACTTGAAGGTAAAGCTTCTGCCAATAATACTGTTGTACACGATGCTCAAAACTGTTACTGCTGAATGGCTTCTTTTCTTTTCTTTCTTTCTTTCTTTTTTTTTTTTTTTTTAAGATTTTATTTATTTATTTGACAGACAGGGATCACAAGTAGGCAGAGAGGCAGGCAGAGAGAGAGGAAGGGAAGCAAGCTCCCGCTGAGCAGAGAGCCCCATTCAGGGTTCCATCCCAGGATCCAGGGATCATGACCTGAGCCCAAGGCAGAGGCTTTAACCCACTGAGCCACCCAGATGCTCCGAATGGCTTCTTTTCTATCATGATATTTTCTCTGTATGACTAAGGCTGAATAGGCCACTTTTTTGGTCAGGCCAGTTTCATGTGCATTGTCTATGTTCTGGAAAGTGGAATTAACGGCCTGTTGGTTCCATTTCTATTATCCTTACCTATGCAAAAGGATGTCCCCTCTTTACTAAACCATCATGTTTTTATACTCCTTCCATTATAACCTAATACTGGTAGTTTAATTAAGCTATTGATTCCAGTATTTAATAAATTAATTTTTGTTTTTATATAGCTGGAGAAATTCTTTGTTATTGCCCAATTTATATGTTGGAATTAGAATCTTACCAAAACTTTATAGATAACATAACCAGAGCACTGTCCACTGGAGTAAAATAATGCTAGCAGAAACTCAAAGATGTAGAAAAAAAAAAAGATAGGTTTTAAGAATAACTTAGAACTGTAGGGAAAAAATACAAGTGCCATAATTATATTAGAAAGATAAAGCTTTAGAGCTAAAACAGGGACCTTATGAGACTAACTGGTTGAGCCCTCATTTTATATGTTAAGAAACATGAGGCGCAAAGAAATTGGAAGTTGGTCACAAATCACATAACTGGATCAGTAGTAGACGGGACTGAATGTGTCATTTGATTCAGTCAGAGATCTTCCAGTTTTACCTGTGGAATTTGGAAGGCACCATTTAAAAACTCAGCTGTGAGGCAAACAGTACATTTTAAAATATTTTAAAAAATTATTAAATCTATGGGTAATGTGTCCTAAATATATAATTGTAATATAAGATTAAAATAGCACTCAAAGATCTATTTATGTCGATTGCATAAATGATACACTTTTAAAAACATTTATGAATATGTATTATCATTATTAATGATGTCTTAGATCTCTAATGAGTATTTTGTGTGTGTGTGTGTGTGTGTGTGTGTGTGTGTGTGTGTGTGTGTAAGTACACAAATTCCTTTTTGAGAAAGAGGAGCAAATGGATTCAGGTACAATCAGAATCTCTGAAACTCTTTTGTCTATTTCTGGCATCTGCTTTGACCAGAATAGCTTTTTGAAGTTTAGAAGTATTTGCTCTCTTTTTCTAGTTTGTGATTATATATTCAATGACAATTTAAAGTGAAGTAGGAATATGGGGCAGGTTAATTTATTTGTCCTATCATCTTCCCACCTATAGATCTGGTTGGGTTTGGGAGAGCAGTAAATAGCACCTCTTTGTCCTTGCAGGTTCTAAACAAAATAAATAAAATAGAAGAGCCAGCTGGGAGATAAAAAGTGTCCAGAACCATTATGTCAGAGCTCTATGCCCATGGAAGGGAACATAAAGCGTTGGGAAAAGTGTCCCCACTTCTCCAGTTAATGACGCACTGCTGTGGCCCAGTTACTACACAAGGCTCTGACCATAAGTAAAACATAGTTCCTGCCTTTTAAGAGCTCCTAGACAAGTGGATGAATTACATTTATAACAGAGATTTATGGTGTAATATATTAGCTGCTGTCATAGAGATATGCCAGAAGTCTAGGACCCTAAGATCTAGAATGTTGAACTTTGCCTGGAAATGATACAGTGTGTACTGGGGATTAGGAAATACCTTTTGAGATGTTCAGCTTTATGTTTGTGTCTTCAAAATGCTTGAGCTTTTTGATGCTGGTGAGGGTATTTACGCTTATTTCATTTTGGAAGTGTTGTTGTTTGTAAATAGAAGATGTCTAATACATATTGAATTACTAATAGTATGAGTCCAAACCAATTTCTCAGTATCAGCAAGGAGAGAATAGCTTCAGTTTAGTATTTTGAACAAAAATACCAATTAGTCTAACAATTGATTCAACCAGCTCCTTTTAGTTAGATTTTCATTTGCTCATTGGAGTTGATGAAACTAGACATTAATTTTAACACCCTTTAAACATACCCTAATCCTAAAATATTGTGTACTCTATTTTTAAACATTTTTTTGCATTTAAATTATAAGTTATTAGGTCTAAAAATTACTATTTTTAGAATTTGGTTCACATTGTGGTGCTTGGCATGTTGTACGCAACTAGTATATTTTGATAATAACCTCAAGTTTAATCAACTGAAAAGGAGCCCATTGGAATAAAAAACCTGTACCGTATTTGAAGTGAGAAGGAGGGGAGTTTCCCTTGGGATCCTAGATTGAAATTTTGACACCATGTCCCTTTCCTGGCTTGCCCTCTGTCTTTTTGGCTGTGAGAAATAAAGAAAGGGTGAGATCACCTATTTGATGGGTTGTCCGGCAGCTCTTTCTGGGGGTCCTGTGGTTATGAGTTTGTGAATTTATGTTTGAGTTTCCTAGACCTTTAGTGGTTATCACAGCATCACTGACTGTTGCCAGTGTCCAAAGTACTGAGTTGGGGCTATGAAGAGACATTTGGCTAATATGCTATTCTCTAAAAGTTAATTTAATCTTCTGTGTAGTTAAAATACTGTGTATTTCCAGCTGAACAGTTTTCTGCTACTGTAATCTTTGTAATAATTGTATTTTCAACTACATAAATAAATAGGCTGTGATGGGCTAGCCTAGGAACCTAACTACTGGTTATAATATTGTTTCCATGGAAATACAGATTTTTGAGTTCCACACAAAATAGCTTAATAAATGAACTTATGGAATACAACCTTTTTGTAGGTTAAGGATTTCCTATGTTTGCATTTTCATTATTTTTTTTACTTTCTTTCCTGCTATCTCTTCGGTGCTGAGGTCTAATGGTGATAGAGTGTGATTATAAACACACTGCCTAGCTGCCCTTCTTTTCAGGTAGTAGGCACTAAAATAGCATGATAGACTGTAATAGGAAACAGAGATGATAATAGCTACACATTTCCTACTTTTCAGCAATGATAGAAAAATAATTGAGGCGATATTTGTGAATACTAGGAAGAAATGTGCTATATAGAAATCTGAATGTCATTATTCTCCCACATGCTGTATGAGGAAGAAAAACGTAAACATCATTATTGTTCATCTTACTCCTTTTATGCCAGCCTGAGTGACCTTTCAGAGTCCTTTATTCTGAACAATCTAATGGGCATTTCTCAAATGCCTATGGATGGTCGCTCCTGTAATGCCACTGCTTTCACTCATGAAATATCACTTACCAACCCCCCAATATGATTTTTATTTGTAAACTTAACAGGATGAAAAAAAAATCAGTTTCAACTCCTGTGGGAAATAACTGTCAACAGCAAGCAAAATGAATGCCTGGGCACAAAGCTGGCTTGGTGATGGGGTGGGGATGCACAGAGAATGCTCCAAGAGAACTTTCTCCATCAGTAAACTCCTGACGTGCATACCTAGGGAATATTAGCAAGTGTGAGGTATTTAACATTGCGTTGTTCTTCCTCTCCAACTAGAAGCAAGAGCAAAGCTCTGGCAGAGGCTAGCAAGGAGAAAAATAAAAGCTGAAAGTTCTAATCAAAACTCTAATCAGAAAGATGACAACTGGTGAAGATTATTAAATTTTCTTTGCTCCCTTGATGAATTTAATAAAGAACTAATCAAAGATCATTAGAAGGCTTTTGTGCCTGGCTTGCATTGTAACTGGATTGCAATCTGAATTTGTGTTTTAGTGGGTTTCTGGGGTTGGATTGGACATGTAAATATATTTAAAACTATAGATGGTTAGGTATTTTTTTAGTATTCTTAGTTAATGTACTAACCCATGAAAATGTATAAGCTATTTATTGTGCTCATCTACTCTGACAACTAAAAATATAGAGGATTTTGATTTTGATCTTTAGTAATTAGAATTTAAAAAATTTGTATCAGAGTCTAGCTCAAAAATTTCTAATGATCTTTGATTAGTTCTTTTCTTAAATTAACAGGAAAATAAAAAATGGTATCATTTAATTTCCAGGCATAAAAATATGTAAATAACTCTGTAACTACCAGAGCCACTAGAAATTTATAGAAAATTATGGTAATATCTGAAGAGGTTTCTCACTCCCCCCACCAATTCTGAACATTTGCTTAATGTTCCTTGTTTTCAAATGATCTCCCCATAGCCTTCCAACTACATTTTAAGTAGTACATTTTAAGTACTGCATTTATAGTGTCTCATGAAGTATGTATTTTGATTTCTTTATTTATGACATCTGTACTCCATTCATTTCTCGTGCTTAGTTTTATATACCTCAGTATCTGATTGGTCTAATGCAGTCTCCTTCCTACCCCCAATAGCACTTTAACCCAATAACTTAGGATTCCAGCCAATTCTTATGTTCTCCTATCCCAAAGAGCCTTCTCGTTTTTCTTTGCAGCAGAATACTTCTATGTTCATCATAAAATAATTGGCTCTCATTAATATAAAAAAAGCTTAAGATTTGCTTTAAGTATGATTATATTCTTATTAAAGTAGTTCTTAGTATTCTACCTATCTTTTTGCCAGAACAGAAACATTATTCTTAAGTTACCAAGATGAGTAAAGGATGGGTAAGATGAGTGGGTGCTTTAAATAAAAATATTAAACTCTTACAATGGGCCCTTTTATTAGATTCTACAGATAAACTTTGATGAATTGTGTGCTTTCTCTTTACAGCAAAATTAGGTATTTAAAAGGGATAACTCTACATATTAGAGGAAAATCTGATTCTGTACCAATTCCTATGTTTCTTTTTACGAGTTAAAATAACTCCTGACTATTTCAAGATTATAGAGGAATTTTCAGAAATGTACTGAAATGAAAAGTGTGAAACTCTGCCAACATTAGACAAATCACTCTTTTATTAAGTATTTGTGAAATTACAATCCTGTTCTGTCAGCCAAAGGATGTAGATGAACACTATGAAACTAGACTCTGAACTCTTTATTTTCAATGTTAAGTTAAATTAAGTGGTAAATTCCCAGACAAGATTGGGAAAGAACACCATAATCTTAAAAACTTCCCAGCTACCATTCAGCATCATCCTGGTTATAAGAGCTGGGTATTAAGATGGTTCAATCTGAGGTAGAGGTAACTTGATATTAAGTCTTGGGAACTTCAATTGCATCCTGAGCTCTGTCTTTACTATGATCCTGAGGAAATTTGTCCAATTCATATTTCAGCTGCCCATCTACTCTTGTTTATTGTTTCTGTTCTTCCTTTCTCTTTTAGAGGCAAGTTTCTCTTTGACCTGAAAGATATCCTTCAGATACAGCAGGTAGGCGGAAGCAAATCTTCTCAGCTTCCATTCCTCAGCAAATGTTTTCATTTAATTCTTGCTTGGAAAACTATTTTTGTTAGAGATGAAATTCTGGGTTGCTGTGTCTTTTTTCTTTCAGCACTTTAAAGAAGTTATTTCTTTGCTCTGGCTTCCATTGTTTCTGATGAGAAGTCAGTGATAATTCTTTTTTTTTTTTTTAAGATTTTATTTATTTATTTGACAGAGATCACAAGTAGGCAGAGAGGCAGGCAGAGAGAGAGAGGGAGAAGCAGGCTCCCTGCCGAGCAGAGAGCCTGATGCGGGGGGGGGGGGGGGGGGGGGGTGGGGGGGGGCTCGATCCCAGGACCCTGAGACCATGACCCAAGCCAAAGGCAGAGGCTTAACCCACTGAGCCACCCAGGTGCCCCAGTCAGTGAAAATTCTTATTCTTATTCTCCTGTATAGAAATTGCCTTCTTTTTTCTCTGGCTTCTCTCAAGATTTTATCTTTATCTTTGGTTTTCAGCAGTTTGACTATGATGCACCTTGCTCTGGTTTTCTTTGTGTTTATCTGTGTGGGTTCACTGAAATTCTTATATCTGTAAGTCAAGGTTTTTCTGACCCCTGGGAGATTGGCGTCATTGTTTCTTCATATTATTTGTTTCTCTTTTGTTATTCTCTTCTGCTACTCAGTTGCTCTCTTGCTAGGCTGACTGATACTCTCACAGGTCCCTGAGGCTTAAATTTATTTTTATTTAAATTTTTTTAAATAGACCTTGTATTTTAGAGTAGTTTTACGTTCACAGCAAAATTGACCAGAAGGTACAGAGACTTCCCATATATTCTCTGCTCTCACATTATCAATATCTCTCCACCAGAGTGGTACATTTGTTACAATTGATGAACCCGTATTGTACACCATTATCACCCAAAGTCCATAGTTTATATATGATTCACTCTTGTGTTTTATCTTCTATGGATTTGAACAAATTTATGAGGATATGTGTCCATGGTTATAATATCATGCAGAATAGTTTCACTGCCCCTCAGATTCTGTGTTCTGCCTTTTCATCCTTCCTTCTATCCTAATCCCTGGTAAGCACTGATCTTTTTACTGTCTTTGTAGTTCTGCCTTAGCCAGAATGTCATATAGTTGGAATCATACAGTGACATACCTTTTCAGATTCACTTCTTTCATTTAGTCATATTCATTTAAGTTTTCTCCATGTCTTTCCATAGCTTGATAGTTCATTTCTTTTTAGCATTGAATGATATTCCATTGTCTGTATATATCACAGTTTATTCATTCACCTATTCATAGTCATCTTGGTTCCTTCCAAGTTATGGAAATTATGAATAAAACTGATATGACATCAGGGTGCAGCTTTGTTGAAAACTTGTTCAACTCCTCTGGATAAATACCAAGGAGCACAAATGCTGGATCATATGATAAGAGTCTCTTCCTTCCCTTTCCTTTCCTTGACTTTCCTTAACTTTTCTCTTTCCTTTTCTCCTTCCTATTCTCTTTCTTTTTCCCTTTCCCCTTCCCTTTCCTCTCTCCTCTTTCTTCCTTTTTTTCTTTCTTTCTCAGTGCACGCATGCACCCACATGTGGGCAAGGGAGAGGGAGAATCTTAAGCAGGTTCCATGCCCAGTACAGAGTCCAAGGTGGGGCTCAGTCTCATGATCCTGTGATCATGAACTGAGCTAAAATCAAGAGTCTGAAGTTTCACTGACTGAGTCACCCAGGCATTCCCAAGAATATGTTTCATTTTGTAAGAAACTCCAAACTCTCTTCCAAAGTTACTGTACCATTTTGCATTCCTACCATCAGTGAGTAAGAGTTCTTATTGCTTCACATCCTTATCAGGATTTGGTGTTGAGAGTGTTCTGAATTTTGAGCATTCTAGTAATACGTGTGTAGTGGTATCTCATTATTGTTTAATGTTTATTTTTCTACAGTTTTTTTCTTTTTATTCTTTTAATTAATTTCTTTTGGCTGGTAGCTCAGTTCATTCTTTGTTCTACTAACTCTGACTTGCTGTTAAGCCCATCAGTTTTCTATTTTGGTTACTGTAGTTCTAGAATTTTTGCTTTGATTGATTGTACTTATAATTTCCATTTCCTGCTGAGATTTCCTGTTTGATCTCCCAATTAAGATAGAATTTTTGTTTGAATCTTTTAAAGTAATTTTCCCTCAATTATTTATTATGTCTAGTGATTTTTTTTTATCAAATATTGGACTTTGTGGCTAATACATTCTAGTGATTCTAGATTCTGTAATCTTCCTCTAAAGAAAGTTGATTTTTTTTTTTAAGATTTTATTTATTTATCAGCGAGAGAGCACACAAGCAGGGGGAGAACCAAGCTCATTGCTGAGCAGGAGCCCGATGCAGGACTGGATCCCAGGACCCTGGGATCATGACCTTAGCCAAAGGCAGACGCTTTACTGATTGAACCACCCAGGCATCCCAAAAGTTATTCTTTTTTAAGCAGGCGGTTAATTTACTGGCTTATCACTTTAACTTTTGTGATTTGGTGTTTTACATTGTTAGTGTAGATCTGTAGAAGGCCCCAGGTATTTCCCAAACTTCTCTAACTTGGCAGAACTTACCCGTCAAACTCCTTCTTCCCCACAAATCTTTTTGAGGTTTGGTTTTAGACTTTATTAGAGTGGGTCTAGAGTAGGTCTCTGTCTGGAGCATATTCCTCATTCCTAAAATGTGGCCTTTATAGAGTTATCAGCTGGATGTCAGGAGTTTTAATGAGGTGTCACTATCTATTTACTCTGGCAAGGCTAGGAATCTCATAGCCCCTCCCACTGCTCTTCCCCAAGCACTGTTCAGCCTCTAGTATCTTGGTTTTACTGTCAACTCCATAGGAATAGATACTAAAGGCTCAGGTTGCCTTACCCTGCACTGGTACAGTCTAGCTCCCAGCCATGGATTTTCAGGAAATCCCTAATAGGTTTCTGGGATCCCCTCTCTGCATTGCTCCCTCCTCCACAAATTCTAACTGCTTCGGTTACTGTGAACTCTGATACCTGCTTCCTCAGCTCAACAGGACCACCATATTCCACTCAGACTGCAGATAGCTATACCGTGGGCAGGAAATCATCTCCAGGCAGATAGCTGGGGCAGTTGTGCTGCTTACCTCATGCATATCCCCTCTCTCAAGAACCATAGTATTACATTGCTTGTTAGTGCCTGAAATCAGCTGACTCACATATTTTGACCAGTTTGGGAATTGTTTTGGCTCCATCCAGTGTCAGTTACCCCATCATGGATGGGGTAAAGTTTGAGATTGATTTCTTATTTTCAGTCCTACCTGATACCACATTTTGCATTGGGCAGAAACACAGGCAGGCACCATGGCATTTTCCATGATAATGCCACCCCAGTTATAAATAATCTCCATCCCTGTTATAAAAACTCAAGTAGGGGCGCCTGGGTGGCTCAGTGGTTTGGGCTGCTGCCTTTGGCTCGGGTCATGATCTCAGGGTCCTGGGATCGAGCCCCGCATCGGGCTCCCTGCTCCGCAGGAAGCCTGCTTCCCTCTCTCTCTCTCTCTGCCTGCCTCTCTGCCTACTTGTGATCTCCGTCTTTCAAATAAATAAATAAAATCTTTAAAAAAAAAAAAAAAAACTCAAGTAAAAGTTCCTATTTAATTATTTCAAACTCAAAATCACATAGGTCATTCCCAGCAAAGTGCCTGGCCACAAATGTGTTCTTTTATGAATTATTTAATTATTTGCTGTATATATCAGAAAGAGAGTGGGAAGAAGAACCCACTCCATAGAGTTATGACTTATCTACCAACTTACTCTAAAATCTTTGGCCTATAACTATATTTAATATGTCTTTGGGATCAGTAGAGAAAGCTCATTGAAAACTAAGGAAATCTAGTTCCAAATTTATATTTGTAACATGCCTTGACTCTCTCTTCTGAAAGATACTTTCTGAGATTAAGCATCATTGTAGTTTTGTTACAAAATTAAACAGGTTTCCATTTTGGCAAGTAGAATGATAGCTTTGGAGGGCTTTCCTAATTTCCAAAAGAGCTTTACTCTCATAATTATATTGAATTCATCTAGAAAGAAAAAGAAGCAATAACAGAAGGAAAATCTCAGCAAATAGCAGTTTGGTAGTATCAAAGAGGTGGAAGGATGTTTTCAATAAAGAAAATGACATAAATACATGTACATGTACATAATGTCATGAGTGACTGTCATCTTTCTAGAGAATAGTATTAAGTTCTCAGTGGGCCACAATTGTATACTGATACAGTATAATCATACCTTTGAGTGAGATATCAAAGATGCAGTAACCATGAGCTAATAACCAGGAGGCGACAACACAAGCCGAAATGTCTTTGTCTAAACAAACACCAGCAGATTATAGAAAACGTGCTTATCAACAGGATTGAGTATTCCCTTTCATTGCAAAGTCTTAGGCTTGACACTTGTTCCATTCAGCCTTTGGCCTGGTGCCTCTAGTTGCCTTTTCCAGAACAATCTTCTCTCACACATGGAGTAGAAGTAGGATGAAAAGAAATAAATTAGGTCTCAGATCATTGTTTTTCTCTTTCTCCATTCATCTTTCAGTCACAAATCCTGTTTTGTTCTAGAGGAAAAATGCGATCCCCATATTTTTTCCCTGGAGCATTACTAATTCACCCTGCCCCCCACTATGTATTTTATACTTCAGTTCTCAAAAATTTAAGATGTTTTATATACTGAGATGCTTGAAGATGGAGTTTTTATGAGCTCCCTGGCCTCTGATATTTCTGCTGGAAAAAGAAAAAATTCCTTCATGCTTAAAGCTATTGCAGAGGAATTTCTGGAACTGAGCCTAGTACTACTTGCAAGGCTCTTCTACACTGATGCAGAAATAGAGGTGGGGTAGCTATACCCACAGATATCCTGCAAAGACATGAGGGAACAAATGACAATGTTAAAGCGAACCAACTCAAAAGCGTCTGGACATTTTAAGTTCTGAATATTGCATAGTTACTTTCTGTTGAGATTTTTCTCATCATTATTATATGTGAACATATGTGAGGCTTCATGCCTTCATTACTTCAGTTTAATGGAACAGACTGCAGAAACACAGCCCTTCCTTGATTTTTTGTGCCTGTGGTGTGGGTCCCTGCCACTAACTGCTCGAGGCTATTGGTTTTTAAGCAGTGAGAAAATACAATATTCCATATAAAGATTATTCATAAAATCCAAAGTCCTAAACTCTTCAATCCTTCCAGCATCATCTTTTGTTTAATAACTATCCTATATGTTATTGGAAGTCCAGTGTGTTCTCAAGTTCCTCTGCTGATTCTGCAGCTGAGACTTCCCACTTTTTCCTGCTTCAAACTCTGATTTCTTCTCTCCATCTGTGCACAGCTCCTACAGGTTGCCCAGGCCATGCAAGTCTGCTTTGCTTCCAAATACAGACTCCCTGCTCTCCCCTTTATGATGATGCTACTGCGATAGTAGTGTTTTGTACATTTTTGGTGTTATTTGCATAATACAGAGGAATTACAGTGCAAAACATGGAACACTTAAAACTGAATATTGGGCAGCGCTACTGCTAAAGTTATCCAAAATCCCTACCTCAAGGACTCCTTCTTGGCATCTGTGCATTTCTGGGGCCTGTGCTCTGCTCTTTGGAATCTAAGAAAGCTTTTTGTTTTCAATCCCTCTTTCATGGTCTGATCCTCCTCAGCTCTGCAATGGGGGGAGGAAGCCATCCCAGAATTCCTGCAGCTTTATGATGCAGAGAAATTTGGCTCTCCCTTAGGCTCACCCTCTCCTGTCAAGGCTCTCCTGGGATCCATCTTCACTTGCTTAAAAAGGACATTGGATACATTCTCAAATAAAAGAGCAATTTTCTCTTCAAGAAGAATTCTACTGCTCTTCTAGAGCACCAAACAAAAATGGCTGTCAGCTTAAAAAAAAAGAAAACAACCATAAACACTTTTTTTTTAAGTTATTGTCATCATTTCTCTAAAAATAACTTTATATGTGTTTTAAATATTTTAATAAATTTATTTGATGGAAGATTTAGCAAAGTGATAAGTGAGAGTGGAAGGCCTTGTCAAGGAAGGTGGTTCTGACTGTGGCAGGAAAAGTTGTATGTAGAAGGGGAAGAGTCTGAGTACTCTTTCTTCCAGTGACATAAGCCACATGTGGAAGAAGACAGTAGACAGGCAGCGACAGTTGTCCAAGCTGTGTGCAGGTTCTCACAACCTGAAAAACAAAGCAATCTAAAGTCACTGTGGAAGCAGTGTCCACAAAGAGGAGATGGAAGTTCAGTTGAGGCTAGGGAGGGTGAGCAGGAATTCCCGGTGACGTCTCCTATTCCAAGAATGCAGCTGAGGCCTGGGGAGCTGAAAGGCTGCTCTCAGAGGCAGTCTCACTCATTCCTTGTGTCACCTTAGACTCTACTCACATGGCCCTGGGGGTGCGGGAGAGTAGGTTTTGTGAACTGGGGCTTACCTGCATGTCATCTGCATCCTCCTTGTTATTGTAGAAGATGTTAAAATCTCTTTACTTTAATTAAAATAATTTTATTGGGAGTACTTCTGTATTTCAGGGATTTCTGGGAACGTTGGGAAAGGGAAGTTTATCTTATGGCAATATTTCATTAAATTGGCTGGAGAAATTTATAAAAATTTTCAAGGATGCTTACACAAGGCATATAATTATTACAAATATATAAAAAGTATATGACCATAATGATGTATGTTAATTATACTTCAATGAAAAGAAAAAGAAAGTACGACTACTCTTAGGTATAATCTCCCCACACATTCCAACACTGTCTTAGTAACTATCTTTGTATTTTGCATTCATTGCCTCATTTAAGAATAGATAGAAAAGAGTACCTAACAAAAGGATTGTAAAAAGTTTTTGGAATTAGAATAGGAAGACTTTTTTTGTAGTGAGGCTAGCTGTTCAAAAACAGTAAAGTCAGATGCATGGTTCTTGTTTTGAATTTACTTTTTCTTACCTTTTACATCACTGGTATTGTATTTACAACTTCACTTTCATACACATGGTCAGCTCAATTAATTTTCTGTCTTCAATGTGATAATTTTTTTTAATGTTTTATAAAAGCCAAACAAAACTCTTAAGACATTTAAAAATGTCTCTTTATAGCATTTGCTTAACCTAGTTGCCTTAACGCTTTTCTGGAATATATCACGATGTAAAATGGTGTATGGATATTGATTTTTTAGCTGGGTGGTCTTGCATCATTGTAAAACCAGGTGAAGACATACCCTAAATGTTTATAGCAGTTATCTTTAGGTTGTGGATTGGCAGTGATTTTTCTTATTCCCATTGTCCTTCCTTGTTTTCCAAGTTTATTACATTGCTTCAAATGTAGAAAATAAAGCTATAAAAGTACTATAAGGAAACATTAGTGAGTATTTTTATAATTTGTTGTTTGGGAAGGCCTAAGTATGACACTAAAGTTGGAGATCATAAATGGAAAAACTTAGATATTAAACACAGCTATACTATTAAAATTCAGTATGATAGGGCACCTGAGTGGCTCAGTTGGTTAAGCGACTGCCTTCAGATCATGTCCCAGGATCTAGTCTGGCATAATACTCCCTGCTTGACAGGCAGTCTTCTTCTCCCTCTGACGCTCCCTCTTCTCATGCTTTCTCTCTCTCATTCTCTCTCTCCAATAATTAAATAAAATCTTAAAATAAGTTAAAATTCAGTATGATTAATGTTCTTATAAGGTTAACAGAAAATAATAACTGCTGAGGAAATATTTATAAAATATATGACAGAAATTAATGCAGTTCAAAAATATCTACTATAAATCAACAAATAATATGAACAACCCAAAAGAAAAATGCGAAAAGACAGAAACAGTCTCATGTAAATGACTAACATGTATGAAAAAGCATATACCCTCACTTATTTATTTAAATAAATGTAACATGAAACTCCAAAGACAGTATTTTATCTTTCAATTTGAGAGTTACTTAAAACAATGAAAATGTGTTGTTTTGACAAAATGTGGGGTAAGAGACACCCTTAACACATTATTGGCAGAATATGAATTGGTTCAGTTTTCATTGAGCATAGTCTGACATTATCAAAATTAAAGTGTTCATAATCTTTGACTCAACAACCTCATGTTTATGAGTGTATCCTGTGGGGAAAGTTTAGTAACTCTGAGAGCTGTTAGTGTTTTTGGCTATTCGTGCTCCTTCCTTACTAGCATGCACCTGACTTCCATATAGATAGAGCCATGTGGATACTTATTCCAGTGAAATATGAATGGAAGTGATATAGGTCATCTCCAGGCTGAGGTGACAGTAAGCGCAACACATTCTCAATTATTGCTTGATTTCCTCAACCATGGGCAGCATGCAGAGGAGAGAGGGACCAAAAGAAGGGTGCAGTTGTAAGATGAAGGAACCTGAGTTCCTGAATGACTGTGGTGCAGAGACCATTACCACTATTGCTCACCAGTCTGTGTTAGGCTGTGATGTACACAAGCAATAGGTTATTTTGTCTTAAGAAGTTAAGACATTGAGGTTGATTGTCACAGCATAAAACCCTACTCAGACTGATACATGCAGTTTAATTCTGTTGAAAGATAATTGTTGCAGCATTATTTGTAATAGCTAGGAATTAAAAATAATCTAAGTGTCCACTAGTAAGTTAATTATAGAGTGATGTTGAGAGGATAATCTCATTTCTTTTGAGAGCAGACAGGGTAGGGAGGAGCAGAGGGAGAGACAGAGAGAGAATCTTAAGCTTAACACTTGGGCTCTCATCTTACAACCCTGAGATCATGACCTGAGCCAAAAATCAAGAGTTAGATGCTTAGCCTACTAAATCACCCAGGTACCCCAAGCCTCTCATTTTTTATAAAAATAATATATGTATAGTTTCATCAGCAGAGATAGTTGAAAAGAGGTCCATTTGCTAACGATATTGCTATAGAGAATGGGGCAGTGGGAGATGTACTTTTCCTGTTAAGTATATTTTCAAAAAACTTGAATATTTTTCAGAACTTTGAGCATTTTTCAGGATTTCTTATTATTTTTTATAATCAATTAAAAAATACTCAGTTTAAAAATTGTGTGCATAGTTTAGTGACTTAGATTGCCTTGAACACTTCCTGGAATAGGAGATAATAAAAACAAATAGTTAATAATTCTTATGTCTAGAAGTCAGCAATTACTAGAGAGTAGTAATTGAAAGAAAACAAATAGAACATGACATACATCAAAAGGACAATAGTGCTTACCTTGAGTGGTGAAACGATGGATAAATTTTGTTATTTTTGCTTGGTGCTTTTCTGTGTTGTCCAAATGTTCTGCTTTAAGCATATAGTACTTTTATAATTAAGTAGAAAGCTAAGGTGTAAATGTTGCAAATGTAATCAGAAAATGAGAAGGCTTTCAAATAAAACTACCCTTCTCTCGTGCTAATCTCTTTTAAACCACAGATGTATCCTCCAGAGATGTAAAAGCATTAACTTGACTTTCAGCAGTCCTTGTTGTACAGTTACAGTTTTTCTGGCTTCTACCCACTAAAATGATCTTTTAGCCCACAATGATAGATCAGAACATCAAGTAAACAAGACCAACCTGGGTCTTGATTCAGGAAGAACTGATTCTTTTAAGAATTCAGGAACCCTCTTTGCTTAATGCATTACCATAGTGTGGCTGTTACAGAATGAGCAGATAGCAGACTGATAATTGCCAGTACTTTACTGGCAGTTGTGAGGTAATCATGCCTGATCTGAAAGAAAGAAAACAGGTAAGACAAATCACAAACAACTTAAAAAGCAAGTGCTCATCTCCTGTGTTCATCAGAGTATGGCCAGTACAAAGGATTATACAAAGGATTGTTCACCAAAGCTATTCCTTGAGTGATTATCTGAGAGAGCTATGGAACTACCTCCAAGACTCTGAAGCTACTTGAGAACCCAGAGCTAAGAGCCATGGAGCCAAAAGCTACACTGTGAGCTATTTGCTGTCTCTCGAAGCAACAACCATTCATGTGTGTTAAGTGCAAGTTGGTTACCATACTAAAGGTGAAGGTTCAAGTATTTGAAGAACAACTTTCTATGTCATGACTTAGATTAAAAAAAAAAAAAAAAAAAAAAAAAGGGTTCCTCGCTAGAAAACAAAAGCAAGTACAGTAAGTTCAAGTCCATAAGGAAAAAGAGAATCAAAGTGAGTGTTTAGAGAGGGAGTAGAAAGGACTGTGACAGCAAGGACAAGTTCTTCCAAGAGGGTGATTCTGGGCTTCCCTGAGGTGCTGAATGGAGAGGTGCCTCAAGATGGAACTAGATGGGGCGCCTGGGTGGCTCAGTGGGTTAAGCCGCTGCCTTCAGCTCAGGTCATGATCTCAGAGTCCTGGGATCGAGTCCCGCATCGGGCTCTCTGCTCAGCAGAGAGCCTGCTTCCCTCTCTCTCTCTCTGCCTGCCTCTCCATCTACTTGTGATTTCTCTCTGTCAAATAAATAAATAAAATCTTTAAAAAAAAAAAAAAAAGATGGAACTAGAGGAAGCCTCTTTAAAATTGGTGTCCTCTGTCAGAAAACTGTGGTTCTTCTAGGTCAGTGATTTTTTTTCTCCAAGATTTAATTTTTAAAAATTCCAAACAGAGAAGGTAAAATAATTTTATAGTAAACACTCATATTCCCATCATCTAGGCCCTCTCATTAACATTGTACTCTGATTGTTTTAGTGTATGTGTGTGTGTGTACATACTCCACCTTCTATTCATCTTAAATTTTGTTGATGCATTTCTTTTCTTTTTTTTTTCTTTTTTTTAAGATTTTAGTTAAATATTTAACAGAGAGAGAGGGAGAGGTCACAAGTAGGGAGAAAGGCAGGGAGAGAGAGGTGGAAGCAGGTTCTCTGCTGAGCTGAGAGCCCGAGGTGGGGCTCAATCCCAGGACCCTGAGATCTTAACCTGAGCTGAAGGCAGAGGCTTAACCCACTGAGCCACCCATACACCCCTTGTTGTTGCATTTCAAAGTAAGTTTCAGGCATCAGTATACTTCTTAAATACTTCAGCATATACATCCTAAACTAGAATTAAATACTGGTTTATATTTTTGCTTTTGAGGTAACATTTATAAAGAATGAAATGCAAAACTCTAAAGTGTACTATTCAATTAGTTTTGACAACTGCATACATAATTTTAATTCAAATGCTTATCAAGATACAGAATTACCATCACTCCAGAAAGTTGTCTCATACTCCTTTCCAGTTTACTCCTACCTCCTCTCTACCAGAAGAAACCATCTTTTAAATTTTTTTCTACCAGTTCTACCAGTTCTAGAATGTCAAATAAAGGAAGTCATATGGTATATACTCTTGTATGAGGTTTCTTTCTCTTAACATGTTTTTGAGATTCATACTTATTGTTGTATATATCAATACTTTGTTCACTTTTATTGCCAAGTCTTACTGCTCTTGAGTAAATATGTGACCGTTCGTTGGTCCATTCTGCTATTGACAAATACCATTCTGCTATTGACAAATACCTGCTATTTTCGGTGTTGACTATTGTAATAAAGTTGCTGTAAGCATTCTTGTCCAAGTCTTTATGTAAACATAATGTTTTCATTTCTATTGAGTGAATACTTAAGAGTGGAATTGCTAAGTGATTGAATAGGGGTATGTTTGGTTTTATGAACAACTGTCAGACCTTTTTTACAGAGTGCTTATCCCATTTTATACTCTCAAAACCAGCATGTGAGGATTCTAGTTGATCTCGAAGCAACTACTCCCTCAAGCAACTTCTAATGCTGTGAGTCTTTTTTTTTAAAAGATTTTATTTATTTATTTGACACAGAGAGATGACGAAAGAGGGAACTGAAGCAGGGGGAGTGGGAGAGGGAGAAGCAGGCTTCCCGCTGAACAGGGAGCCTAATGTGGGGCTCGACCCCAGGAACCTGGTATCATGACCTGAGCCGAAGGCAAATGCTTAATGACTGAGCCACCCAGGTGCCCCCAAAGCATCTTTGTTTTGTAATTTGGTTCAGATCATCTAGATTCTCTCATTCTACGTAAGGTAGTGTGTTCATTACTGAGCTCTCAATTCTTTAAGATTGAAACTTCAGCAACCAGAATAAATGTTTTCTTAAGCCCCAACACTTTCATTGGAAGGAGGTAAACCAATTCTAGTTGCCAGGGAGAAAATACACAATGATATCAGATATCAAATATCAGTTTCTCTGAGCTAATCTGTGAACCACACTCACCACAATCTCCAGAGAGTTTAAGAGGCAGATACCCGGGCCCCACGCCAGACCTACTAAATTCAAAACCATGTTGGGGCTTCATTTGCCAAACTTAACAAACAAAAATACAAATAGACATAAAACATGCCCTAGGTGGGCCAAGGAGTCTATAGTTTTATAAACACTCCAGATGTATCTTAAGCACACCTAAGCTTGAAAACCATTGGCCTAGGCAATGCGGATTAGAAATCACAAAGAGGGGCAGCTGGGTGGCTCAATGGATTAAGCCTCTGCCTTCAGCTCAGGTCATGATCTCAGGGTTCTGGGATCCAGACTCACATTGGGCTCTTTGCTCAGCAGGGAGCCTGCTTCCCCCTCTCTTGTCTCTGCCTGCCTCTCTGCCTACTTGTGATCTCTCTCTCTGTCGAATAAATAAATAAAAATCATTTAAAAAAAAAAGAGAGAGAAATCACAATGAAATATCATTATACACCCTCCAGAATGGCTAAAGTAAAAAAAAGACTAGGGGTGCTTGGGAGGCTCGCTATCTGTCAAATAAGTAAATTCTTAAACAACAACAACAACAAGATGCTTTGAAAAACTGTACTCAAAAAGAGAAAAATAAATCTATATTTTCAAGTACCTATCATCAGCATATTAATCTCAAAAGTTACTTAATGGATCAGAGATGGGAAAATGGATAGTATGGTTTTATTTTCATTAGTGGATTAAGGTATTTGCTAATTCTGTGTTACAGTGATACTATTGTAGGTGACATATTAAATGAGGTATAGGCATTGAATAGCCTAATAGCATTTGGTAGGAAAAAATTTGGGAATGCACAGCATTTTATTATTACTGCATTGGGTGCTAACAGTGAGGGGACAACAGGACAAAGCTATTATTAACCTAAAGGGACAATAATAACATGTTATACGTAGGCCTTGGCCAAAGGAAAGATGTGCATAATGAAAATACTAAGAACAATAATGTTGAATTTATCCAGTGCTTTTTTTTATCAAGAACTCAAAGGCTTTTCAGGAGCGATGGCTCATTAAATCTCAAAGCATCTCTGTAAGTTACGAAGGGGAGGGAATTACACTATATTTCCTTCTAGCAGAGAAATTAGGAACCAGAACCTGTAATAAAAAGAGAGATATAAAAGAAAGAACTAAAGACAAGGTGGCCCCAGAATTTGTAACTTCCTTTTTTGTGTTCCAGTTCCAACTCCTGCTAAGTAAATTCATTCATTCCCAGAACACATTTTTGGTTGCAAAATATGTACCATGTTGAACAAACAGATAGGATTCTTAGATTCATCTGGGTATTGGTGAACAGTAGCACTTGTCTGCATTTGGAGAATGTCGATAGGAAGAATTCCTTTTTTAAATTATCTAGTTCATATTTCTTTTCTCTTTAAGTATGACTGAAGAGTAAAAAGTACTGTTTAAGGAGAGTAAAGCAAAAGCAATCTCATTTCAGTTCTCAGAGCTTTACAGGAGAATGTCTTAATTAAACACAAAGTTCAAACTCTCCATTTCTGCTTATTGAGTGATTTCTTCCCTTTACTCTTGCAATGAACATGTGTGTGTCTCTTTAAGGATTTGTCTGGCCTGGGTAACCTGGCTGCTGGGGCTGAATGTCATCACAGCTGCCTTTGCTAAGGCACTCAGCTTGCTCTTTGGAGCCTCTTCAGCCCTCAGACATCTGCAGCTCTGGACTGGTTATAACTAGACATTCCATAGAGAGGAATTATCTCTAGATCTCTGAGAAGAGAACCCCTTTTAGGTGTTTGGTTTAGACAGAATATCACTTTCCAAATTTGTGGTATTTGTCGACATCTATAGAAATGTTTGCCATGATTCTGCAAATTCCATTTGGCAGGCAGAGAAGTATGTACAGGTCAAAGATGAATGTGTTCTCTCCCATTGGGAAGCCTTGATATCTCCTCTTCATCCGTTAGGATACTCTAGCTCTCTTTTTTCTTTCCTCACCTCTATAATTTTTGCTAACTTGACTGCTCTTTCTTGTATCAAATTTACACCTACTTAGTCTTTTTTCTTTTTTTTTTAAGATTTTATCTATTTGGGAGAGAGAAAGCGAGAGACAAGAGCATGAGCAAAGGAGCAGAGGAAGAGGGAGAAGCCGACTCCCCGCTGAGCAGGGAGACCGATGCAGGACTCCATCCGAGGACCCTGAGATCATGACCTGAGCCGAAGGCAAATGTTTAACCCACTGAGCCACCTACGTGCCTCCCCAACCCCATCCCCACCTCCACCCCGCCACCTAGTCTTTTTAATTTAGCCAGTTTTTCTAGCCAAGTTTAGGAAATACCATGTTAGTTCTGGGCTATGCTATTTCCTCTCCTTAAGTAGAAATAGGAACATTGAATAGGAACATTGAATCTTCTTTTAGAGCCTTTTGGGGTCCTACCTTTTTTAATATCCTGTAACTGTCTCTGTTGCTCAGTATTGAATCTATCCCAGTTCTCTATGACCCCCGTAAGATGGAGACTAAAGAGATTATACCACCTTTGTTAGGGTCTGGTTTCCAACATCATATATCAGCATTGATTTTTGGTTCAGCAATCACCAGATATAGTTAGTTAATCTCCCCCCAAATGGAACAGTTTTTAGGGTATAGCCCAGCATCTCCTTCTCCTCTCACCTACTTTAATTTCAGCTTGCCACCTATTGGTCAGTGACCCTTTAAGGAAGAATACCAAGTCAACACTTTTGTGCTCAATTATCTTCGACTTTCAATGTAAAACAAACCATTTACTGAATAGATGGGGAGGGAAACACTAAAAGCAGAAGCTATTAAAGAATTATAGACTTAAGAAGCCTCACAGTAACTATGCATTTTGCTCTGTAGTTGAAGAACCTATAAAATTGTACACACATTAGGGGAAAAGTTTCCACCCAGCATGCATTGACTTAATGGCATAACTCTCAGTAATGTAAAGTATGGACCTTGATTCTTAGGGCACATTTTGTTGTTATTCTGTCTTAATAGGATAGGGTTTAAAAATATGCTACTGTGCATACACAATAGCTGCCTTTCACTTATGGTTTTATCTGTACAGAAATTATTCTGTCAGACAAGAGATTAAAATAATGCTTAACAACTTTTTAGAATTGCTAATCCAGGTAAACTTCTGTAAGAAAATTTAGCTTATGAAAAAGTCAGCTCAAACCTTGACATAAACAATAAATACTAATAAAATTTACTTTTTCCTACAATGGACAATGATGAAAATGAGATAGGTGCATGATTTTACCCCCCTTAGGAAATCAGGTTGGTGCTGGGAGAAACCAGTGTACACATTATGGCTTTATGTGGTACCCATAAGGTTGAATTTGTGTGTGTGCATTTTGTTTCTAAACCAAAATAGAAATAAAATAAGGTTGATGTTTTGAGCTGAGTGGGTATAGGATGGAATGTGAAATGGGTGTAGACTGGTGCTGTTGGAAGGGAGTTTTATGAGTTGTGAGGCTGGCAGGCTGGCATTGGGTCCTGTTTCCTCCCTGTGGCCATGGAGAAGTCACTTTTTTTGTGGGGCTGGATGGGAGGCAGAGAAAGGAGATACTTTGTGCCAAGAAAATGCTACAAACTTCACTTGACCTTGACTTTGTTTTTTGAGAGGAGGAAACAGGCTTAGAGAACTTGCGAATTGTTCAGAGTTCCTTAGTAGAAAGCCGTTTGCTTTGCTGAAAGTGAAATAGTCAATGCTTGACTATTTCTGTGTTTTTTTCCTTTAATTATGCTGCTCCTCTCCTGTTCACTCCATGTTCTGCTGGTGCCTTCAGACGTCTAAGGGAATCTTCAGCCAAGCTTAAAAATTTACTAGTAAGTTGAAGCACTCTCTATGAAACTTCAACTGGAATTCCTTATATCTGTAGTTTTCTTTTTTCTCTTTTCACTGGACCCTTCCTGGGCTTTCCTAATAACTCATATTACCCCCAGTCTTTCCTTTCTTGATACTACCATGTCCTGCTTTCTTCTAGGATCCTTTCTTAAAGTCATGACTTCACACAAAGGGAACTCTTGACAATCCATGCCCTGATATCCACTTGAAGGGCTCCACCCTCTATTAAGAATCACAAAATCTCAAGGGTAAAGGCGACTGTCAGGGTAAGTTTTAGATACATCTCAAAGAGTCCTATAGGCAGATAAAGTAGTTCTAGAACTGAATGTGACCTTAGTTAATGCTCATTTTACAAGTGAAGAAGCTGGGGCTGACTTGCTGAAGATGATAAAATAACTGGGCAGAAGAGCTAAGACTGGAACCCAGTTTCTGTGATTTCCAGTCTGGAAATCACATGAGATAATAGTTAAAGCATTAAAGACCACTGCTCTCTTGCTTTGAAAAATCCGAGTACCATCCTCTTTTGTAAATTTTAAAACTGGAACTCCACGTTAACATTTCATCCTGAACTGTTTCCCTTTTTGCACTGCTACAGCCTTGACACCTGTTTTCTCTTTTGGTGAGAAGAATGGGTTGACTGAAGTACATGGAGACACAGAAGTTGCTTCATGTTCTTCTTCCCTTATAAAATGACTTTCCCCTGGGTCCTCTCTCCTCACCGTATAATCCAAGCCAAATTGTTTCTCCTAGGATGCCATACCATGCGCACGTGTCAGAGTGCCACCCACACCTGTATCTTTCAGCTCAGCTGTTCCTAACGTAATGTGCAGGAGAACCACCCGAATGGCTGGGCCCCAACTAGTTTCCATCCAGTCAGGTTGCTGTAGAGCCTAAAAATGTGCTTTTCTAAAAAATTCCCAGATGCTTCTGCTGCTGCTTGTCCAGTGCTACATGTTGAGAAGAACTGTTCCATGAAAACAGCCTCCAAGCCTTCAGCTCAGAAGCAGTGGTAGACCTTTCTTTGGGAAGGAGTGGCCACTGATTCGTCCAGAGATGGATATCTGAGGGGATTTGCCAGTGATGAGGCTCAGGCGTGCATCACCTGGGGCTCTCTGCTCAGCAGGGAGCCTGCTTCCCCCACCCCACCCCCCACCTCTTGTCTCTCTTGTGGTCTCTGTCTGTCAAATAAATAAATAAAATCTAAAAAAAACCCAACCAATTTCAAATATATGAATGAACTCCCCAGTGACATAGGGAGTCATATTGTTTGCCATTAAAAAAGGCACTTCACAGAGAGCCTATGCAGGATGACCTTTGACAGAAAAGAACCAGGTCTGGTATGCAAGCAGAGACTGTACAATAATGGTCATCCTTGAGGTAGGAGGCATTGGGTGGCATAGAGATATTTGAAGCTGTTTTTCCTACTAGAAACCAGTAGCGGTATTGAAGAGTCAATCAGGGCTTCATTATCCATCCACCCGTAATTTCCATCGCACATCGCACAAACATTGGGAGGAAATTGAGTCCAAAATATTAATAGTTACCTTTGGGTAGTAGGAGTATAAATGATTTTTATTTTATTTCTTATACTTTATTTTAATCTCCAGGTTGAACAATAAGCCTTATTTCTTGTGTGGCCAGAAAGAAATAAAAATAACTAATACCAGGGATTTTTTTAGACAAACTAACTCATAATGAAGTAAATTTTTAAAAATGTTGAATCAACTTGTTGGCTAATCTTACTCAAAAGCCATTAATTAGAACTTTTTGTTCACTAGGCTTATAGCAAACATCATTTCTTTTTTTAACTGATTTACTCATTGCCTTTCACAAAATGTGCTTACTAAGACCATGCCACAATACATTTCATTGTTATTTGAAAATGGGTATTTGGTTGATGTCCAAAAGAATTTCACATCAGTATATTCAAATCATTCTTTTTTGCTTTCTGCATAACAAATAACATGGAGGACATGGGGAGATGGAGAAGAGAAGGGTGTTGAGGGAAATTGGAAGGGGAGGTGAACCATGAGAGACTATGGACTCTGAAAAACAACCTGAGGGTTTTGAAGGGGTGGGGGAGTTGGGTGGGAGGTTGGGGGAACCAGGTGGTGGGTATTAGGGAGGGCACATATTGCATGGAGCACTGGGTGTGGAACAAAAACAATGAATACTGTTACGCTGAAAAGAAATTTTAAAAATTATTAAAAATTTAAAAAAAAGAATAAAAATAGAAGTACTAGGTAATAGATAATAAAAAGAAATAGGGTTCAACTTGCTAAAGACAGAATCAGTTCACATTCCCAGTTATAGCAAACCTGTAGCCTTGGGATACAGACTATCTCCATTTGGGAAGGAAGCAATTATGTTTTTATTCCTAATCTTCGCTTTAGAATTCACGTTGTGATTATGATGTGTTAAACTAGATAGGCAGTCATCAGAGAATCATAGATTTTAATCTTAAAAATTTGTCTTGCACAATCCTCTTGTGCAAATTTCTAGTAGATGAACCCCACTCTCATTGAACAGCAGCAGTGGAGAGTAGTTTACCCTCTTGGGTAATTTATTTCTCTTCCATCTATGAAAATTACTTTTTTATCTACTTTCTTATTCCACTGTTTCAGCTTATTTCTTTTGGGCCTAACCTTAGTATTTAAAATCTGTTATTAAATTACCTTTTGATATTCCATATCCCAGATTAAGAAATCTCAGTTTCCATTTTAAATCTTTTCATGTTTTCCTCCCATTTCCTTCACAGTGCCTGAGGCACATCTCTGTTGTATCTAATCTCCTGAGAGAGATACATGAAGTTACACAAGACCAGGTTCACATCAGTCAGTGTACCATGAGGACATGACAAAATAATCCCGAACTCACTATGGATGAGGAGAAAAAGAGCAGGTGCTACTAGTTCCTTGTCTTCTTCCTTGGAGATGAAATGGGAGAGGGACATTATAATAGAGAAAGTAAGATTTCCAGATTGACCAGAAAGAGCTCTCTTTGACAGGATAGAGGAGAGGAAAAGACATTAAGTGAGCTATGTAGATCTACAGCCAGACCATGATTAGCTTGAGTTCAGAAATTTGTGCCTTATAAACATGTCCATCACCAAAGTTTTCTGTTTTCTACAGTGGAGATTTAATTCTAAGACTAAAAGTGATGGCATTTTTTTAAAAGATTTTTAAAAATTTTTATTTATTTGTTAGAGAGAGAGAGAGAGAGAGCGCACAGTCAGAGTGGTAGGCAGAGGCAGAGGGAGAAGCAGGCAAGGATCCCGATGTGAGACTCGGTCCCAGGACGCTGGGATCACAACCCGAACCAAAGGCAGCCGCCCAACCAACTGAGCCACCCAGGTGTCCCAAGCGATGGCATTTTTAAAGCAGTTTTGCTGACAGTGGGCACCTCTATGTAGTCATCTTTCTTTTTGGCATGATTCCTCACGAATTCTTCGGTATTAGTTTCCTTTAGGCCTACCCTAAGTATATGAACCCTTCATAAATCGGTGCCAATATAACTGAATGCAAATGTTGGATACTTAGGATAATCAAGGAAGGTTTCATGAGGGAAAAGAGGGATTTGAATTGAGTTGTAGGCAAATGGGTGTGATTTGACTGCTGAATACCAGAGAAGAATTGTATTTTCCACAATGGTAATGATTAGCTAATAACCAGTCTCTAATTCATGTCTTCTCAATTATGTATGTGAAGACCCCACTAGGTTTGTTGGTGAAATGGGTCTCATTCATCTTTATTAAGTAAATTAAATTGTCAATTTTTTATTTTTCCAAATACAATTTTTAGAAAACCTTGTTTGTTAATATGAAGAGAAAGACTTTTAAAATGTGGCTACACAATTTCATAATTATATTGGCTTTATATAATACAATCCTACCTTTTTTCATTTACTCTTGTTGTAAAACCAGGTAGTATGTTGATTATGTATGAACAAAAATCCTGCTAAATACCTAAGAGTCCTTAATAAAGAAATGAGCAAACTGAAATTGTATGGAGGTGAAATATATCCCATAAAAAAAATAAACCAGGGGAAGCAGAGCTGAAGCTTTCGTATGTTGAAGAATGATTTTGTGATACACCATGTGGCGTTTAAGAACTAGCTGCTTGAGTTTTATAAAAGAAGGCATGATAAAGTTTGACTGTCAGATAAAGTTTGACTGTGAATTTGGAAGGGCTAAAAAACTTATCAGAGAACAAGGGTGGTCTCAAATATACAAATATCACCTGACAGAATTATGGGTAACTAAGTAACTAAATACTGAGACTGGCTTTTCTTACGTAATTTTTATTTCCAATAAGAGTAATTTTAATTCCAACATGCCCTTCTGGAATTTTGCTATTCTAAAACAAATTTGTCAGAAGATTTTGAGATAGAAGGGAAAAGTGGACTCTCCAGTGTGTTTTCTGAAATTCATTGAACCTTAGGTTATTTGGACTGTGGTTTCTGTTTTTTAATGCAAGGCTTGGTCAGTCTATTTGGCAACACTGGGGATTTGCAGTGACAGCTAAAAATACAGCTGAAAAAAGTAAATAGGAAAAGTACTTAATGTTTGTGGTAAATGGAATCTAAATCATCCTTTGAATAAAACCAGCACAATTTCATGTTTTTGAAGGAACAAACATAATGCACTCTAAGCTCAGATAAATGAATTTACCTAGGGAAAATCCAAGTGAACACTAAAAGCTTGATACTGTTTATTTCTCGTAGGCTGAGCAAACTGCCCCTCTAAAAGCAACTTAAACTTCCCTTAACAAGATTTAAATAAGGGTCTTTCCTCACGATTGAGGTCAACATCAGGTGTTCCTCCAAATAGCTCTTGGTGCCCCTGTCAGCGTCATAATTTTGGGTTAGACAATTGTTTCTCACTAATAAGAATGATCATATGAGTTCTTGTTTTTCCGAGTGAGGGAAATCCAGCAGGAGAATATGTTCAAACTTTGGGAGGGGCAGACATAATGGCATATTCTCATTGGAGTTCTCTGCTCTTCATTCCTGCCCAAGGATGCCTTCCCAGAATTCCACCATGGCTTCTGAAGTTATGTGTGTACCCCTCCATACAGCACAGGGTATCTGTTTTCTTTCTTTTATGATTAGAGAGAAAGGATGAGAATCTACCAGAGTACATATTATTACAATATATTTTTTTGTCTAAATTTTTATTTAAATTATAGCTAATTAACATACAATGTAATATTGGTTTCAAGAATAGAGTTTGGTGATTTCTCACTTACATCTAATACCCAGTGCTCAACATAAGTGTTGTTTTTAATACCTGTCATCCATTTAGCCCATTCTCCACCCACCTCCCTCCAGTAGTCCTCAGTTTTTTCTCTATCATTAAGAGTCTCTTACTGTCTGCTCCCCTCTTTTTCCCCCTTCCCATATGTTCATCTGTTTTGTTTCCTAGATTCCACATATGAGTGAAGTCATATGGTATTTGTCTTTCTCTGACTGACTTATTTCTCTTGGCGTAATACACTCTAGCTCCATCCATCCTTGCAAATGGCAAGGTTTCATTCTTTTAGATGGCTGAGTAATATTCCATTATATGTATATACCACATCTTCTTTATCCATTCATCTGCTGATGGACATGGGCTCTTCCCATAGTTTGGCCATTGTTGATAATGCTGCTATAAACATTGGGGTGCATGTACTCCTTTGAATCTGTATTTTTGTAACCTTTGGGTAAATACCTAGTCCTGCAATTCCTGGATCATAGGCTAGTTCTATTTTTAAGTTCTTGGGGAACCTTCATACTCTTTTTCAGAGTGGCTGTACAAGTTCACATTCTCACCAACAGTGTAAGAAGGTTCCCCTTTCTCTACAACCTCGCCAACATCTCTTGTTTCCTGTGTTGTTAATTTTGGCCATTCTGACCAAAGTGTGAGGTATACATATCTCATTGTAGTTTTGATTTGTTAATTTCCCTGATGATGAGTGATGTTGAGCATCTTTTCATGTGTCTGTTAGCCATCTGGATGTCTTCTTTGGAAACATTATCTATTCATGTCTCCTGCCCATTTCTTAACTGGATTATTTGTTTTGGGGGTGTTGAGTTTGTTAAGTTCTTTATAGATTTTGGATACTAACCCTTGATGAACTTTGTCATTTGCAAATATCTTCTCCCATTTTGTAGGTTGCCTTTTAGTTTTGTTGATTGTTTCCTTCACCATACAGAAGCTTTTAAAGTTGTTGAAGTTCCAGTGGTTAATTTTTACTTTTGTTTCCCTTGCCTATGGGGACATGTCTAGTAAGAAGTTGCTCTGGCCAAGGTCAAAGAGGTTACTGACTATGTTTTCCTCTAGGATTTTGATGGTTTTCTGTCTCATATTTAGGTCTTTCATCCAGTTTGAACTTATTTTTGTCTATGCTCTAAGACAGCGGTCCAGTTTCATTCTTTTCTATGTTGCAGTCCAATACTATTTGTTGAAGATACAACAGATCTTAATGTCAGTTTATTTCAGTTCTGCAAATGCTTTCTTTTTAAATATTCTACTTTTCCAATCATTCCACTCCCATGTTCCCACAAACTTCTCATATAGAACTGAAGTTGAATTTATAGATGTGGTGGCAAAAGAGCAGGATCAACAAATTTAGGGCATCTACCATCCATAAGTCTGGTGCCTCACATATGGGGGTACTTAGGAAACATTTTTTGAGTGAATGAATGCCTAAATGAGTGAACTCCAAAATTCAAGGTAGGTGAGAAGTGCTCTAGGGGAGCCAGAGACTATTAGACTTTTTGGTTTTTGTAATATATGTTACTCTGTTACTTTCTGGTGGGAACTGGCAACCCTGCATTTCTTAGACTAGCTTTGCTACTTTGTGGCCAGAACATAACTTATTTGAGGAATAATGCCATTTTTGGCAATAAACATCAGCTATTATATAGTCCAATTTGCAGAGCTTCTCAGAAACCTAGGAAACAGATTTAACGGAAGTTCCTTTAATCAGTCCACCATCTAAACATTTTCTGGTCAGGGCACCATTTTTAGGTTAGGGTGTGTTACATGTATTCCTTGGCAAGGATGACTTATTTACATTTTGTCTTATCATAATGCATTGTGGTTTATCAGGCAATAAATTTAAATTGGAAATGAGCAAAGTAAATGGATATCTATAAATGAATAACACTCTCACACTCTTAGGTAAAATGTTTAATGTAGTGTCCAGGGCCCTATCCCTTCCTCCCCCAACCCTGTAAGAGTCCATTCTATCTGGGGTTAAGGACCAGAGTCTCCACTTTAACAAATTCAGGTGTCAGGGCTCCTGGGTGGCTCAGTTGGTTAAGCAACTGCTTTCGGCTCAGGTCATGATCCTGGAGACCCAGAATTGAGTCCAACATCAGGATCCCTGCACAGCAGGGAGCCTGCTTCTCCTGCTGACCTCTCTCCTCTCATTCTCTCTCAAATAAATAAATAAAATCTTAAAAAAAAAAAACCACCAAAAAACAAAAAACAAATTCAGGTGCCAGATGCAGAAGTTCCATGATACTTTACAAAGCATATTTGGGGGTAGGGGGCAGACTGGTTCAGTTGCTAGAACATGCAACTCTTGATCTTGGAATTATGAGTTTGAGCCCTATGTTGAGGGTAGAGATTACTTAAAAATAAAATCTTAAAAAAAAATAGAGCATTAATGTTCATGAAAGGGTCTTGTAAAATATGTGCAAAAGAAAATTTTAAATTGTTAGTAAACTGTGTATAATAGCTCACAGTCAGTTACAAGATTTTGTGCTGCAGATTTATAATCTAGCTTAGTTTATTACCCCATTTTCCAGATAAGGAAATTGAGGTATAGAGAGGCTAGTTGATAGCACTGTCGGGACTCAACACTGGGTGGCTTGACCCATAGTCCACTGTCTTGATTACATGTTATCTTGCCTCTCCCATTACTACTCAGCTTTCAGTGGATACTCTAGAAGTGATAACTTGATGCTTCTGAAAATTCTATCTAGCAGTTATTTCTATAATTACATAGGTTTAAATATAGTTACAGTCAGAAAGTCTTCAGTGAATGGGAAACAAAGTTGGGATGTGGGAACCCTGAGAGGCACCAACAGGCATGTATGTCTAAATACGTACACATTACGTATTTAGTAATAGGTTCACTACCAGCAGGCTGAATTGTGGGCTTATCTAGTCTAAAACTTTATATTTTTTTATTTATACATTGATTGAAATTTAGCCAATTCAGGAGGAAAAAAATTACTTAAGGATGGGGAATTATCATTCGTATTATTTGGTATCTGGTGGCTTTAGTGTTGGTGCTGCTGAAGAAATACAGATGAAACTTTGGTAGATTGACAGAATTTGGACTAAATTAGTCAAACACAGGGGCACCTGGGTGGCTCAGTTGGTGAAGTGTCTACCTTCAGCTCTGGTTGTGATCCGCAGGGTTTTGGGATTGAGCCCTATCTAGTCTTGCTTCCTACTCAGTGGAGAGTTTACTTCTCCCTCTTCCTCTGACCTTCCTCTCTGCTCATGCTCGCTCTCTCTCTCTCTCTCTCTCGAATGAATAAATGAAATCTGTAAAAAATAAATCAGAACTTTGAGCATTATGAAAACAGTATTTTCCTTTAACACTCGATTATTGCCTTTTAAGTGAATAAACTAATATAAAAGTTATTATTGATAACTTACTAGAGGCTATGATAGGTAACATAAATACATCTATTATGGTACAGACAAAAAGACTGATTTGTACATAAAAAGTGTATCTTATTAATTTATTTACAATTCACTGTTTGATCAGTAAGTTAAAATAATTCAAGTGTGTGGATTACCTAAAGGAACTCTTGTTTTTCCCTTATTTCTTGATGTGTTTTTTTTTTTTTTTTTCCCCTTTCTTCCTCCCCTTTCTTTGCTTTTTCTGTAACTGCTGGCACTTTAATGTAGAAAATAGGCTCATTCATCTTACCTTCTAACGAGCTTTGATTGTACCGTGTAAGACAACATGTAATATGGAAAGGCATGTTAATGTTGTATTCTAAGAACCCCAGCATTTGTACTTTTGACTCTTACCATCTTTTATCATGTAACAAAAGACATAAAATCCAACAAAATGTACTATCTATAGAAAATGCCTATAACTGCTCTGTTAATCCAAGAGTTGATCCCATTACGTGTAATTTCAGGTTTAAAATAAGATCAAAGGCCACAGCTGGGGTTATGTATGCACTGGGACAGCCCCTCCCCCACTGTCTCTGAGTTCCCAGCTCTTCCATTGTCTATCCTCATGCCCAGCAAACTGCTGGCGCAGACTGGGGATGAATTGCTTGTATGATGAGGAACTTGAGAAGTTTTGGCAGCAGTGACTTAGCCAGTGAAATGATATGTTTGCTTCTGTGATGTATCATCTTTTTGTAGAATCAATGTGGTTTGCTGGAAAGGATACTTAGTGGGGATCTGAAGGTGGGAGTTTTTTCGTTGTTTCTGCAACCTTACGAAGTTTTCCTGAGCCCTTTAGCCCTTTAGGCTTCAACTTCCTCTCAGATGAAATAAAATGCTTGAGCTATGTGGGGTTGGTTTTTTTTTTTTTCCATTCTCTTCCAGCTTTAAAATTTATGTTTTAAAATGAAAGGCAATGTATCTACCATTATTTTTTTTTTTTACTTTTTTATTTTGAAATAATTTAAAACTTATAGAAAAGTTTTAAGAACAGTACAAAACACTCCTTGGTTACCCTTCACTTAGATTCACCAGTTACTAACATTTTGCCTCATGTGCTTTGCATATCTTTATATCTATATCTATATATATTGCTTTACCATTTGCTTTATCATTTATATGTATGCATACATACATAATTATTGTTTTTGAAACATTTGAGAGTGGTTACAGACACAGTGCCCCTTTATCTCCTCCATATACTTCAGAATGTATTTCTTGTCTAATGATATTTTCTTATATAACCATGATTTATTTACCAAATTCAAGAAAATTACCATTGATTCAATACTAGTACAGTTGTCCCAATAATATTTTCTATGTCAGTTTTTCCTTGTGCTCCAGGACACAATCCAGGATCACACATTGCTTGTAGTTGTCGTGTCTCTTTAGTCTTCTTGAATCTGGAACAGTTATGACTTTGACATTTTTAAATAATTACAGGCCTTTTTTTTTTTTTTTTTTGGTAGAAAGTCTCTTAATTTGGGTTTCTCTGATGTTTCCTCATGATTCTATTCCGATTATGTATTTTTGGCAGGAATATTACATTAAGTAATATTGTGTTCTTCTCAGTGCATCACATCAAGATGTACAGGATACCATGAAGTTAAAATATTTTTTTTTTAAGATTTTATTTATATATTTGACAGAGAGAGGTCACAAGTAGGCAGAGAGGCTGGCAGAGAGAGAGAGAGGAGGAAGCAGGCTCCCTGCTGAGCAGAGAGCCGATGCGGGACTCGATCCCAGGACCCTGAGATCATGACCCGAGCCGAAGGCGGCGGCTTAACCCACTGAGCCACCCAGGCACCCCGAAGTTAAAATATTTTTAAGACGTGAATCCATGGGGTTAAGTTTCTTCATTCTCATTGAATTTGACCTCTATCTGCAAGACTATAAACAAATGAAAATGTTTATTAAATTACCTAATTTGTTAATATTCTTAATATAGAATTCTCTATTTTAAATAAACCAATTGCCTGTATATTTTAGTTTTTATCTAAATAATTTTATTTGCGTGTTAGAGAGTCTTAAAGTAAGTATCCCAGTTCTCAACTAAAGAAATCTCAGTTAAGTCTGCAAAGCCTTTGGGAAAAGGTTTTGAAGAAGATGTAGATGCCTTCATTCTGGAGCCCACATGATATATTTTTTTCTTGATAGGAATACATTCTAAAGATTACCTCATTAACATAATGCCAGAAAGTATTGTGAAGGCTAACCAGAAAATGAAATAAAAAAATGGTGGAGTAAGAAGAAGAGAAAGAACCTAGCTCCCCTGATTTGAACTACGGTACTTTCCCACTACATTATTCTTCCCATGAATCACTATTTGGAAGCAAACATGGCTTAAAAAAAAAATAAATAAAGCAATTAGTCGATGACTGTATACATTTATCATATTTTATAGTCCCCTCAGAATAGCACTGTGGACAACTTCCGATGATGATGATGCCCTAATAAAAATAAAAATACTTTTGTTTTTATTTTTATTATGTCTTGGATTCACGTGGGTCACTTTGGGGCACTGTAGTGTTACTGATAAGCAGTAGATGGCACTGTTAATATACATTGATTTTATTATAAAATCTGGAAAAGGGAAGTAGTATTCCAGAGATTTACCATGTGGTTGTTCCAGTTAAAGTTAGTGACACTTCACTTACTTGATAAAGTCCTATCAATTCTGTGATCTCTGTGATGTTTATTTTCATCTCCCCTAACATGATCTGGCTGTGGACATTTTGGATTATTTTTGTGCTTTGGGTTTTCTTTGGCACATTCAATGAATACAACTTATAAACTTTGCTCCGAGTTTGGTAATTTATTTATTTATTTATTAAGTTTTTTTTTTTTTTAAGATTTTATTTGACAGAGAGAGAGAGAGAGAGAGAGAGAGAGAACAAGTGCGCACAAATAGGGCGAGAGGCAGGCAGAGGAAGAAGCAGGCTCTCCACAGAGCAGAGAGCCCGATGTGGGACTTGATCCCAGGACCCTAGGATCATGACCTGAGCTGAAGGCAGACACTTAACCAACTGAGACACCCAGGTGCCCCTAGTAATTCATTCATTATTGAAAAGGCATATATATATATATGTTTTTTTTAACTTCATGCTTGATATTAAAGACTTGGGAAGATATATTGTCTCTCTCATAACCTTTATATGTTTTCTAGCTAAAAAATACACCTGAGAGCATTTCATACTTTTGATCTCTTAATATGATCACATAAAATTTTTTTAAGGCATTCAATGTTCTGATGTTTGACTTAGTTGTTTAAAATACTTGATAGTTGATTATTACCATTTAGAAAAAGTATCAGTAGGTTAGAAATGTTTCTTATTTCATGACGTCCTTTTTTGTTTTTTTTGGAATGAGTGGGTAAGATATTTTATAAATCACACACGAAAGAAAGCTCAAAAAAAAAAAAACAACCCTGGAAATAGCAACATCTCCATAATTCTTAATGAATTCAAGCCTTGATTATTTGCATTGAATGCAAACTTTACTGGCTCATCATATCACCTTTTAAACACCTTACTTGAATTATGCAGGTAAAAATTCTATTCTGTCTCTTTATAGGAAAAAAGAAAACCTTGATGAAAATTAAAACCGTGTTTAACTAAATGCTTCAGGTTAGAAAAATCACAAATAGTGAAATATTACTCATCTTTGCTTTTTTTAAAAGAATAATTTAGTTTTTCATCTGAGACAGGAGAAGTTTATACCTTCTAGAACTATGACATCATATGAAATGTTGACATCTATTATCAACCTAATTAACTATTTGCTGTTCAAATTGTGGTGAAAGTACATTGAGACTTCTTTTGTACTCTTATCGCTTGTTTAATACCAAATTGCCTGGCATCTGTGTATCAAGGCTTTGATCTAATACTCTATCAGTTGTTGGCACAGGCACAAGAGACTGCAGAGTACACAAAGCTGTCGCTGCAGACTCCAGGGAAAAAAGGCTGTGGATATACAGCCCTGATTAGCCAAGTCAGTCAATATTTGCATGATGCAATGATAATGCCTTCTTTATGTTAGATTGTTATTTCACTGAAGCAAGTAGGAAACTTCGTTTTCAAGAACTTGGTGTATTTTTTAGAAATTCTTCCCCTCCACCCTCAGGTGAATGTAGAGCACATTTTCTTTCATCTCTTTCCTTTTCCCTTTCTGCATTCAACATTTGACCATGCACAAATGCAATATGATACATATTCTTCAGGAGCGCACATAATTTTTCTATTTTATATGCAAAGGAATTTTGATAAAGATATAATCTTGCATGTAGTATGTCAAATCCTAGAATCAAAATGGACTATTTTATTTTTATACCTTAAATATAAAAGCTGCTTGTTGCAGTGCTACTTTCTATTCTCTAAACTTCACTTAGTTGATTTGTAACCTCAAAACACTTGTGCCTTAATTCTACTTTCTACTACTATAGACCTTGGACTGTGCATCTTTTAATTTTACTGAAGGGTTATGAGAAATGAATCTAATAAAATTAATATTTGAGTGAAGGCAGTAGAAATCTATATTGAGCTCCCAGCAAAAGTTGAAGATTTCTAATGATGCCTTGGTTAACCATCTGGGTCTTGATCTAAGCTCAGGTCTTGATCTCAGAGTTGTGAGTTCAAGCCCTACACTGGGTTCCATTCATGCTTAGGGTGGGACCTACTTGGAAAAAAAAGAAGTTGAAAATTTGTCTACCATCTTCCTTGTTTCGTATTTGTTTTAGAATTCTTGATCTTTGCAATGTAGTTAGGATATTCATAAGATACAGAACCTAGCAAAGTTTTTCAGTCACATTCTGTTATCTAAGATGCTTTTTTCTCTTCATCTCTCTTTCCACTTCTTTTCTTTTTAACATTTGAAAGGGAATTGATGGTAATAAAACAACCAACCTGGTATCCCCTTTAAAGTAATTAGCATTTATAGAGTAGCCTCACAAGGCACATTGTATTATTTGCTACAGAGAACAAAAACAAGACTTTGTCCTGCTTTCAGAAAGTGTACAGTCTAGTTGACCTGTAACCTCAAGTAGGTGACATGAAGGAATATAGAGATCATAATAAAGCTCTGTATAATATGATGTGTACTCTGGGTGTAGAGAAAGAAGTGGTCAATTCTCCCTGGGCTGAATGGTCTGATGGATAAAGGAAACACAGGAATGGCTTTGTGAATAAGGGCATCCAGACACAGAAAGCAGCTGGAGCAAAAATAAACAGGTATGGAACAACCAGGATATTAGAGACATATTAAGTATTACAAATTTATCATGGGTTGGAGTAAGGAGGAAAGAACCTTGAAACACAAAAGGCTCCAGAAGTCAACAGAAGTCAGCAGAAGCCAGATCACAGATGGCCTTACAAATGAGTTTAGGTTTTAATCTTAACATGGTAAGATACTGTAGCAGTTTGGAATAGCAGGGCCGTGATTGGATTTATGTTTTGGAAAGACATTATGACAGTAGGATGCAGGGTATGTCAGTAGGTTGCAGGGTACATCAGAAGGGTGAGACTAGAAGCCAGAGGAATAACTAGGAAATTATAACAATGATTAAGCTAATTGTTCTTGACCTTTTGGGAGCCTCAGATCCCTTTTTAGAAGCACTTGTGTATATACAGACTTACATATAATACTTAAGTGACTTATGTATATTACATATAATACTGATTGGCTCATGGATCTTTTGAAGTCCACCCATGGATTCATGTGAGCCCATGCATTTCAGGTTAAGAACTTGAACAGATGATGGGGGAATAAACAAATGTGGTAGTGATAAGAATAGAGAGAAACAGTTGGATATGAGAGGTATAACTAAGATGCCATGAGACTCGTTTGACAGATTGAATATGAGAGTGAGGGAGGGCAGAGTGTCTTAGATGACTGCTAGGATTCTAGCTCCTGTAACTGGGTGGACAATAGAGCTTCAGCCAAAACAAGGAATATATAAAGAGAAACATCTTATTGAGATTGTTGGCATACGTGTGGAAGAGCCTGGTGGAGATGTTGGAAGGGAGGTGTAAATAACAATCTAGAATTCAGTAGGGGGTTTGAACTGAAGATATTTGTAAACCTGTAAATAGAATTTAAACCCATGGGTTGAGTTCAACCAAGCCTGGAGGTAGAGTAAGAAAGAGAATGCCAGGCAGTGATCCTTGGGGAACACTAACTTTGAAGGATCAAAGAAAGAGGAGTGAGCAAAAGAGATTGAGAGTTAGAAGGCAAAAACAAGAATGAAGAGGATTAGAAGCCAAAAGAGAAAATAATATCAAGGAAAGAATGGTCCACAGCATCAGATATTCCAAGGAAAAATAGAACAAGTACTTAAAAGATGTCATTGTGTATGACATTTAGGTAGCTATTTATGACTCCCACCAGAAGAGTTCCAGTGGAATTGGGGGTGGGTAAATGTAATAAGCTATACTATTGAAAGTGGCTACAGATTATTCCTCCAGGGATATTGATTGTGATAGTAAGATGAATGATAGAACTAAAAGAATTCATGGTATCACTGGGTCAGAATGCATGTGCATTTTAAAGATGGGTAGAAATATCTGATTGCCTTCCCCTAAAATGGTTATATCCATTCAGTTCTACAATTGTGTATGAGAGTATACCATTTTCTACCCATTGCCAACTGTGTATTTTTTTAAAAGATTTTATTTATTAGCAAGAGGGAGTATGCACATGTGAGAGACAGAGAGAGAGAGAGAGAGCAGGAGCAGAGGAAGAAGCAGTATCCCCACTGAGCAGGGAGCCTGACTCGGTGATGGATCCCAGGACCCTGGGATCATAACCTGAGCTGAAGTCAGCCGTTTAGTGAGCCACCCAGGCACCCCTGGCAACTGTATATTAACATTCCTTCCAACTTAAGCTAGTCTGATGGCAAAAACTCTGTTTAATTTGCAATTTTCTGTTTATTAATGAGATTAAATATCTTTTTGTATCTTTTAACTCTCTGTATTTTTTCAACCTTGTTTGTTTAAAATCTTTGTCCATTTTCCTATTGAGTTTGGCATTTTGTTGATGCGTAAGAACACCATAATTACTGATATTGAGATGAGTCAGAGACCTGTACCCCTGGGGCAAATAATACATTATATGTTAATAAAAAATAATCATTACTAATATTGATATTTTTTCCTCAGTATATATTGAGAACATTTGAAGGCATTTCTTTCAAGCTGTGGTTTGTGTTTTAACTTTGTTGTTGGTTCCTTTATGTCAATCATATATGTCAATCTTTATCTTTATAAAATTTTTAAAAATTATCATTTATTTTATTCCAGTGCTTTAAAGTTTATTACATATGGGTCTTCATTATATCTAGAATTTATGTGTATGACATAGTGACCAAACATTATTCTTATAAAATTGATACTTAACTTTCCCAACACCATATTAAATATCCATTCTTTCCTGATGGTTTGAGATGCCACCTTTATTATATATACAAAATTCCTCATATTCAAGAATCTGTTTTCAGATTTTGTTTGTTCCATTAATGTATTTGTGTATTTCTGCAATAAGATTATACTGTTTTAAATAATGGAATTTCATAGTATGTTTGATAGCTGATAGAATAAATTGTCATCATTTTACCTTTTTTCCCCAAAATGTTTGTAGGTTTATTTTTGCTCATTTCAGCTGGTGATGTTCCATTAAAGATCCTATTAGAATTTTTATTAATACTATATTAGCTTTTAAATTAAAAGCTTTATCAGAGGAAGACTTCCCAATCAGAAACTGGTCCATCCATTTTCTTGAAGCCTTTCTTTGTTGTCATTTTCTTCTTCCAGGTCTTACATATTTCTTGTAGTTATTTCTAATCTTACAGTTTTTACTCCTTTGTGCATGAAATACTTTCTCCATTGCATCGGTTATTACATATGTATCATTTAGGAGTGTGTTCGGCCATAAACAACAGAAAACCCAAATGTGGCTTAAGAAACAGGAGCTTATTTTACTCACATAGCAAAAGTCCATAGGTAAGCAGCTGCCAGTGTTCGTTTAGCAAGTTCGTTAAGCAGGGGATGTGCCTCTTTTGTCTCTTGTGGCCTCATCTTCAAAAGATGCTCAGTGCAGATGGAGCCCAATGTCAGCATTTGTACAAGAAGGAGAGGGAGATGGGGAAGTTATGGTTCCTATATAAGGAATGCAAAAAGCTCCTCAGGAGAGTTGGCCCACTCCCTGCAAGCCAGAACTGTGTTACGCCCCTGCCTTCAAGTGGCAAGGGAGACAGCAAGGGGAAAGGAGGAGAGGAATGAAAGTTAGGTTAGCCACACCACAGCGTCTTCCCACTTGGCTTGTAGTAAAGCTGTTGATTTGTGTATATGGATCTCCTATCAGCTGGCTTGCTGAACACTATTAATCTTAGTCATGTTTCAGTTGACTCCCTTGTATTATCTAGGTAGAAGATTGTATGTCTACAAATAATAACAGCCTGTATCTTTCTTTAAGATAGATGTACTTTGTTTCTTTTTCTCTCTCTTTTTTAGTATTTTTCTTTTTTGGTCTTATTGCACTAGATAGTAATTCTATTTTTGTCTAATGGATGCAATAGCTTCTTAAGTCTTTTTGAAGATAGTAGAATTTATTTTTTCAGTTTTATTTTATTCCTTTAATTATCTTTAATCTTCTAGAAAGCTTTTCATCATTATTCCTGTTGTTGTTAAAACAATTAGTTTTCCTTCCATATCTCATAAACTTCACTTGTTTATTTAACATAATTAATGATGAAAGACTAGGCTCATTAATGTAGATAGCCAATACAGGTCTCCTCTGAAGCAGTGTTTATTGGTTCATCCTACAAACAAGCCTGTCCCATGACTAGGAGGGCTGACTGAGACTGGCAGCCTTTTGTGGTTCCTGGGCATAGAGCCACAGTTATATATAGATCCTTCAACCCTTCAACTGCCAAAATAAGTGGTGTTTAAATCTGAGGCTGAGGCAGGTAGCACATTTTCTTCCTGGGCAAAGATGCTTCCTTAGCACACCTCTTTCCCTGTCTATTCTAGTCAAGAGTTACTTACATTCTCCTGATCTCCCGTTTCAGGGCCTTGCACCCACATGGGGAGACTATAGGCAAGATATTTTTTGAGAGCGCTGTTTTGAGGATTTAGCCAGGGGTTAAAAGCAGCTCCTGTCAACAACTCTGTATAAACAAGGGGAAAAGGGACATCTACTAGACTTTGTTGTTCTAAGAGCAGTTCTTTAGTGAACCTGCAAGAAACCTCTAGGGCCTGCTCTTAAGAGTAAGACTTCTCTGAATGGGCACTTCCCTCCTGCTCCTGGTTTGCTGCTGTTTCTTTCTCTGGTTTTGTTCTCAGTTCCCTTTCCTTTTCTTTCTTCTAGGTTCTTTAGAATTTTTGTCTGCAGATGGAGATTTCCTTTATTCCTTATTATATCCATGAATCTATTCTGTTAAAATATCTGTGTTTCCAGGGAGTGTGCCTACGACCACGTGCATGTGGTTGGTCCGCCATCTTGATCCACACTTCCCTAGGGGGATGCTTACAAAATCATTTGCATGTGGCCAATTGGTTATCCTTCATAAAGCAAACAAAGTACAGCTGTGGGTTGATTAATAACCGTGGGTTGGTCAGATAACCATTCAGTCCACTGGAAATCTTTCAGTAGTAAAAATACCGTCACTTTGATACATAATAATTAATTTGTAGGCCTTATATTGAAGAAAGGAATGTTTATATCATAAAGTACTAATTCAGTGTCTCTCAAAGTGTTTCTCCCCAAATTGGTGTTTGTTTGTACTCTGGGTACTTGGCTTACCTTGGGAACAATTTCTTTAAAAACAGATTTTCTTTTTAATTAGTCATTTTTTGGACAGTACAAAATTTCCTAAATGTGATATTTAAATAACACTGATGCCTAGGAATTATAAGCAGAAGTTTGTTTACTGCATTTCTTATTCTTTTCCTTCATTTTGGATGGGGAATGAGGGTGGAAGATTCTTCTGTTTCTTTAAAATGAAATTGTCCTTTAAAGGAAGCTGTTACAGTACCATAGCAACATACTTTATTTTGTATTCAGCTCACCTTTAGGGGTGACTGCCTGTCCAGCGGGAAAACCCTGGAAGCTTATCTGATGACAAGCCTGATAAATTTCACTGCAAAATGAAGACCACTTCCATGCTTCCTATGGAATATAGGACCAAGTCACCATCACCTCAAAGTCATGGCAGAATCTATAGACTTATGTTTGAAAATGAAGAGGGATGAATAAAACATACTTGTTTCAATGGTGGGTTTCTGGTCTCTCATCCTCAAAAGCTTGTTGCTCATCCTATTAAAATGCTACAGAAAGTGTGCCATACGAAATAAGCATCCAGAGGTTCTAAGCAAAACATCATGTCTTGAAGTTAGGAAGGTTAAATGGTCTCTATAAATTAAAGCTGTTCTGTTATAGAGTTGCTAGAGATGCCACAAAGGAGAACACCTTCTTAATTCTTGATGTTTATTTTATTGACTCATTTTATTTGGAAGGGCCGGTCATATTATTGCCTCTGCTGCAGATGAGACTGAGTAAATATTCATGCTGGAAATTAATTCTTGAATAGCTCTGTAACATATACTTAAAAACAATAGTGGGTATCCTTTATCTTTTAGTTCTAGGCACTATCACTTTCTTATTAGTGACTTAGAAATACCATATTTCTAGCACTTTCCTCTGAAGAGGAGAAGTTATCATATAACTCAGTCCTCTTTGGCCTACTCTATAAACTAATAAAGTTTAGAGGGAGAATAAATTGGACTCTTGCTAAAAATGGGGTTTTAGGATTCTTTAAGAGGAAACATCAGTTTTGTGTATGGCTTTTCAGTCTGCTTAGTCTTTGGTTATGGATTCTGCGTTTATTACTGAATGGTTAATATACTTAGAACTGGGCATTCCAGTGAGTAAGTGGGACTGTAAGAGTCTCTGGACAAACGTTCCTGCTGGGCCAGAAATGCTATCACAATTTTCGTAAGGAAAAATTATCTCAGTGTTTGTCTTTATTCTAATTTAAATCACACGGTGATTTGCTAAAGCTTCAAAAATGCAATTTAATCCTGTTCAGTTTCCAAAGAGGGGTGAACACACAATGAAATGAATTAGTGAGGCCAGTCATAATCAAACACTGTAGAAAGCCAGGAAAACCCACCATATGCCAAGGGTTTTGTAAACAGATATTCTGTCTGGGAAAAAAATTGACATACTGTGTGTGTGTGTATGTGTGTGTGTGTGTGTGTGTGTGTGTGTATACTGGTGGAGGTAAGATATCTCTTAAGGAGCATTACCCCTTTCAGGAAATTTGTTCTTATGACTTAAGAGCCACACCAAAATTGTCACTGTATTTTCTGAGTAGTTAAATTCTTCTGGGAGATGAGGACAAAATTTGGTCACTAAGAAGGAAGTCTCTTCTCGTCTCATATCTTGGCTAAAGATGGAGCCCTCATTCTCTCTAAAGGTAATTTGTTCATCTGATAGAATGCCATTGAATCAGCAACAGTCACAGAGTATTTTCTAAACTCAAGTTAAGAAATGCTGCTTTGAAGAGGCAGCAGTACAGCATTTTGAGTAAGACAGTATGGCCCTGTAGGCTGGCTTGGCTACTAATTACTTATATGGCCTTGGGCAAGTGACTTAACTTCATTGAGCTGTGGTTTTTTTCGTCTGTAAAATGGGGATAATAACCATAGGATGTTTATGTTTGGTTTAAGGAAGGTAAATAACTGAAGTGCTTAGCACATATTTACATTGTCAATATTCAGTAAACATTAAAAGTTATTATTAATATTACTACTGTTATTACTATAGCAGTCAAAAATACCCCAGCTTTTCTTCATGTAACAAATTGTTATTGTGCATTTACTGTGTGTCAAGCCTTACTAAATACTGGGGATTAAGAATCTGCATCTCTGTTGGTTATAGACAGTGCTTTCTGCTTTCTGACCTTAATTCTTTAAAGACAAAACTTGGCAGGGAATCATTCACTTAAACAGATCAACCCATTACCACATTAAAAAAAAATTTAATACTAATATATTTTAGTGATACTTAATGAACAACTATAGCAACAACAAATAAAGAAATTCAAAGGGTCTCTGGGTGGCTTAGTTGATTAACTGTCTGCCTTTGGGTTACGTCATGATCCAGGAGTCCTGGGGTTGAACCCCACATCTGGCTCCCTGCTCAGGAGTCTGCTTCTCCCTCTACCTCTCCCACCTCCCCATCCCCAACTTGTGCACACTCTCACACTCTTTCTCTCTCGCTTACTCTCTGAAATAAATAAAATCTTAAAAGAAAAATCCAAGCACATTTAAATGGACTTCGGTCTCAAATAAAATATTGGTAGTGGGGTTGCAATCAGGATTATAGAAGAAATGGGCTGAGTATTACATGCCCCTGCAATGCTCTCACATGGATTATTATTTTTCTTTTTGCTCCCCTCCCCCTTTTTAAGTCTGATACATGCTAAGATTTTCACATTCATAGCTACCACCTGCTAAAATGTGGTTTTGCCTTTGTACAAGCATGGCATCCCCATGCCAGTTATGTTTGCTTGTGTACCTCTGGCAGCGGGAGGGAGAATCCCATCAGGCTGCATGCAGGGTGTGAGCTGTCTGTCTCCTACTCTGGGTCTCCCCAGTGAGTGCACTTTAAGGTCTCCCTTCCTGGAGAATGTGCTCTGCAGCAGGGTGGACTGTAGGCCAGGGACTTGTCTGGGCTTCCCATTAATCTCTGAAGGTGGGAGGGTAATCCCTTCACAAATATGGGGATGGGGGCTGCTCTGAGACTGGCAAATAATAAACAATGAGAGTTTTTTGGTTTTGTTTTTTTTTTTTTTATCCTGGATTCCTCCAGCCCTCCTCTCTGTGGTCCTCAGCAATAATTTAGGCCTTGTCTTCCTCTCTGAAGGATTTAAATGGAATGACCTTAATTCTTGCTTTGTTTGCACTCTTATCTTTTAAGGAGCTGCAGTGAAGACCAAGACAAACAGTAGATTAACAGTGGTACCTTTTATAAAGCTGATTAGGTCCTAAAATATGCTGAAAGGAAAACAAAACCAAAAAGGGGAAAAAAAAGTGGAATCAGGGCTAAGACAGAAGCCTTTGTCGGTGAGTTTGAAACAGCTCCTTTCCTTTCAGTCGTTACAGATATTGACCTTCCAGTAAAATATTTCTTTTGTGTGTGAAGGTTTTGCCAGGATAGCATTTATAGTATTAAGCAGGTACCTAGTAAGTGTTTCTAAACAAATATTACTTTACTGCCTAATTTTTGGTTTAAGGGGAGAGTTGTACTGAGGATGAATTCAGAAAACATTTGATTATGGCTCATGTGCTGCTCCTTGTAACAGGGGCTATCAAGTGGCTAACCCTGTCAAAACCAGAATTCCAGAGATGCTGTTCCATGTGGAGTCATTAAGAGAAGCACAGGCTCCTTGAATCTCTTTTAGCTCCTGTGGATTTGAAGGAATTTACAAAGAAACTTCCAGGACGCCTCAGCTATATCCAAATGAAAGCCAGAGCACTATCATGTGGCAGAGCTGAAAGTGTGTCTCTGGAAAGAAAAAATGTATCTTACAGCTCCACAGAAAATATTTCTAGAATCAGCTTCTGTTTCCTTGAAGGGATGCTACTGAAATTGTTCAATTTAATTTAAAGTTAAATAAAAATGTGAAAGGCTAGGGTACATTAATAAGATGATCCATCTGCTTAGAATAATAGGATAATTCACATCTTCATTGTCAGAGCAGAAAGCCTCCGATAAGGTCAATCATTAAACTCAATAGTTTCATTCTTTGATGCCATCTCACTTAGATTCTCAGTGCCACTTGTCTGTCCTTCTTTTCCACTATGCACCTGTATTGCAAATTTAGTTCCATTAGGTAGATGCTTGCACCATTATGAAGCCTGATTCCATCATGTTTAAAGTGCCAAGCCATTTAAATACGGTGCAGTCTTTGGTCATATTTAATCCAAACATTTACACACATCCAGCTCCTTCTTATCTTTTTAAATAGGATGCAGGGCTTATTTTTAAATTACATCCTCATTCATGCTTTATAAATCATCAAGAAAAATCGTCCATGGGATTTAAATTCTGGTCCACACGTGCTGCTTCCAATTCCTGGCATGGCCATTAAATCCTAGCCCCAGTGTAATTCCCGGCATGACACTCGGTGTTGAGGCAGAAAAGATAAAATAGAAACAGCCATTTTTTTCCTCCGCTCGTAGGAATTATACCACACTGAAGTGTGCTGTAGCTTTTGCTTTCTTCTCTATACCTAATTTAAAGAGCATTTTTAAATAAGGGACGTCAGTGGAAGGTTAATGATGCTTGAAATGAAGCAAATACTTACCCAAAACTGTGAAGTGTGCGTGATTTCTTTCACCATGTGAAGTCTGTTAGAGTTGCATCTATGTGGGGAGGGTTCTGTTGATGTAGTAAGTCTTACCATGGCTTGGGTACTAGGACTAATCCCAGTATATCCCAGCAGTTCTGAATAATCCATGGTTCCCCAAACCCTTGGGATTATCTTTCCCACAGATTCCCTCTGTTGTCAGTTCCTAGTGTCAGTATGCCCGAAAGATATAAGTGCTCTAGCTTTCTTTCTTCCATTGCTATATGTAGATACTAGTGCAGTAAGAAATCTGTCTTGTCAACAGATTGGAAGAGCAGTTCAGCCAAACTACTTTGTACTTAGACAAGCAGACAACTTGGTCTCCACCTAACTTAACCTCATTGTGTACTTAAAAAAAAAAAAAAAAAAAATTCCTCACGCTGCATGAGGGCTGCTGGGGGCGTCTGTGTGCTAGAGCTCCCCAAATGATCAGAACCGTGCAGTTGTCCTGGGCGCACTTCTTTGTAAGGCTGCCATTGTTCCCACTCACCTAGAGAGCTTGTAGGTAGCCTAAGAGGTTTGTGTGCGTGTGCGTTTTAACAAATTTTCAAAAGTTGCCATGGGGAGAGAATAGAAAGAAAGCCCTTCAAAAAGAAAATTATTTTCAAAGCATCATCACCAGAAAAACACCCCTACAATGGATATCTTTGAAGGTCGACTGCAATCTGAACTAATTGGGGAGGGAGGGGGAGAGCTTTCAGATTTGCTCACCTTTTGTAAGGGGTCTCAGAGAAGTGATTGGTAGCCAAACGCTTCCTGCAATGAGTGGTTTGGGCACTTTCTAAGCAAAAAGAAAGGCTCCTCCAGTTTCTTCTTTCTCGTGTCACTGAGAGAGGTCACCACCTTCCCTCTTTTACTTGCCACTTCTTATTATTGGGTAGGTTCTGCTCCAAAAGTCATCTTTTGTTGCAAGGACATTAATCTTCTCCCCAGTGTTGAAATGCTCGGTAAGAAGGAGGGGTGGAAGCAAGAAAACTGATCTCAAAAGCCTCAAGATCACAGCCGAAGAGTGTTATTTTTAGACCTTTACTGAAAATCAACTTCAATCTGTGTGAATGTACTACATTAAACCAATAACAGACAACAAGCTTATGAATATTTGGCACAGTGATGAAATCGGCTGCAGCCCTTCTGCTGTGGGAAGGAAGAGAAACACAATCTAGGAAGTGCTGGTACTCCTCCTTGGAGTGTGTCTGTTGTGATTGCTAGCTGGTTTCCACAGATCCTTGCTGAATATTATGCCATTAAACAGTATGAAAGAAAATCAAAATATATGTTTACAGAGTACTAAATAGTAAGTGCCCTTTCAAATGCCTTTAATGGCTAGGCTTTAAAGTCATCGTGGAGTACCCTCAGAAAGGGAGAGCTGCGTGTTTCACAGATTTCTGTGGCTGTAAACCACTATGAGATGCTGGATGAAAGCAGGCTGAGATGTATGAACACCCCACACTCTGTACCCTTAAAGGCATATTCGGAAAGAGAAAACAGCTCTCTGCCATACATATTCTTCAATTGTAGTTTTATTTTTTTTTTAAGATTTTATTTATTTATTTGAGAGAGAGATAGTAAGAGAGAACATAAGTGAGGAGAAGGTCAAAGAGAGAAGCAGACTCCCTGTGCAGCTGGGAGCCCTATGCGGGACTCGATCCTGGGACTCCGGGATCATGACCTGAGCCGAAGGCAGTCGTCCAACCAACTGAGCCACCCAGGCGTCCCTTCAATTGTAGTTTTAACTGAGAAATTGGTGATGTCTCAGCTGTATTTTCTCAGGACTTGAGTGTCAATCAATGTCTGCTTCATTGGAATAATGGATATTTTTCCTGGGACAGGTAAAGAAGGGATATATGTTTGGATGGTGAGTTGGAGTGAGCAGTGACTAAATACAGCAAAATACTTGCAGTGTGAAAATACATTTATCATTAAGAGCATTTAAGAGTAAATACGGTCCTTGTAGTATACTCTTGATTGTGTTTGTATTGTTATGTTAGATGGACTAGTACTCCATGTATGACAGACGCACAGGTCAAGGTACCTGAATAGGAAGTCTAGAAATAGACCAAAAACATAGACTTTAGCATCTGGTAAAGGGAGTATATCAAGTCAGTGAGGAGAAAAGATGGATTATTCCAGAACTGGAGATAGGGTAAGTGGATAGCCATCTGGAAAAATCTAGAGTTGTATCTATATCTTATACCCTCCACAAAGATAAAGCTTAAATATTAATATTAAATATTTTAAAAAGGAAAACATTGAAAAAAGAAACCATACAAGTACTACAAAAATGCATGGGAAGGTTTCTTCATAGCCTTAGAGTGGAGATGGAGAAAATGGACAGAACCACAAAAGGTGTGTATGACTTCATGATCATCAGAATTTCTTTATGGAGAATACCCTCATATGCAAAGTTAAAAGACACATGACAAGTTGGGGAAAATATTTGCCCACTCATAACACAACAAATTTCCAAAAACGTGAAGCGCTCCTAGAAATCAGTAAGAAAAATATCAGCACCCTAAAAGAAATATGGGCAAAGTATCTAAAGAGAGAATTAACAGGAAAAGAAACACAACAGGCTCTAAAATATATGAAAAGATATTTGACCTCACTCATAGCAGAAATTTCAATTAAAACTGTAGAATGGTACTATTTTTTAATCTGTTGGATTGGCAGAATTTCAGAAATTTAATATTAACCTTTGTTGGCAAGGTATGTGAATACAAGTATTTTTGTACACTGTTGAGGGAGTGTAGATTGGAACTATTACAGAGTGTCATTTGACAATTTTCATCACATTTATAAATGCAAATATATTCTTTAATCTAGGAATTTCACTTCTGGAAAATTCTAACTTATACCTATGTTTGTACACATAAAAATAACAAATATACAAGGTTACTTGTTATAAAAAACAAAATATTGAGAACAACCTAAATATCCATTCATAGAGGTTGCTTAAATAAATTTTAGTACAGCTTTACAGTGAAATACTATGCTGTTGTAAAAAGAAAAGAAAAGGAGAAGGGGGAAGATCCTTGTGTTCTGATATGGAAAGACCATCTAATATACTGTTAAGTGAAAAGTGTAGAACGCTGAATAGCATAATACCACTATGGAAGAGGTAGAATAAGAATTCATATTAGTGTTTTCTAATATTTGCATAAAGAAGTTTTGGAAGACTACACAAGAATCTAACAACAATGTTTGTATGTAGAGGATTAAGAGAGAACTAGATAGATTTCAGGGGGTGAGAGGGAAACTTGTCAGAGTAAACTATTTCATCTCATTTAATTTTTAAATCACATTTTACTAAATGTTATCTACTTAAAAATTTGTACATTAAAATAAATGAAATAGTTAAATAAAAATTAAACCATTCTAAAATCAAGTAAACAAACAAATGAAAAAGTTTGTAGTGACAGAAATTATACCAATACTGATGAAAGTAATTGCTGATTAAGGCAAGTATAGGTCTACCAAGACAATGATAAAAGAAGATTAGGAGCAGTTTTTCATAGGAACTATTATTATTTTGGTCCCTATCTATGTAATATCCCTTCATTTATCATTTACCTATGACCTGTATCTTCCTTTTCTGGTTACAAAATGTGGAAAATTGAAAATTAAATTGAAGAATGATTATATTTATTTTGGTTGGCTTCAAAAACCTGTTACCTTATGAATAAAAAGTTTTTTTATAGTGAGCTCTAATCTTTAAAAAATCACTTCCACATTCTCCAAGTAGAAATTAACTGTAGTGCTCTTAACCACCAAAAGAAAATTTGCCCAACTCTTAATTCTGCTTCAGTCCTAACTTCCAACTTGGTATCTCTGGGTTAAACAGAACATAAGGTTAAAGTCACAGAGCCTTGAGAATCAAAGAGTTGACGCTACAATTGTAGAGTTAAAAACTATATTTACTCCAAATTGCAAAATGGTAGGTATTGTATGTGATGTTTAAGTTGCGGCAATTGTTCTAGTAATAAATGTAATATTCAGCAGCATTTTTCATAGATTACTCAGTTCGTCATTAGTGCCATTTGCCTCTTTATAATAATGTGCACTTTCCTTTAGAAAGAGCTTGGTTATTTCTTTGGTTGGGCCTATTTGCTCCTTTTTTATGTGAGATTTTTCAATACTATGAAATGATGCAGAGCAAAAAAGGTCCATCCACTTCACTCTCGTGTTGCCTCCTGCGCTACCTAAACCACAACAGAACAATGACAGACAACAGAGCCTTTCTCCTCTCTAACAATTCAATCACCATGACAACCAGCAGAAGAACGTTGGGCCAGAAAAAAGCATTGAGCTTGAGGGACTAGACTAATCAAAAAATGGAATAACATGGCAACAATTACCCTGATGAGTGAGAGGGAAGCTGCGGATGCATTCAGACACCTATGGCACTGCAGACTCCACGCACTCAGCATTTTGTGTTTAGTGTCTTGTGTTTTTGAGAGCAGGTAAATAGACAAGATCGAATTGTGTAACAGAATGTCAGTGCTCTAGTTAAATAGAAAATTCCTTTCCTTTGGCTGTGCTACTTCAAGCGCATTGAAGAGGGTTTAGGGGAGATGAGGTTTTGAAGTGAAATGTGTAATAGATACAATATGAGTGCCACAAGGCAACGTTATTTAGTTTTAAAAAAGTAAACTTGGGGATGTTCCCCCCATACACACACACCCCCCTTTTTTTTTCAAATATGTAGGCACAAGTAAAGGGAGAATGGTGTTAGGTTAGTGGCTCACACGGTCTTAAATCCACCTTCATGTCAGGAACATACATGATTCACCCTTCTTAACATGTTTCTGGGCTGTATCGATTCCTTTTGACAAAATCAAGCACTGTGATTTCAGCAGTGTCCATTCTGATGTCTGGAGAAGGATGCTTAAAGGGCATGACAATTTTGTGGGTCAGAAAGAGGAATATAGGGGTATAGCTACACGTTCTACTCATCTCCTGCCTCCATAGCTGCCTTGGTTTACTTCCAACACAATTCTCGCCATCCCAGAGGAGATGAACATATTGTATATGTCTCTTTCTTTTAAATGGCATTTATATTGGCATTTACTTCTTGGTTGTAGATAAGAGTGGTTGGATGGTAAATAAATTTTCCAACGCTGATCTCGGCCTCAATTTTTTTGATTAAATTTTTCCCACAATTTTTGTACTTTTCTAGGTGCTGTGCTTAATCAATTTGGTGGATTTTTAAAAAGATTTTATTTATTTATTTGACAGAGAGGTAGAGAGCACAAGTAGTCAGAGCAGCAGGCAGAGGAAGAGGGGAAAGCAGGTTCCCCGCCAAGAGAGAGCCCAGCTCAGGGCTCGATTCCAGGACCCCTATGATCATGACCTGAGCCGAAGGCAGACGCTTAACTGACTGAGCCACCCAGGCTTCCCATGGATGTTTTTAATGAATCACATTATCTGGTTTTGATTTATCAATGACACATTTTTCTTCCCTCGCCAAGCAGAAAAAATGTAATTAGGAATATTTCATTAAGTCATAAACAGGAACTGATATCCTTCTTTAAAAAAAAAAAAGTGTAAAAGGTATGAAATACTGTCATTTTCACAGGGAAACTGGAGGTAAGAGGAATGAGACCTAAGTTTTCATAGTCTTAACTTAAACTATTTGTGTTGTGTGGGGTCATAAAGGCTCCAGTCTGCAACTTAGAACTAGTTCTGTCTCTGCAGACTTCCTAGACTTCATCTCATGCCAGATCTCATGCTAGACTTCCTAGACTACAGCATCTCCAGTTACCTGTTCTAGAATGTAATGCATTTCCCTAATCTGATTATCTTGACTTCTGTGACTCAATAGACCTATCTAAAATGGGTTGCTTTTTTAGTCTATGCTGTTTTTTTAAAAATGGCTGGCAGGGAAGGAGAAGAGGCAGCTTTATGAGTTTACTTTGAGCCTAAAGGAAATGTGTATTAATGATGAGAACTTTTCTATATGAATGAGTGGGTTATTCTCTTCATTTTGGTCTTGGTTAGACCAATAATTTCCTCATAGAGATCGCTCATTGGGAAGATGATTTTAGATTATTTGGCCTGGGTTAATTTTCTTGTTGCGCAGGTAAGAAGAATAGCACAGTCAGAATAAAGATAGCCACTTTTTTTTTTTTTTTTTTTAAGATTTTATTTATTTATTTGACAGAGAGAGAAATCACAAGTAGGCGGAGAGTCAGGCAGAGAGAGAGAGAGAAGCAGGCTCCTGCTGAGCAAAGAGCCCGATGCGGGGCTCGATCCCAGGACACTATGATCATGACCTGAGCCGAAGGCAGCGGCTTAATCCACTGAGCCACCCAGGCGCCCCAAAGATAGCCACTTTTAAAATGTTTCTTTACTCATAGTTCATCTACTTCTCAAAAAGAGATTGAGGCAAGTTATACAAGAAATGGAATTCTAACAAAACAGAGACTCTTTAGTAGAAGCTAAAGGGCAGCAAACAAACATGAAGTGATAGCTGAAGAGAAATTGGTATCAAGGAATCCTAGCCCCAGAAGAGTACATCTTCCAGCTCTGAGCTTTCTAGCAGCCAGGCAAAAAGAGAAACTCTTATGAGTTACAGAGCCCTCCTTGGCTTATCATAAAAATCACGTTAGTTCTTTAAGAGAAACAGCCTTTTACCATCTCTGAACTCCTCCAGCTGGAATTTGTCCTGGGAAGCAGTGTGTGAGAGGCAGCCAGTGAATTTTCACAAGAAGTTGGCTTTCAGCAGCACCCCTGGAGGAGGATTTGTTGTCCTGACTTTGGCTGATGTGCATCCTGAGCCAGGAGCAAAGTAGAGTCATTTTTTCCCTCTCTGTGATCCGGGGAGGAAGGGAAAGGGAAAAAGAACGTCATAAAGAGGGGTCCAAATCCCCTGAAAGCGAGTTATAACTGCTTGTTTGGAAACCAAAGAGTAGAGGAGGACTTGAATTTGACCAAAGTGTTTTTGTTTTTGTTTTTTAATCAAAGAGCTTCTTACTTCAAAGGTGAGGCAGCTGGTAACCGGATATTTGGAAGGGGCTCATCAGCTGCAGTGGGCCTCCTCCCAGAAAAAGGCCAGTTGAGCTACTGCCAGATCTCATGCCACATTCGAATGAAAAATGAGGGTTTTTTATGAGATTATTGTGAAAAGGTGAGAAAACAACTAAATGGGCTTTGTAGGAGATAAACAGTGATATCTTGAGTAGACCACACTTTACAAAAGCCAGATCTTATTTTAGACAACATAAGCACAATCATTCTTTCTACACAGTCCCTGATATTTTACTGTGCTGCACAGAAAATCTGCTTATCAGTTTTAACACCCTTCTCTGAGTTGCCAGATAAAAGGCCACAGCAATCGGAAGAAATTTATCTTTAAAATGTTTCTATTATACTTGGTGACAATGCCGTTTCCACTCAGGACTTCTCTAGTATGTATTTTTTTTCTTCCTATGGATGAAGCAGGAATCAAAAGGGACTTTTGCTCTGCCTCAGGAGAACAATACAGGCATGCAAACACGGATCCCGGGGTTGCATTACGCTCTGAAAGTGCTTCAGGGAGCTGGTGGTGCTGTGCATGTGCATCGAGGCAAGAGACTAGATGTTCTCGGAAATGCTTTGCAGTACAAATTTGTGTGGGGGTCCCAAATGGAGTTCATTCCTGTCTAATTCTCCCTCTTTTTATTTCCCTTCAGTGGCCTTTTACATCCTGGAGTATGTCTTAAGATGAGGCATCTGTTGAGGTTTCAGACTGAGGGAAAAAGCAGCCCCCTGTTTCAGTTTACCCTCCTGCACGCTGTGTTTTTCACTGCAGGATTGTGAGGCTGACACTTACGGGGCATCTACGCTGTGCAGATACCAGCTGCGTCATTTCACTCACCTCATTGCTAATTCTCACTGCAGCCCTATAGAACCAGAGTCTTGTGCCTGAATTCTTGTATTAACCTGCCATTCACTCAACACAGTTTTGGAGAACCCATGCCACAGGCCAGAAGACCTAGTTGTAGATGTTGAGGACCCAGTGATAAATAAGATACGGCTCCCTGCAAAGAAATGGAAAAACTAACCAGCAAAAAAATTAAGGGACCTTACTAAGGAAAGTATAAAATCAGAGTATGAAACCATTTGTAGAATTCTGAAGCTCATGCTGGTTCCTCTCCCCACACCACCGCTTCTGTTTACTAGCTCCTGTCTTCTGTGACATTCTGAGGTTAAGAGCACTGATTTGGGGCTCAAGGCAAAGTTTGCCACATATAACTGGATGATCTTAAAATTTATTTTGATCTTAAATAAAATTATTTAACCTCTCTGACTGATTTTTATCTGTAAAATAAGAATGCTAACACCTACCCCATAACTTAAATGAGATTGTGTATATAAAGCTTAGCACTGGCATGCCTGGGTGGCTCAGTGGGTTAAAACCTCTGCCTTTGGCTCAGGTCATGATCCCAGAGTCCTGGGATGGAGCCCCAAATCAGGCTCTCTGCTCAGCAGGGAGCCTGCTTGCCTCTCTCTCTCTCTCTCTCTCTCTCTCCCTCCTTGTGATCACTGTCTGTCAAATAAAATCTTTAAAAAAAAAAAAAAAAAAGCTGAGCACATAAAATGCTCAGTAAATGTAAAATACGATCATCCTCATCTTCATTATGGCTTTCCCTTACACCATGGGACCTCTGGGCCTGTTTGCTTTCACCCAGAATTAAAGTCTCATCCCTTTCTTTCCTGGCCAGCTTTGCCTTATAGCCTGTCACAGTTTTTGCTCAGGTGTAAGTGACACTTGCCATGATTTTGCTGGTTCGCACTAGGGGTCTACAGGAACAAAGATGGAGAATATCTGTGTGACCTTATATATTACCAAGAAGAGAGGCCCCAAGGGAAGAACTATGAAGACTTGAGTTTTAGCATCTTTGATTCTTGAGACTCACACAGGAGTGAATTACTGCCCTCTGCCCATATGTTTGCCTTTCTCTTCCAACTGGGGAACACATTAAGGAAATGACATGGTCTTATTCATCTTTGTCTTCCTAGTGTCTGTCATGGTGCTTAGATATAGTAAGCGCTTATTAAATATTGTGGAGTAAATGAAAACTGACTTTAAAAATAAAATTTATTTGTTGCTTTAAGTCGGGTACATTTCTGCATTTCAGAAGTACCAGAAAAACATACCAAAATGTTATATGAAATGCTGGTTTTCTCCATGTGCTGGGATTTGGAAGTGATATTTTTTCTTTGTGCTTTTAGAATTTGGTAGATTAATAACATTACCAGCAACTGGTGTTATCGAGAAAAGGTAACACTTGTGAGATGTTTGGACTTGACTTGTAGAGATGGAAGAGCATGGTATTTCTAGACCAAAGAGTGACATGAGAGCTGGAGCTTCCAGAAATTCAGGGTGGTGGTGGAATGCAGAATTGTCCTTGTGCTCTCACCAAATACTGAGCAGGCCATGGTTTATATGGTTTTGGAGTTCAACTTTGTCACTCTTTTATGGAGCTTTTGCCTCTTTGAAGCCACTATTGCCTTCAGCCTTCCAGTAAGGGACCAGAGTGACCAATCCCATTGGATAGGAGTCAGAAAGTTTATGCTTTTGACCCAAGTTTAAGGTCCTACACTTTGCTCTCCTCTAACCTAATCTTCTTCTATACCATAGCTCAGAGCAGTGACTTATACCCCCTTCCCACAGTGCAAATGCTTACTGATAGGAGCAATTGACAGGAGCCAGGATGCCTAATTATATTTAGTTTACAAGTAGTGTCATTTCTTAATGGCTTGAGAAAGTTTCATTCTTTCTCCTTTCCTCTGCTGCAACTAATTCTCATAACTGGTTGTTTTCAGCAGTGATCTACATGCTCTTACCTCTTCTTCACAATTAGTGGGACATGAAGGTGTCTTTTGTAGACTCTGAACTCTTCTGCTTCCAAACTGGGCTCTGGTATGGCTGTAAAAGTTATGAGTCACTGAGGAACAAGTTCAAGTCAAGCATTTGCTGCTATGGCCTCACAGATTATCTTGAAAAATGCATAATGAATCATCATGCTGTTGTCTGGGTCCGCACAGGTGATAACTGTGTCTTTTGTACAGGTGCAGTGGCAGGCTGGTAGATTATTTGACTTCTGGGGATCACAGGCACAGGCTCACCCCATCAGCCCTTTATAAAACTCTTTCTCTGGTAAGAAGTAATTGCTGGGAATTCCACATACCAGATTAGGAAGAAGTGAGTGGGTGTCATAGGCATGAGCAATTTGATTACTGAGTTAGTCTTGACTAGATTTTGTATCATTTTTTAAAAAGATTTTATTTATTTATTTGGGCAGCAGGGAGAGAGAATGCATAAGCAGTGGGGAGGGGCAGAGGGAGAGGAAGAAGCGGACTCCACACAGAGCAGGGAGCCTGTTGTGGGACTCAGTCCCAGGATCCTGAGATCATGACCTGAGCTGAATGTAGATGCTTAACCCACTGAGCACCCAGGTGCCCCTAGATTTTATATCTCTTTTAAAAAATTATTAGTGGGAAAAAAAAAATAAAAAATAAAAAAATAAAAAATAAAAAATAAAAAATTATTAGTGGGGAGGCTGCTGGGAAGATGGCAGAGTAAGAGGACCTTGGGCTCACCTCTTGCCATGTGGCCACCTAGAGAACACCCACCTAGGCATAAATAAGCCAGAAAGATACCTGAAAGCTGTCAGAATAGACTCTCTGCAGCCTGACGTAGACAAGAGGCCACAGTGAAGCAGATTCACCCCCTCTGATTGCTCTTGGCAAGATCCCATCAAAGCAGTATCCCAAGCCTGGCAGTGTGTGTGCAGGCCAGACAAGGGCTAGCACCTCTCCAAAGTGAATCCTGCTTCAGGGAAAGGGGAGGATAACCATACATCAGTCTGATTGTAGGCCCCGCCCACCAACAAAAGCTTCTCAGGGGAAGTACCTACAGTTTGGTGCTACTTCACCTCTTCATTCAGGTGCTAAACACCTGGTCTGACTCAACTCAAGCCCAAGGCAGCCCCAGACGGGCCCACTAACACCACAGGCAACAGACTCTGCCCACAATAGGCAGAGAGCCATCACAGACTGGACTGAAGGCAAACACAACTCCACCATAATGGAAGGACACCCCTATAGCAACACATAGAGGAGACACCCCTAAGGGACCATTTTCTGGTGAAAAGGAGACATTGCACTACAGGACCTCTTCTTCATAAAGCCATGACTTTCAAGTATGGGAGACATAGGTGACTTTCCTAACACAGAGAAACAGACACAGCAATAGACAGAATGAGGATACAGAGGAATATGTCCCAAATGAAAGAACAGAAACAAATCACAGCAAAAGACCTAAGCGAAATGGAGATAAGAAACATGTCTGATAGTGAATCTAAAGTAATGCTCAAGAAGATACTCACTGGACTTGAGAAAAGAGTACAGGACCTCCATGAGATCATCAAGAGAGAGGAGAAATAAAAAAGAACCAGGTAGAGCTATTGGACTCACTATTTAGTAAATAGACCACCTGGAATACATAGCAAACTAGAGGAAGTAGAAGAACAGCTTAGCAACCTGGAGGTCAGAGTAGTGGGAAATAATCAAGCTGAGCAGATGAGAGGGCAAAAATATATGCCCTCTCATCTGTTCAGCTTGAGAATAGACCCAGGGAGCTCAGCAACACTGTCAAGCATAACAGTCGCATGTTAGGGATCCCAGAAGGAGAAGAGCGAGAAAAGGGGGCAGAAGGTTTTCTGAAGAAATAGTAGCTAAAAACTTGATGCTGGGGAAAGAAAGAGAAATCCAGATCCAGAAGACACAGAGAGCCCCCAACAAAACCAACCCAAAGAGGTCTTCACCAGGACAAAAAATAAGATAGCCAAAAGTAGTGATAAAAAGAGAATTTAAAAAACAACATAAGAAGGAAAGCACTCATATATAAGGGCGACCCCGAAGGACTATCAGTGGGTTTTTCAGCAGAAACTCTGCAAGCCAGAAGGAGTGGCATGATAAATTATAACTGCTAAAAGGAAAAAAATCTACAGCCAAGAATACTCTATCCAGCAAGGCTTTCATTTAGAATAGAAGGAGAGAGAGAGTTTCCCAGAAAAACAAAAGTTAAAAGCGGAACCATCCATGTCCCTGTCACACGTGATGTCACCTGTGGGTGCCAAATTCACAGTCCAGCCACCCTCTTGCCCGAGTCAGCATGCATGGCCTGTCACCTGCTCAGTGCCAAGTGAACACACCTTCACCTCAGATTGCCAAGGGCTCAAACTGGCATTCTTCCCCTCAAATTCCAGTCCCTGTGTTCAAGTTTGTGCATGAAAGTGGGCGTAATTATAATAGCAGAATGAAGGAACACAGTGATACTAATTCTGTGGAATATATAATGGATAAAAGGAGTGTGCTAGGCTGAGAATATCTCCAACAAGCATATCCAAGAACAACACATACAGCGTGATTCTGGTTAGTGAAAGAAACAAACCTGGGAAAAGTAAAACAAGATGAAATCAGAGGAAGACAAACCATTAGAGACTCTCAAGCATAGGAAACAAACTGAGGGTTGCTGGAAGGGAGTTGGGTGGGGGGATGGGGTATCTGGGTGATGGACATTAAGGGTGGCACTTGATGGAATGAGCACTGGGGGTTCTATGGAACTGATGAATCACTGAACTCTACTTCTGAAACTAATAATACACTATATGATAATTAATTGAATTTAAATTAAAGGTACCCCTCAAAAAAAAATTTATTAGTGGTAGCATGAACTAGATTCTCCCACACATAGAGTTTATTATTTGGTAGTAATTTAGGCAATTTGGTGAAATAAGTTAATGAAGTAAATTTAATCTTTGCTAGAGCTTTAGCCAGCAGTGTGTCATCTTTCCCAGGCACATTCTTTTGCTTAGCTAACTTGCCTCTGTTTCTAAGAGACCCTCAAAGGGTGATGCTAATGGTGGGCTTCCAAGTTCCTGAAGATATCTTTTGCCAGAAGACACTTTGAGAGGCACCAAGTGCTCTCCTGGAAGGGACTTCCTACCTGAATCCAGGAAATCATCTTTTCAGGCCTTTCAAAAAGTTCAGAGTCAAGCCCTCTGTTACTCTAGACAATTTAAAAATACATTCTGGAAAGTCTGTTTTTTTTCTTTTAATATGGGAATAATTGAGTTTGCTTAACTTAATCGGCTCTTAGGAAGTTGTGGTGGTATAGTGAGTTGAATGGTAACCTCTCAAAAGTTGTGCCCACACAGAACCTCAGAATGTGACCTTACTTGAAACAAAGGTCTTTGCAAATGTAATTAAAGTAGAATTAAAGTAGGGAATCTCAAAATGAGATCATCCTGGATTGTTAGTTTGGCCCTAAATCCAATGATAAATGTCCTTATAAAAGACAGAAAAGGAGAGGACATGGAAACATAGAGGAGAATGTCATATGAAGACAGAGACAGAGGTTGGAGTTTTGTTGCGACCAAGCCACGGAATGCCTAGAACCACTAGAAATAGGAAGAGGTAAGGAAGGATTCTCTCCTAGTTCCTTCAGAGGAAGCTCAGTCCTGCTCATATCTTGATTTCAAACTTCTGGTCTCCAGCATCATTGAGTAAATAAATCTCTGTTTCTTTAAGACAAGCAGTTTGTAATGATTTGTTTTAGTAGCCCTAGAAAACTAATCCAAGCACATTCTTTGAGGTTCAGGACTGTAAGTGCCCCTAGGGTGGCAGAATGACTTGGGAATGTGTATTCCTAAGCGTCATTTTCTGAGAGGTCTGGATTTAGTTGGTTTGTTAGAGTTACATCATATTCTTTTGGCACCTGATGAGGCATCAGCATATTTTAACTCACTCTGGAAAAGACCCCAAAACTAGGACACTAGGTGGCAATTTTTGGTAAAGGACTGATTATGAATGCAATAAGTTCTTTATGCATTTTTTAAGTAAACAAATAGTCCCTAATACCTTTTCCATTGGGAGTTCGCCTTCTTGAAGAACCTGAGGAACACCAAAGGTGTGAACAATAATTAACTTTTGATTGCAGTGTAGAGCCAAAAAGTCCTGTTTTGTTATCAGTTCTCTGAATCTCTAAGAGATTAAACATTTGATTAAACATATTTCAGCAACAGAAACTACTGAAATGGCTTTTGAACCATTTTAGTCACGTAGCTGTGTATTTACCATCTACGCAATGAAACAATATCCTGTACTCTGCTCATTTGTTTATGTGCTTGAAGGAACTGGGCTTCTACATCTATTCATTCCATCCTTTCTTGAACAACAAGGAAATGATTCAATTCAAGAAATATTTAGCCAGTGCCTATTATGTGCCCTGGACACTGTTAGATCTGGTGAGTTAAAATAAATGTGAAAGGCAAAGACCAAAAGTGCTTCCAGGTTAATCTATTAGGAAGAATGAAATAATCCTGGTTTCAAAGACACCTCAACTACCTAAGAGAGACAGCTGGAGAGACAAGCAAGCTTCACTGCACTGCTGATTTTCTCCTTCTCTCTGGTAGCTCCTTCTTGGTTTATTACCAGACCTCTACCTCCCCTGCCAGACATTAATTGGAGGAGTCCTACAAGATTTGAGTAGAGGTCTCTTTTCTTCTCTCTCTATCTCTTCCTAGGCAAGAATGTCCATACCCACTAATGCTTCAATTGCTACCAAGACACTCAGATATAGATCTTCTATCCAGAGACTTTCTCACAGCTCTGGACTGCCACATACATGCACATACAGCATGCCCATACAAAACTCACTCACTAGCATTGGCTTCTCCCTCAGATCTGACCATTTATCAATGTTCCCCATGCCAGAGAATGACCAAGACAGAAACCAAAGAGTTAACTTTGATTCTTCCCTCTTCCATATCTTTATCTCTAAAACATCATAGAATCCTCTCAGTTTTGCCTTCTGGATTTTTCTCAGCTCATCTGTTTCTCTTCATTTCCACTGTCACCTCTCTAATACATGGTACAACCTAGTCACAAGAGTGACTTCCCATCATTTTTGCCATATTTTGTTGGTTAGAAGCAAGTGTCAGGTCCTGTTCACACTAAAGAGGAAGAGATTATAAAGGCACAACAACCAGGGAGCCAAGGTCATGGGGCCAACTGAGAATTCTCCCTAACACAGATCTCAGCTCCAACTCTCTTCCTCAGGAAAACCTCCTCCAACCCCAGAATTGGGTCTTATCCCATTCTTACAAGTTCTCATAGTACCATATACCTCTTCTTCATAGCATTTATCACAGTTGTAATTTTAACTTAGTTAAATGACTGATTACTTTCTGTCTTCCACATTTGTTGGTCTCATGAGCTTTTGTTTTGTTCATAGTAGTACCAGGACTGGGACATTGTAGAAGCTCAAAATTGTTGAATAAGTGGACAGAAGAGTCATGGAATCTGTCTAGACTTTGTTGTCTTGATTCCTCATGTAGAAATCAGAGAAAATCTCACTTCTAGGCTGTTAGCTTAATAGGCTGTTTTTCATTCTGGCTGAAAGAATGATGTCTGTAATGGAGCAGTATAAGTTTTTTGAAAAGGGGAGTGGAATACATAAATAAATAAATAAAACTTTAAAGAAAAGAAAGAAAAGGGAAGAGGGGGAGGGAGGGAAGGAAACTAAGTTTTTATCTACCATAATGAAAACAGGCAAATCATGGTTTTTCAGAGTTGTAACCACAAAGAAGCATCCCAAATTGACAGTAATGTTAGAGGAAGTCAGGGAAAGAGTGGTAACCTGGAATCACCAATAAAAGTTATTGAAACTAATTTATTTTTATCTTATTTTCTGGAATTTCAGATTAGCTTGTGTTCAGGGGTCTTTGCTAAACCATTGACAGATATAGGTTGATAGGAGAATTATGGCCAGATTCATGTTTGAGCCATTTTAGAAAAGAGACATTTGCTTGGTTACCTGTGAGGTAACTGAATGAGCTCTCCCTTTTCTGAGACTAGTGTTCTGACTTGTGGCCCAGTATCATAGGATCTTCCTCACCTGCTTCGTGAAGGTGTTAGCACTACCACCTCCATCATTATCTCTGGCAATTTGGAGCAGTTATTCTGTGCCAGCCCTATGCCAAATACTTGAGGTGTGTTATCTTGTTTACTTCTTATAATCCCTGTAAATATGTAATGCCTACCATATAATAGTCGTTTTCAAATTGTGACTAGTATCAGAATCTGCTGGATGATGGTTAAAGCACAGATTGCTGGACCCTGCCTGCAGTTTCTGATTCAGTAAATTTGGTGTGGGGCCTGAGAATTTGCATTTTTAACAGGTTCTTCGATGTAGGTGTGATGAGGCTGATCTGGGGACCACACTTTAAGTTCTTAAGTTCAGAGAACAGTAGTTCTTGAGTGTATCACTCCCCATTTTCCTGATAAAGGAACTGAGGCTTGGAGAAGTAAATAAGGTTACATGGTCAGTTAAGTTATGCAGCAGGATTCAGATCCAACTTGAGTGACCTAAAATCACCAGGCAATGCTGCCAGAACCAAACATTCTTCTAAACTCATAACCAAAAGCCCAGCAATGTTGGGATAAATCAATCTTTAGATAAATTCAAACTTCTTTTTTTTAGAATTTAAAGATTTTATTTATTTATTTGACAGATGACAAGTAGGCAGAGAGACAGGCAGAGAGAGAGGAGGAAGCAGGCTCCCCACTGAGCAGAGAGCCCAATGTGGGGCTTGATCCCAGGACCCTGGGATCATGACCTGAGCGGAAGGCAGAGGTTTTAACCAACTTAGCCACCCAGGTGCCCCAAATTCAAATATTCTTGATCACATTGGTTTGGCTAAAGTAACTACTTAATAAGTCTTAAACAGTTATGTCATTAAGTTTCAGTATGTTTAAAATCTGAAATTATTTAAGAGTTCATTAAAATGGCAGTTTGAAAATCTTAATCAAAAAACAGAGAAATCCAAAAATAATTTGAATAGGTTGACTCTGGAAGAAAATCTCTCATTCACTCCTCATGGAAGATGAAAGAGTTGGCTGGGATCAGAATCAAGCCTAAGCAAGTTCTTTTCTTGATGGGTATGAGAAAGTATGAGAAAGGTCTAGCAAGCACAGACAAAAGCATACCCTCATTATGTTCATCCTCTATGCAAATCTATACCCGGAAGCCTGAAGTTTTGAAGTGGTAGATACTGTAGATCAGAGGTAATATTCAGCTCTTGCTGAAATATGACCTGGACTGTGCTGTCAGTATTCACTTATAAGAAGTGGGTCCTCCTTTCCATTCCCATCTCCCATCTCCTTCCTCTGGACCTTGCCCCAGGTGCTAACTTTGTCCCAAAGGCTTCAGGCTGGTTTTTTAGCCTGAGGCTTTCCTCCCTAATGATAACCAACAGAGTAACAACTTTATCTTTCTTTAAACGATGTTTTTTTCAGGATGTTTTTCCCAACCTGCAAGCTTACAGAGCCATTATATTCAAGATTCATCAAGACATATCCCTTTTTCTGTCCTTCATCTTACCAAACTTGCTTTTCGTTGTTTCATAATGAAATTTTTGCACCAATAAGCAAATCCCCTCTTCCTAAGCCTTTATACATTTTATTCCTGCTTCCTTTCCCCCATACCAGTTACTATAATTCATTATTCTCAAACACCACTCACAATCCCCTTCCTTTAGGCATTCTTTCATGACTGACTTCATCTAACTCTAGTATTGTTCATTGGTCTTAATGGGCCAAGTTGGTACAAAATTAGTTTGAATGTTGAAAGATTTTTTTCTCTTTTCAGCCATTCAATTAGTGTTTTTTATCTTTCCAAACAGATGATAGGACCTTTGAGAGCAGGGATTGTCTTTATTTCTTTTGTTAAGTGCCCATTGGACCTCATTCATTCATTCATCATTCCTTATATTTTCATCAAGTACTTCATATATTCCAGACAGTGGGCTCATCCTCTTGCTTTCAGGAGAGGCCTGGTTGCTTTCATAAACCCTGTACTGCCCAGGAGCTCTCCGATCCAGAGCTTTGAATTTGGATGTGTGGGTAGTTGTGAATACCTTCCATTTACTTTTTAAGAAAGTCTAAAATATAGATCAGGAAAAGAGAGAGGAGGAGGCTTGCTGGAAAGTCAGAGTGTTTTTGTGGTGGGGGACTTGGTTGGATAGGGTGAGGTAAGGGGAGTCTTTTGAGGAAGTTGAGTTGAGATCCGCATAACATTTCCTTATACACATCCTTTTGGCAAATACTAAATGAAAGGAAAACAGCTTTGACTAAGGCAGGGACAGATACATTTTATTTTCAAGAGATAGAGGCTAAATAATGAAAATCCAAAGAGAGTGGTTTTCTGAATTCATCCACCTTGGGAGTTTGATGACTTCGAGTAGTATCTTTGTTCCTGAGTCTCTCTCATCTTTTGGAAAAGTAGATATTAGAATCGGCACATTGGGATGTGTGGTTCGCTCAGCTGGTAGAGCATATGTCGATGTTGGAATTGGCACATTGGGGTGCCTGGTTGGCTGAGTTGGTAGAGCATGTGACTCTTGGTCTCAGGGTCATGAGTTCAGTTCCCACTTTGGGTATAGAGCTTACTTAGGGGGAAAAAAAAAAAGAATTGACACATTAACAAACCTAGGCAATTGACAAATTAAAATTAAGTTCCTTAAATGATTACAACATTATATATACAGGCATTGATACTGTCTGTACCTGTCTATATATGTAATGTCTATCTGGAACAGTTACAAAGGCAAACAATTCACAGCTCAAGAATTGGTTATGTGGGGTGCCTGGCTGGCTCAGTTGGTGGAACATACAACTCTTGATCTTGGAGCTGTAAATTCAAGCCCTACTTTGGGCATCGAGATTACTTAAAAATAAAATCTTAAATAAAATTTAGAAGAAAGAAACTTGTGTACACTGAACTAGTGTATGTGTTAAAGCTAAGATAAAGAAAATGGGGGTATGAGAAAACTCGGTATTTTTGCTCATTCTAAGCAATTTTGTTTGGCAACCATAAAGGCAAATCATCCTAGTAGTAAAGTGCCAGTCACTGCCAGGCAGTTTCAGCTCCTTTGTATCCTGTCTTCTTCTGTGGTTAGAACCATCAGGTCACCCCATCCCCCTAAGAAAGGGGCCAGAGTTTCTAGGTTTTGGTGGGTTTGTCCTGCATGGAGGGGACAAACACAGAAATTACTGAGAGCTGTCTTAGGAGTTAGAGCCTAGTGGTCAACAGCCCTCTGGGCTGAACATTAGCTCCTGGAAGATAACTTTTTAAAGAGAAAACTAGGAAATCTCTCCCCATGTTTTCTCAGTGTTCATCTTTTTCTTTACTTTCCTTTTTCTTTGCTGTTAACTTTACCCTCTTCACCTTCATTTCTCTGACCCAAAACTATGCCAAAGCACACACTCATGGCTCCTTCCCTCATTCCATTTCAGCTAGAGGAACGTTCTCAACATTAACGCTTCCCTTTCCTAGAGCCCTTTATTTAACCCAACTGAAGGGCAGTTCTCTTTGAGTTATCCTGTCCTTCCAAACTGATGGAAGGATGCAAAAAGCCTCATGCTGACAGAGGCAATAGGCCACTCCAGGGAGGAATAGGCTAAAGAATGTGACAGCCTCACTTTCCCTTTGTGTACCCCAAGCAATGAGGAAGGCAACTATGTGAGGTTTCTCCAACAACCTAGTCCACAAAGACCCAGGGCCAACTGTTTTTAACATATAAGATTTATAGGCATGGTGCAGGGTAAGGACAAGATACTTTACTTGGTAATCTTGCAAAGAAAATGATATTAACTACTAAGCCAACCTTGTTCTCTATTTAATGTAAATATTTTAGGTACATTATTATTAAGAGGAGAGGAGTTTATTAAAATTTCATCAAGTTTGGGGCACCTGGGTGGCTCAGTAGGTTAAGTGGCTGTCTTTGACTCTAGTCGTGATCCCAGGATCCTGGAATTGAGCCCCTCATCAGGCTCCCTGCTCACTGGAGAGCCTGCTTCTCCCTCTCCCTCTGCCTGCCACTCTGCCCACTTGTGCTCTCTCTCTATCTCTCTTGTCAAATAAATAAATAAATCTTTGAAATTTCATCAAATTTTTCAAAGTCTTCATGTTGAAAACTAATTTGTGGGGATTGGGGCAGGGATTAACTAGGAAGGAACATGAAGGAACTTTCTGCGGTAAGGGTAATGTTTTATATTTGATAGGGGTTTGTATTACACAGGAGTATGCATTTGTCAAAACTCAGTACATGTACATTTAAGATTTGTACAATTCCTCATGTATAAATTTTACTTCAAAAGCAAAAACCCATAAATATAGAACTCCAGTTAATGATATGCATGCTGAATATTTAGAAAGATGTGTACTGCAGTTTACTTTGAAAAGCTTCGGGGTGCCTGGGTGGCTCAGTGGGTTAAAGCATCTGCCTTGGGCTCAGGTCGTGATCCCAGGGTCCTGGGATCTAGCCCCACATGGGGCTTTCTGCTCAGCAGGGAGCCTGCTTCCCCCCCACCCCCACCCGCCTGCCTCACTGCCAACTTGTGATCTCTGTATGTCAAATAAATAAATAAAATCTTAAAAAAAAAAAAAAAAAAGAAAAGCTTCAAAAAGATGTATCAAGGAATGAGTAAATGGGTAATAAGTGATAAGGCAAGTATAGAAATACATTAATGGTAAAAATCTAGGTGGTGGGTAAATGGGTGCTCATTGTAAAAGTTTTAGAAATTGGATTTATGTTTGAAAATTTTAGTAATGTTGAAAAAAGTCATTGTTGAGAGAATTAAATACCTCCAATAGCCAACTGCTGTCATTTTGGAATACCCCAGTTATTCTGGCTAATAAAGCTAACATTATTATCTAGCTCGTTAATGTTTTGTTTAAACAACATTTTAAATGTTGTATTTAAGAAATACCACCTGGCCCTGTGTCATCTCTGGATTAAAAAAAGTCTTTATGGAAATGATGCCTTTCTTCCATTGTATACACATTGATTGAGAACACTAGTTTTGAGGGGGAAAGAAGCAACATTTAATTGTCCACAATTCTGACCTATATTTTTCTATAATCACTGCTACATTAATCCTACATAATTTTATCTGCTTAAGATATTTCTGTGATTTTCTTCTATAGGATATGAAAAATTTCCAAGGATGTGACAATATAGGAATCTGTATTTTTGATTCACCTTGTCATGTTTGTACTTTGTTTATCTTGTTTAGAAGAGGAAAGAGAATCCTTTCTAGATCAGATGTCAAATAATAAGGATTTTAGATGTAAAACATATTACACTTCATAGTCTTTCAGTGACACCTCAATTCAATAGTCTCAGTGCATAGTTCATGTGGAGATTATACGTGGAGTAATATGTAAAATTTTGGCATCAGATGTCAGTTCATTGTCTTAGAAGATGTCAAATTGGGTTCTTGGAGGATGAATAGAAGTTCACTAAACATGAGAAGGAGGGAAGGAGAGTAGCTAGTTTCATTTATGTATCTTCCATAATACCTAGCAGAGTAAACACAAGATGAATGTTTAGTCCAAGTTGCAAAAGTTTAAAGGTCAAGTTCCTAAACATATTGGAAGTGAACCAATGTAATTAAAAATAAACTGTCCTTTTACTTAGTGATCAAATTTCATTGTAAGGAATTCTGAGACAATGAGAAACTTGGGAGTTTTCTCAAGATGTGTGACCCTCCTTGGAGAAATGAGATCCTCTACCATGAAACCAAATATTGTGGTTTGCTTGATTGCCTTTAAATAAATATTCCAGACTTAATCCATCCAAATAAATCAAAATGGTATCCTGGGAGACCAAGGTGTTAATAATTCTCGACAAAGTTTTAGAACCCCTTTCTTGGGATGGTATTCAAAGCCTACACCACTTTCTCTTGAATATCTTCAGAAAAAATAGATTTGATTTCTGAAGTAAGAAATTCATGTGGAGGCCAGCCGAATTGAGTTTTGGAAAGGGGTGCAACTGTAAATCGATCCTGATTTTCTTGATATAAATTTGTTCTTCAAATTACCACAGAAGAATTTCAAAAATATTCTTAGCGTCATCAGAATACATGGATAACTTCCTGCAGTGATTACTTTGAAAGGGAAGCTTAGAAGAAAAAAAAAGCTACAGTCCCACCTAGAAGCCTGGGAAGCAGAAGCACAGCTCCACACTGGGCAGCACGGGCTTGGAGGGAAACAGGGGCAACTACACCCCCCAGCAGGCGTGGGCCCCTGAGGCAGTTTGCAGGCTCTTCCACACCTTGCTCAGAGCCTAACTCTACAAAAGCAGTTCTGGAAATGTGGCTGCTTAACATTTTGCTTTGTGGCAAAGCACAGAGAGGAGGTGGGCTGAGCCCTGTGGTAACTTTAGAAATGCCCCCCAATTTAGCAAGAAACAGAAAGCAGTCCTTCACCCTGGGGCCCTGGTTTTCACCCAAATCCAGCTGGTACGGAAGAGCAGGCAGACGATGGTCCTCCGGGGTGAAAGAGAGAGGTGGAAAATGGAGGCAGTCTGAATCCTGTGTGCTCCACTGAGCTCTGAAGTAGCGGCGAGAGTGTATTGCAAAGGGAGGCTTGAGAGCATGGCGAGGTGTACAAAGAGGTGTAGGATGAGTCAGGGCCAGCACCTTGAAAATAAAGAGGATGTGAGGGATGGTGTGGGTGAGAGAGGGGGAATTCGTTAGTGGGTTGTAAATCGAGTTACAAAAGAATAGGAGGAAATCAGGGGCCTTGAGCCTTCGGGAATTCTCCCCTGCTGTTTCTTCGCTCCTTTGTTATGAAATAACATTTTTCAGAGTCTAATTGCCCTATGCTTGGGCATTCTGACTTTTGGTTTATCCAGATTTATTCTTCTCCTTTAGTAACTGTTTCCCATCTAATTCCCGAGTCGTCGCAGTTTACTTAGTGCTTCATGTTTAAGTGACATCTTATCACCTTCTGTTTTCTAGACAAATACTATGATGTCCTCGATACCTGGAAACACCACCACCACCTCCTTCCTGTTCACCACCACAGCCCCTCTTGTAACCAAAAATTTGCAAAAGGTATTCTCATGCTCAATTTTTTTTCTTTGCAGTTTCAGCATTTAAAGTCAGTCTTTTGAAGACACGACAGTTTTAGTGGATAAACTCCCAAGTAACTGGCTCTAATTCTGTCACCATTTCCCAAGGAATTCTCCTCCTCCTCATTCTTTCCCTCTTTCTTTAAGGATATTGTTCCTTGCGCAGAAGCTGACAGACATTAAGTACTCGACAAATATATCATGAACGAGTAAGTGAATGGTCACTTGATAACACAAATCTTTATGAGGTGGTTTAACCACCATACCTTCTAGAAGTGTGGAGACAGCTGACTTTGTGAAGCCCCTTTAATTGATATGCCTTGAACATTTAAAGATATGCCGTCAGAGAACTTTGAGTGAAAAAAGTGACAAACTGTAGTCCACTGTCAGCATCGTGTGAGGTGAGTTGAATAAGAAGGATAGTGTGTGTAAATAAATGTATGCGTGCATGTATCCCACCATATAAACACACATAAATCTAACCATCCTTCACATGGTATTTGACAGAAGTTCTTTTATAATCAGTACTCAGCACACGGCTCTAAAGCATCCACATTTCATGAAGAATTTTATGCCTTTTTATTCATAAGTGTAACCGCAACTCATGGAAGTGGGGTGATCTATAGGAGGGTCTCACGCTATGGATAAGGAGACTCGGACCCAAAAAAGTTCCATGGGCTCCCAGACCCACACGGAAGGCTGATGGCAAGGAGAAACCAGACTTCCAGGTTTCCTGCCTCCTCTCTGGCCGTGTCTGAGCAACTTTTTCCTCATGGAGGATTGTCACTACTGAGAGTAGTCTGTCTTGGGAAAAGCTCCGAGGAGCAAAAGCATAATAGACTATTTTCTTTTCACACAAGAGGGCTTAGTGACTTAATGGGATGGGAAAAATAAATAGAAAGATGTAAAAAACGAATCGTCAGAAATATTCTTTCTTTTAACTGCCACGAACAGAGCAGTATGTGTGAAGACTACACATACCTAAACAGGTGATGTTTTGTTTTGTTTTTTAGGTTAATTAACTTGGTATGCATTGGGGTTAACTACGGGTTCCCTTTTAATAGTAAATACTCTTGGGAAATGTCCCACCTTAAGTCTATTTCAGTCACTGGCTCACACAAGAAACAAGAACACGAATTTAATAAACATATTGGAATTTGGAATATAACTTAGAAAAATAAGTTTTAAAAAGTATATTCAACAAGAAGGAAAAAAAGCAATTGACTTCACAAATTATTTCAAAGAATGACCTTTTTAAAAACGTGTTCCTATTTTTAAATGAAATTACTTTTTTGCAAGTTTTCCTATAGGCAAACAGTATTGTTTTCATTTCTATTGCTGTAATAAAATATTATAGCTGACCAGTTGGTGGAGCAATTACATTTCCATAGCTCTTAATGGCTATTTTGCTTAGGTACTAGTAACTTAATTAGAATCAAGAAACAGACTATTAATATTCTAAAGACTAACCAAACTGATCACAAACTTTCGGGAGAAATGACAGACAAAATCACTTTAATAACATCCTGCCCATTGAAGAAAACCTGTAATTAAATTAAAGTGGTAATTCCACTCATGACAGCTGGAGAGTCGCCTCTTAACTCACCTCAGGCCCCCTCCCTGCAAAGTCACAGTTACAGGTAGATATGAGGAAGGAATGCAAGAAGGTCAGCCTTAGTGCTTCAACCACCAGAAATGTGAGGTTAATGCAATTATAATTTTTAATGGCAAACCAGATACCCTTTTACAAGACCATCCAGTACAGGTTTCAATGTAATTATTAGCCTCTTTGGTTTAAGGAGCTGTCCTAGAGAGACTGCCTCTGGGAAAGCAATTTGCTCAAACCAGATTTCCTTCAAGAAAATGGTTAGCTGAATGTTTACCAATTCAGCATTTAAGTCTCCCCAAATCATTGTAGCTACTTAGAGTACTTGAAAACTTTATTCACTTGTGGTATACTCATGGAAAATATAAGTATAGTTATGATTATGTGAACGATATACATTTTTGGAATAGACAAAAGACTATAAGGAAATATAAAATGCAAACATTGATTTTACTTGCATAGGGAGACTGATTTTTTTCCTCATATTTTCTTTGATTATCAAAATTTTCTAAAATAAATGTTTATGAGCTTACCTTAAGAGAATACTATCTTAAGTTGTTCAAAAGGTAGGAAATTAGTTTCAGTGGATTTGAAGGAATGGTGATGTGTATAGATGTAAATGAACAAAGAGTATGATCTTAAAGCTATCTAAATGCATCCTTATCACGGACACCAGGCAATACAGAGTCTGTGGGCCTCCTCTTAGCTGAAATCAAGGACTAACTAGCCCGTGTCGACCAAATTATGTTGCCTGGCAAGCTGAAGAGAGAAGATGACTGACTGGCACAGGTTAAGGTTGGATCGGATGTTTTATTTTCTAAAATCCAAGTTATCTTGCAGACATGTGTCAAATCCAGTTTCAAAACAAGTATTTATTAAGTACCTACAATATGCCAAGCACTATTCTAGATAGTAAAGTTAAAGCAGTAAACAAAGCAGATATCCTTGCTCTCTCATGTTTTAGACTGGGGGATACTAAGAATAAGCATATAAACAAAACTGTAGTATTTTTTAAAAGAATTTATTTATTAGAGAGAGAAAGCACGTATGCACAGGAGCACGGAGTGAGGCAGAGGGGGAGGGAGAAGCAGACTCCTTGCTGAGCAGGTTGCCCGATGTGGGGCTTGATCTCAGGACCGTGGGATCTTGACCTGAGCTGAAGGCAGAAGCTCAACCAACTGAGCCACTCAGGTACTCCAGAAGTATAGTGTTTTAGATGGTGATAAGAACAACAAAGAAAAAAAAGGGGGATAAAGAGTGTCTGCAGTGGGAAGAGGGAGCTCACTTTTTTAAAATGATGGCCAGGGAAATATCACCAATAAGGTGGTATTCAGCTAAGACCAGAAATATCCAGACAGTTGATATCTGGGGCAAGAGTTCTAGATAGAGGAACCAGCAAGTTCAGTCATGCTGGCAGGTGTGGCTGGAGCAGAGTGTGAAAAGGGAGTATTTGAGAAAGGAGGTTAGTGGTGTAATGAGGTACTAGACCACTTAGACCTTGTAGACCATTCAAAGAATTTGAGCTTTTACTGAGAAGGCTGAAAAAGCCATTGAAGAGTTTGGAACAGAGGACTGACTTGATAGGATTTTTAAAGGATCACTCTGGCCGTTTTAATAAGAATAGACTTTGGATGGAGAAAGCAGTGGTAGAGGCTAGGAGATCAGTTAGAAGGCTATTTAAAGCCAAGAAAAAAAAAATACTAGTGGCTTGGACCACGGAAATAGCAACTGGAAGTAGTGCAGAATGACAGGATTCTGAATAAATCTTGACGATAGAGCCAACATGATTGCTAACAGGTTAAATACACAAGAGAAATAAAGATGTCAAGGACAACTTCAGATTTTCAGTCTGAGTAGCAGAAAGAATCGAGTTGACATTCACTGCAGTGGGGAAGACTGAGAACAAATATAGCTATGGGTGAGAATTTGGTTTTGAATGTATATGTTAAATGTGAGTTACTTGCAAGATATCTAGATGGACATATCAAACAGGCAACTGCATATACAAGTGTCAAATTGAGGGGCGAGCTAGGCTGGAGATATAAATAGAGAAGCTGTCAGCAGGTAGATGGTATTGGAAGTCATAAAGGTACATACTGCTAACAAAGTGAGTGTGGATAAAAAGGAAATGCAAGGATTGAGCCCTCCCACCCTTGGGATTTAGAGGTTGGAGGGATGAAAAAAATCAGTGCCAAAAGAGACAAAGGAATGGACAGTGAAGTAGAAGGAAAAAAAAAAAACCCACAATAATCAACAACAAAAGCAGGAGAATGTGAATAAAATACAAGCTAGAGATTTATTAATTAATTAATAAAATACAAGCTAGAGATCCCAGACACTTAAGGAAATGCTTATCCAGTCATTAGCTGACCACTAAACAACTGAAAGGAGACTTCAGTGGCCACACATAATAAAGAATTCAGACTTTACAAAATTTGTTGGGGAAATCACTAAAAAATATTATTTTAAGTGAGCCAAAGATGGCCTCTGTGTATTAACCCCTAGGTTGTTTCTTTCTTCCCAGGAGGCTGAGATTTGTTAGCTCAAAAGCCCACTGGCACCACACCCAAGTTTTTACATATCCATTTATTTTAGAAATGGCCCAAACAAGCAAAATTTTGAATGATTTAGAACCTGTCTGTTTTGCATTCTCTGCAAAACCTCACTGGACAGTCATTACCCATCGGTAAGATAGAGCCTTGTGGTTCTAAGTCTCCAAGTTACTACAATCCTGGAGCACCCTGAACCAGAAACCATTGTGTTGCTGAGCAAAGTTATCTGTACCATCTGTTTTGAATAGTTAACATGAAAATTAACTAACACAATGTGAATTGAAAATAGATTAAAAAAATAGGAGAAATTGTGCTATGAAAGGACTAACAGTAAAAATCTGACCCACTTAAAGAGTTAAGTTTAAATGATCAATAAAAAATGATCCTTGAGGGGCGCCTGGGTGGCTCAGTGGGTTAAGCCGCTGCCTTCGGGTCAGGTCATGGGATCGAGTCCCGCATCGGGCTCTCTGCTCAGCAGGGAGCCTGCTTCCTTCTCTCTCTCTCTGCCTGCCTCTCAGTGTACTTGTGATTTCTCTCTGTCAAATAGATAAATAAAATCTTTAAAAAAAAAAAAAAAACTTTATTTATAAAAAAAAAAAAATGATCCTTGAAATGAATATAATATATAAAACATTTTTTGAGGAGAAGGGTGAGCATGTGTGGGGAGGCAGTGGAGGCGTAGGGCGCTGGGGGGTATTAAGTCAATTAAAAATAAACTTTCTGCTAGAACTGTATACAGGTTGAACGGATCTCTGTGATGGTAAGAAGGTTTCCCATTCCACAAGGACTACTGTACAGCTCACAAAACAAACCATTTTTTGAAAGAAGAATATTGTAAAAAATTACTTTTAACATAAAGCCAGCTCTAGAGCCACAGAATATATTAATAGCTAAAGCATATTTTGTGCTGTGTGTCAGATATCAAATTCTAATTGCATGTTGCTTAAAAGACACGTATGGGAAACAAAATAGGGACCCATAAGAGGATGGGTTCACATATAAATCTCAAAACAGAAATCCTGAAAAAAGAAATCCTGACTATAATGTCAACATATCAGCAGCTCCTATTTACTTTGAGAATACAAGAATGGTCTAACATTGGGCAGTGGAACAGTGCTATTTGTTACATGAGCAGGTTAAAGGAAGAAAATAATATGATTGTGTCAAAAGGAATCTAACAGAGCTATTCAAAATAAGGAAATTATTAGAACTATGGTAATTGAAGAGTTTGCACCAAATTATGATGAAGAATGTCTCTGTCAGAGTGAGGCATGATAAAAATTCTAGAGGATTTAAAAAAAATTTTTTAGAGGTATTTTTATAAAAGGGGACCAAAAGAATGCAAACTGTTAACACTTATTCATATAAATGTTTATTGTTTTAAATTGCTAAGTTTTGGGGATAATTTATTACACAGCAATGTTGAACTAATATACCCTTGTTTAGACAGTTCTATTCTATATCAACTCAATTATGTAATTCATAAAATGAGCTCTGACTATGGGGATGGAGGAGAAAAAAACGATGGTTTTTGAAGATTATATGAGTTGAATTGCTGAGTGAAAATTTTTTAAGAAGCCAAAAACAAGAAGAAAACATAAGTGAATATTTCAGTGATCTTGAAATTGGTAAAATAAACAAAAAGCATTAAAAAAAATAAAAACAAAAGTAAAAATCATCGTCAAGCTCTCTAACATTTATTAAGCACATCATACAATGTATACTAGATACTATGTCAAGGACTACATAACTCATTGACACAACAGTCCCATGAAGATGAGGAAATTGAGGTTTAGGGAAGTTATTTTGCTCAAGTCTGTAGCTAATTTATCAGGTTTAGGCCTATCTAAATGCAAAGTGTCTGCTCAGAAGTATTTTTAGAGTTCAACAGTCTAAAAAATTTGAGGTGCTGTTGGCAAACTATGGGAAAAGAGTTTCAACACATGTGGCAAAGGGTGAGTGTTTAAAATATTAAAGGATGTACAGAAATGTTCATCACAATGTTATTTGTAAATGAAACAGAAAAGCCCTCAGTACCCAACAGTAGAGAAGTGGTAAAATGAACTATACAAATTCATAACACTGAATTTTTTTGTAGTTACTAAACAATTATATTTTCAAATCCATTAAGAAAATGAAGCCACAGACCAGGAGAAAATATTCATAAAACACGTGTTAGACAAAGTAGGATATATAATGAACTCCTAAACTCAACAATAAAAAGACAAAACACCCAATTAAAAACAGGCAAAAGATTTTAGAAGACATGTTAGAAAAAGAACAATCTGATTAGCAGGTAAGCACATGGGAAAATGTTCATCATCATTAGTGATCAGGGCAATGCAAATTAAAATTAAAAGCATAATGAAATACCACTGTATACCCACCAGTATATCTGTAGTCAGAAACACTACAACATAAAATATTGACAGGGTTGTAGATCAGTTGGAACTCTAAGACATTGCTGTTGGAAATATAAAATGGTGTAACCAGTTTAGATAAAGTTTCACAGTTTCTTAAGTATAAACATATACTCACACTAGATCCATAAATTCCACTCTTAAATATTTACTCATGTAAAAGAAAAAACTTACATTCACAAAACAACTCATCTAAGAATGTTTATAGCAGATTTATTTGTAATGGTCAAAAACTGGGCTTAGCCAGATGTCCAGTAGGAAAATGGATAAATTGGTATATTCATACAATGAGATAGTAACTAGCAGTAAAAAGGAACAAACAACTGCTTGTTTGTGTATAACACAGCAAAATGGATAAATCTAAAAAAGAAGTTAAAAAACCACACACTGAAAGACTTAAGCTTCACACAGAAGAGTGCATACTGTATGATCCCAGCCATACGAATTTCATACTAGGCAATGACATGAAATTCATGACTTGGCAAAACTAGGGGTTGGTGATGCAGGCAAGGATTAATTGGACATAAGGGCACTTTCTGGGGTTAGGATAATATTCAGTACCTTGATTCGGGCTTGGGTTACACAGGTGTGCATCTGCCAAAACTTAGTGCATATATGCTTAAGATCTGTGTATTTCACTATGTGTAAGTTTTTCACAGAAAAGTATTAATATTGGACTGTAGTTAAAAATATGAATGCTGACTTTTTGGAAGGAAGTGTGATGATGTCTGCAATGTCTGCAGTGCATCAAAAAGATAAGATGGGTTCATGAGGTGAATAGATGACTAAACGCGGGATAACCATAAACATAGTGAAGTGTTAATGGCAGAAGTTCAGTGATTCATTTATGGCCATTCACCGTAAAATTCTTTCAACTTTTCTTTAGGTTGAAAATTTTTATAATATTCTGTCGGGGGGAAAATTATGTTTTCAGAGAAATTTAAACACCTTACCAGAATTTTTAAAAGCAGAATAAAATGTTGCATGTGTCATATGATATCGTTTAGAGAGAGTATGAGAGAGCACTAAAATAAAGAAAAGCAAAGTGGTTATCTTGGGGTTTCATGATAATGGGTAATTTTTAATTTTTTATATTTTTGTCGCATTTTCTGAGCTTTGTACAGTAAGTGTAAATGACCATTGTTATCCGGAAAAAAAAAAAGTTTTTTCACCGAACACTCTTAAAAACAGTTTCAAGGAGGCAGATTATAATTTAGAGCCCAAAGGTATACTTTCTGATAATCAGAACTATATACAGAGGGAACAGATCTCTATGAATGGTAAGAAGGTTTCCCATTCCCCAAGGACTGCTGTCCAAGCTGGAAGAGCCCAGGCAGAAATACTTTAGAGAGGGTTTAGCAAGGTATGGGGGATTTTAAGGTAGCCTCAAATTCTGAGACCTGTATGTGAAACAAAGTGCATTGGAAATGACAGGACCTCTTGGGCTTTCCTAACCCTATTCCAAACTCAGTACTACTTCATGCAAATAAATAATGCTAGTTTAAGACTTCCTGTACCAACAAACATACAGCCTGATTCAATATACAACTGGAAAGACATAGCAGAGTTTTTTTTTTTTTTTTAAGATTTTATTTATTTATTTGACAGAGAGAGAGAGATCACAAGTAGGCAGAGAGGCAGGCAGAGAAAGAGGGGGAAGCAGGCTTCTTGCTGAGCAGAGAGCTCGATATAGGGCTCAATCCCAGGACCCTGAGATCATGACCTGAGCTGAAGGCAGAGGCTTAACCCACTGAGCCACCCAGGCGCCCAGAGTTATTTTTAACATCTTAACTATGCTGTAGGTCATGGTAGAGTCATAACAATGCTTCGTATTGCAGACTGTTTAAGGGGGAGCAGAGCACTTCACTGTAACTTTATCTCATCTAAGTCTGTGACAGTCTGAGACATGTTAGGGGGCAGTGTGGTTTCCACCGCTGAAGACAGCAAGACTGTTGAGGGACACCTGAGGCCTCACTGTACTTCCTTCTCTCATATGGGACTGGTCCTCGTTGGTACTGCATTTGATTCAGAAATGAAGAAATCCTGGTATTTGTAAACATTTTCTTAAAGAGATGCACAAAGTTCATTCAAGTATGCTTTTCTGGCTTAATAGTATAATAAAAATTTGTTTTTTTTCCTTAGTCCTTTTAGCAGTCTGTCTGGAAGGAATGTCAGTGTTAGCTAAAGCAGTCTGCCCCATGAGGAACGCAGGGATAATAAGGGAGAAGCAGAACAGAGGTGTACTGCTTTCACTCCTCCTCTGTGTGAGAGCCTCTAGCAGGTGCGTGTTTTGGTGTGTAGGGACCTTTCTTGTTGTTTAGTAATACACATTGATATTGTCTCTGTTTTTCTGTCTTTATTTTTTTTATAGACAAGGAAACTGAAGTTCAGAGAGATTAGGTAGAAGAACCAGGACTAGAAGGTATGACACCAGCGCTATGGGTGGAACATAGATGAGAACAATTTTGCCAAGCATTAACCAAGAGACTTCCCAGTGAAACCCTTAGGTTAGCTAGGACATAAAAGAAACAAACCAAGGGGCATCTGGGTGGCTCAGTGGGTTAGAGCCTCTGCCTTTGGCTCGGGTCATGGTCTCGGGGTCCTGGGATTCAGCCCCGTGTCGGGCTCCCTGCTAGGCGGGAAGCCTGCTTCCCTCTCTCTCCTCTCTGCCTGTCTCTCTGCCTACTTGTGATCTCTGTCTGTCAAATAAATAAATAGAATCTTTAAAAAAAAGGAAAAAAGAAACAAACCAAGAGTACTAATTCACACTTGAATTAAAGTTTTAAAAATGTCTGAATGCTGTAAATGCTGCCTTGAGCATTCTAAAAGCTTTTTCCTATGAGGGCAAGACCATATGCATCAAGATGATGCATTAGGTGTTCTCTTTTTCCCCAAATGATAGCAGAGAACTTCAGGAAAGAGCTTTGGCATTTGTACTTTTGATTGATGCTCCATTTAAACTGGGACTTTTTTGTCTGAGGCATGCTGGCTACCTGCCCTATTTATAAAGAGAGGGCAATTCTATCAAAGATAGGCCAAGGAAGAGAGTTTGGAGTGAGTGTTCAAATACATTACCACAAATCAAATAACAATACAATAATAGTATAACATTTTTGGAAAGCTCCTAATGAAAAACGAGTGGGATGGAGGCAACAACATATTTCAGTAGCCCCAAACCTTTACTCTGAAAAAAGATTCTACTCCAAAGTTTGGATTCAACAAAATCTTTTCAAGCCAATACCAGCATAGATGAACTTTTTCTAATTTATGCCTTCAAAGTTATAAATAGACAGTCCAGAATAGAGTACATCTTTGTTTGGTTAAATTCTATTAAATGGAGTAATTCCTGCCTTTACTGGTCCAAGGGCCCCTCCTGCGGCAGCCCTAGAGCTAAGGGGCTTAGCCCACTGCCTATTCTTGAGTCAATGGCAATTGAGATATTAGCTGCTTCTTCAGCTTTCCAGGTTTCCAGCTGGAAAGCTGAAGTCTTTCTTTCCAGTCTTATCTGAGGACTTTGAAGAAAAAACTCCAGAGGAGCAATGTCATGTCCATTTTTCCCAAATATTGAAGCCCACCAGGTCACCCCAAAATCTACATTTCCAGACTATCTCCCAAAGTCTGCATGCAACCCATGGCCTACTTTGGGTAGAGCCTAGCTAACTGCTGAGGCAGAGTTGACCGGGGAGAAGACTGCTCACTCCAGAATTTCGGGGCCCTAAGCAAGGCCTGCCTCTTTGCTTTTGCTTCCCCTTGATATTTCTCCAGCTTCAGGATTGCCTGAAATCATTCAGCCATTCAGTCAAACTGATCATTCAGTCAGTTTACTCCTTGAACTTGGCTTCTATTAAAATACAGTACCGCTGGTGGAGTTAGTAGCAGCTTGCAACTTAATGTGAAGATGAGTTTTTTTTGCTTTTTGTTTTTTTAAAGATTTTATTTATTTTTTTGACAGAGTTCACAACTAGGCAGAGAAGCAGAAGCGGTGGGGGGTGGGGGGGTGGGGAGGCAGAGAGCCCAATGCAGGGCTCGATCCCAGGACTCTGAGATCATGACCGGAGTCAAAGGCAGAGGCATAACCCACTGAGCCACCCAGGAGCCCCAAGTGTGAAGATGTTTATCATATTCCCTTAGGAAGAATGTTGTGATGGAGCAGAACAATACCTGTGTCCCTCCAGGAAAGCAGGAAAGCAATGAGGAGGAGCAGAAGTTTCCAGGAGGGGAAGCTGGGAATATGGACATCTTTGGATTACACCGTTTTCTCCAGCTGCCCTTAGTCTTAAATGTTAAAATGCTCTCCATGTTTATCATGAAATCTTTTTTTTTTAATATTTTATTTATTTATTTGACAGACAGAGATCACAAGTAGGCAGAGAGGCAGGCAGAGAGAGAGAGAGGGAAGCAGGCTCCCCGCTAAGCAGAGATCCTGATGTGGGGCACGATTCCAGGACCCTGGGATCATGACCCGAGCCAAAGGCAGAGGCTTTAACCCACTGAGCCACCCAGGTGCCCCTCTATCATGAAATCTTACCTACTTACCTGATAAACTATTTCAATCAAAAACCACATCAAATTTGTATGTGCCCAATATTTCTCTATCTTGACCAAATAAAGGAAATGAATCACTTTGCAAAGCACACAGAGGCCAGCCAAAGCAATCTGCAAATTGTGTAACTCTGTCCCAGCTCTCGGCTCTATGTGTTCAGCAAGGACTTTAAGAGAACCTCATTCTTGTTCCCCCTCTCAAATGCACACACCCAGATTTTTTGGGTAGATTTGCAACCTGTAGTTTGGGAAACAGGGAATAGTAACTCCATTTGTTTTGTGCTTTTTCCTAGTGTTTTGTCCTCATATTGAGATACACTGGAATAGACTTTTGACTAGGCAAATATAAAGGGTAAGACAGTAACTCTTTTCCTTGTACACACGCATAGAGGTTCATAAACACCATGTGACAAAGAGTTGGTGGCCCCTGTAACTCTGTTTTTAGCATGGAATCAAGAAACCTGGGGTACAGGAGAGGGAACTGATTTTTCTGAGTCACTCAGCCAAGCTCTTGGCAAAGCTTGGAACTTGGCTCTGGTTTCAGATATTCTGTTTTATTGTTGTTTACTGAGTTGTACCAACTGTGGAGACTTACTCTACTTTCTGTTTCTGAAGCTGTTTTAAAAGCAGACAAAGTAAGCAGGTATATTATCTTTGCTAAGAGATGGTGTGATGTTCTCTCAAACTATACTTATCACTGAATTCAAGTACAGGATCTTTATAAAGTCTCTGTGCCATTATTAAACTTTTAACTTCAAAAGCATACGAGGTAGACATGATAGTATACTGTAAATGGAATTTAAAGGCAAATTCAATTTTCTTCTTAGAGCTGTCATGAACTTCAATTCTGCTGGCCATATTTCATTTGTCACAGGATCTGAAATGAGTACATATTGTGTGCAGTTGTGCAATGTAGTTGTCCTAAACTTTAATACATTTACCTTTGAGTACCGTTTACAGATTGTTTCTCTAACACGTACAACCCGAGTTATTAAAGTTTAAAAGTGCACAAGGCCCTTATGAAGACCCTGTTTGTAGCTCAAGTACAGAGCACAGGAATTCTGGCTAAATTACCTCTTTTGCTGACAGCCCATTTTCCTTTAGGCTACAATATCTAGAGAACTGTATGTTCCTTTTCAATGAAAAGGAGAAATTCTTAAAGTCTAGTGAATAACTGGTGCTAAAAGGCATGGCTTCCTTTTTAAAGTGCTTCCTGCTTAGAACACACACATAACGTCATGATCTAACATAGGGAGACTAGGTATTGACAAAAGGCACTGAAGAAAAGTACAAGCGGTAAATCAGATGATTAGAAGGCCAACTGTTCTGTAGATGCGTGCCATTCAGCAGCTACCAAATTAGATTCTAGCATTTCTTCAAGCCCTGTGCAAGCGCATATTGTGTTTCCTGAACATTCTTCATTCATAAGGATACAGTGTTCTTCTCTGAATTCCCAAAGCCTCGTTAAAGTGGTCCTGAACTCAGGACCATCGGGCCAATTCATGGAAGAATTGGCCTAGAACCCAGGACTGTTCTCTTTCTGCCAGACCCTGCCTTAGTCCTGATTTTCAAAGAAATGAAAAAGTAACAAATTTTTGGATCCTTAAAAAAGTGTTGTAGGCCCAAGGCACTGTGCCTACCATGCTCACTGGATACCTCACTCAGCCTTGGCTAGAAACTGTCAACTCTTCTAGTGGAGGGAGACCCCCACCAGCCAGGGGAGAGCCCAGAAGCATGGATCCAGTACCTGAGGGCCCAGCCTAAACCTTTCCCATCAAGTTCTTATTTATAAAGAGAAATACAAGCTGTGCCCCTACAGCTCTAGCTCCTTCAGTGACCCCCAGCACCTGTGAACAAAACTAATGTCTCTCACTTTTAGGTATCCTATCTAGTTGGGCTCCTCAATAGACTTATTTTATTTTATTTGGGGGGGGGGAGAAAGGGGAAGAGAAAGAGGGAGAAGGAGAGAAAGAATCTCGCAGAGGCTCCAACTCACAGTCCTGAGCCGAAATCAAGAGTCGGGTGCCCAACTGACTGAGCCACCCAGGCACCCCTAGACTTTTTTAAATTAGAATTTTATAATTTTATCATTAAAAAAATCTGTTTAGTAATAGAAATCATCAGTGGGGTTCATATTGGATTTTCCCATTGATAAAGTTGACTCTAGGCATATAATGTGTATTGCATGTTCATATAATTTGGGATCTGTATCTACTAGAGCAGCACCATATTATACTTTTAAGAGTCTGTTGGCTTCACATATGAAAGACAAGTTGGTTTTCATTTAATATGATCTATTAGGACCATGACCTACTGTCCCTTTTCACTCTGTATAATTTGGGTATTTACTTTGAAGAATGGAAATAGGAGGCCACACTTTTTTCTTCTCTGTAGAAAATTTTGCCTTTTATGGTTTGAAGGTGTGTGAAGAGGGAGTGTTTTGGATATCATCCATGAAGGATGAATCAAAGTAGTGTTGTTTTTTTTTTTAGCCATGATACACTTAGGTGAGCTCTTCTTCCACCTTCCAGCACCCTGTTTGCTACCTGCAAACAGTGAAACCCCCAGGCATCTCTCTCTGCTGCAGCTTCTGTTCCTTCCCACTTGCCCTGCTGTGCCCCAGCCTCTACTGCTTATTGGTAGGGAGTGCCCTTGCCAGGACTCTGCCTACCACTGCCCATGCGAATTTCTAACACATTCAACTTTGTTTCTTTTTTTTTTTTTAAGTTTTTTTTTATTCATTTATTTGTTGGAGAGAGACACAGAGAGAGAGGGAACACAAACGGGGAGGGGGAGAAGGAGAAGCAGGCTTCCTGCCAAGCAGGAAGCCGGATATGGGCCTTGATCTGGGATCATGACCTGAGCCAAAGGCAGATGCTTAACAACTGAGCCACCCAGGTGTCCAACTTTGTTTCTTTTTTTTTGTAAGTTTCTGGCAAAGGCATTTTGTAAATGTACATAGTTGAGGAAATAAGGGGTCAGTGGGGAAGAGTATTTTGTCTTCCTCCAGATGCATTCCAGTTTCAGGGAAATGGATATTCTTACACTGTTAGCAGAAGTGCAAGGTATTACAATGGTTTTGGACAACCATTTAAAAATACATTAAAAGCTTTAAAAATGTAAATGCTCAAATTGTACACGTATCATGATGAGCACTGAGTAATATATAGATTTGTTGAATCACTGTATTGTACACTTGAGACTAATGTAACACTGTATGTTAGTAATACTGGAATTAAAATTAAAAACTTAATTAAAAAAAATGTAGGGACTGGGGCACCTGGGTGGCTCAGTGGGTTAAGCCTCTGCCTTTGACTCAGGTCATGATCTCAGTGTCCTGGGATCCAGCCCCCTATGGGGCTCTCTGCTCAGCAGGGAGCCTGCTTCCCCCCCCCCCTCTCTCTGCCTACTTGTGATTTCTCTCCATCAAATAAAATAAATAAAATCTTAAAAAAAAAAAAAATGTAGGGACGCCTGGGTGGCTCAGTTGGTTAAGCGTCTGCTTTCAGCTTGGGTCATGATCTCAGGGTCCTGGGATTGAGCTCTGCAGCAGGATTCCTGGGGAATAGGGAGCTTCTCCCTGTTCTTCTTCCCTACTTCTCCCTCTCCCTGCTGTTCTACCTGCTTGTACTTGCTCCCGCTCTCTCTCTCTCTCTCTGACAAATAAATAACTAAAATCATTTTTTTTTAAATGTAAATATTCTTTTTGACCCCAGTAATTCTACTTTTAGGAATATACCTTAAGAAAATTATCTTGGACATATGTAAATAATTTTGTTTTGGGTTGATGACTTTTTGCAACGAAAGTTGGGAATAGTCTAAGTGACTAACAGAAATAGTGATTAAATGCTAATATTCCCAGATAGCAAAGTATCATAAAGCCATTAAGATAATATAATGAGCACATGTGTTATATGCAACTAATGAATCACTGAACTCTACCTATGAAACTAATATTACACTATATGTTAATTAAATGAATTTAAATAAAATAAAAATTTTTAAAAATACTAGTTTTAGAACCTAATCCTTAAAAAATGCAATAGATAAATATATAAAATATTAATTAGTAGAAAAAGATAATCAAACCTGCAAACAGGTGAAATTTTTTTAAAATTTGAAAGGGATATATGTGTATTTATATTTAGATAGAAGTATATATTTATGTTTTTGTACCAAGAGAAATATATGTATCTTATGTATATAATTGAATGCCAAATGCTGTTTTTTAATATCTAAAATTTTTAGATGTTAAAATAAATTTAGGTATCACCATCCAGTGAAACTCTATACAGTCAAATGTATATCCATGCAAATAGATGTTGATTAGCATGGAAATATCTTCAACATATATTAAAAGAGAAAATACAGTTGAATGGGTTAGAATGATTTTATTTTATGAAATAATGTGTATACATATTTATGCATGGTTTATATACCTGTAGTTTGACAGAGGGAAATGAGAAATGTATGCTTCTGATTTTTAACAACTTAAGAGAGGTATATATAGGAAAATATTCATAGCTGTTATCTCTAAGTAGTGAGATTATGGGTGATTCTCTCTTTCCTTTGTGTATTTCTGGACTTTATATATTTTCTTACGCACTGATTCCTTTTGTGTTATCAGAGACATAAAAATGATTTATTATAAAATATAATATCTGCACAGTAGTGGAGAGCTTCCCAGTTATATCTGTCCTGAGCCAGAGAGGAAATGTAACTATGGTGAAGCTATGTTCCTTCCCACCATTTTCTGTGTGATATTTCAGTTAGGAATATTTTCAGCTACAAGTAACAAAAACCTAACAGTTAAAGACTGTGACAATGTTTGTTTACCCATTATGCCTATGGGTGGGCAGTTTCAGGATTGGACTGGCAGTTCAGCTATTACCAACTTCCTTTCTTTCCATTCTGTGATCCTGAGAGTATTGGTTTTTTATCTACATTCGTGTCCTCATGTGGTTTTAAGAGCCAGTCTCTAAGTTTTCCAGTGGAGGCACAAGGAAGAAGAACGAGACCACATTGGCTTGTCTGCAGAGCTAGTGTTTCTGGGGCAGAGAAGAGGGGGCTTGGGAATAGTGTTGAATAAGCCAGGCAGAAATGTCGGCCGTAGATGAGAAAGGGCTGTTCGGTTGTTGAGACATATCATAGGCTGATTATTATTTATCTCATTATAGCTTTCTCAGTCTTATACTTCTCTAAGGAAAGTAAGTAAAGTTTTAGTAAATATAATTCTCTAAGATGCCGGCATTGAGTTGTTGGTTTTTTAGGCAGCGTAAGTTTTTCTTTCTTTGTGTTTAGGGGAGTTTGGAGTATGCTGTGCAGAAGACAACTGAAATTGAGTTGAGTTTTCAAACATTCACCACCTTTATCTCATATAAGCATGTGAGGTAGGTATGTATGGTTAATAACTAAGTATGAAACTATTCTGCAAAATTTACATATGGTAACACTAAGGGCCATAGAAACTAAATGATGAGACAAATGGTCATAAATCAGGACTTTTTACAGGATAATTAACGATGAGCTAGACACAGCACATTGGGTCCTTAGTACTTACTACAAATCAGATACGATAGACCTATTGAGTCTGATTCCACTTTGATTACCAGTCTAATGGCAAAAGAACATTTTTTTTTTTTTTTAAGATTTTATTTACTTATTTGAGAGAGAGCAAGAGAGACTGAGAGAGGACATGAGCTGGGGCTGGGGGCCAGAAGGAGATGCAGACTGCTGGCTGAGCAGGGAGCCCGATCCAGGGCTCCATCCTGGGGCCCTGGGATCATGACTGAGCGGAAGGCAGACACTTAATCAACTGAGTCCCCCAGGCGCCCCAAAAGAGTATTTTAAAAATAAAAGACACACAGTCTGCAACACATTTTGGGGATCTAAGAATTTCATTTCATTGTGGTCATAGCCACTTCAACCCCCACCTTTGAGTTAAGCAATTTTGCCATATTCTCCCATCTGTAAAATAGGCATTACTTTATATACTGCCTGCCTTGCTAATGTTATTTGAATTAAGTTGGTGATGTGCATAAAGGGCTCAAAATGAAAAGTTCTAGGCATTAATATTTGTTCTTCTAATGGTGTATTTAGTGTGCAGTGACTATTCCAACAAAACAAAACGAAGGAAAAAACCCTAAGAAGTGTTGAAATTCCCTATAGTAGGTAGCTAGTGATGTTACTGGCTAAGTGGTTATGAGTCATTTTAGTATTCTCCCAGGTGTAATTCTCACAGAAAATAAAAATTAAGTGAGTTTCACTTAGAAATTGGATTTAGAGTTTAATTGACCTACAGGCTTTGAATATTCAAATAGCAAAATTTTACATCATGAGAGTGTCACATTTGCTGTATTACTCAGTTCGTCCTAGGTTAATATTCCTCCTTACTTTTCCCTGTCATATCCTACAGGTAACCACTGTTGAATGAATGAATTATACTCCATCATATATATTACTTCATTTTCAACTAAAATGCTACCTCAGCATCTATGAGCTATCTCTCTGCACAGTATAAATCTTTTTATCATGCCAGTCTGCATTAAAACTTATCCCAGTGATACCTCCTTTACTTTCTTTGGAAATCCTAATGAAAACGTGTTAATATAACAAACATAATGCAACCCTTTATGTGTATGTTTACATAATACTTAATGCCATCTTCAAAGCATTTTTCAAATCTGTTCATTTGATCTTCATTTGTGCATGTATTTCTCCTATTAAAAATACCTGAATCATATATATTTATAGCATTTTTCCTTGCCAAATGAAAAAAATTCTACAGTCAATTCATGATTTGTAAAGTCTTCAGAAAAACACAATATTTTCATAATATTGACTTATGCTGAGAGGCAGGCACTAAGTGGTTGACCCAAGCCTTCCTCTTTTGGGAGAGCCCAAGCATAGAAACTGAATGAAGTTTTGGTTTGCTGACACTGAGGTTGGCATGAACAGCTACTGCTTGGACCTAATATGGTTATTTTAACATGACTTCTGGGTGAACAGGTGACTCTAGAATAAATTCTACATCTCCCAGTTCCATGTTGCTAAGTATGTGACTAAATGCTGGCAAATAAATAAATTCTGGACTTGGTTAAGAGCCAAAGATGCTGGATGCATTTAATTTAGAGAAAACGCCCGTAAATTTTCCAACCTCCAGTGAGAGAGTGTGGCCAAATGGAAGAAGAACTAGTTGATTGTGGTAGCTATAAAGGAATCTCTGATCCTGATAATTTTTAAAATAAGGAGAGCCAATATAAAATATGAAAATGGATTATGAAGATTTTATAAAACATTTGTATCACTTATCATATACATATTCTTCTAAACAGTTTCTATAATTTACACAAGTGTACATCAATTCTGAATGCCTTCTCTGCCTTTTTCTCAACCTTGTCTGTATGGAAACTCTTCCCCCTCCTCGAGGATCTCACTCCAGTTTCTCTCTGTCATGAAACTCCTGAAACCCTCACTCTGACCCTTTTCTGAAGGCAGTTGACTAGAGGGAGTTTGGAAATTTGTGGCCCTCATAGACATTTCTAGTCAAGACAGAAATCAGTGCAAGGTGCCAATAGTCAGATGGGTTGTTACCAACAGTTCTCTCTTTAGAGAAGTCACCTACTGACTTTGCGGTCTGTGGCCAGCACACATCAGTGTTGATTCTTTGACGTTTGTCCTTAAAAAGGTGAGGAAAACATCCCTCGCACAGTACTCAGAACAGTTGGGAAAAGCGGAAAATATGACCCTGCTCTTCATAGTTTCCTTGAGAATTTTTAGTAGTTTTATTGTGCCACTTTAGTGCTTTGGCTTTGACCTCTTTGTATCCCAAGGTCAGATCAGCTTTGCTCACAGGTATTGATTAAGCCGTCAGACCATCTAGAGACTGGTCTTCAGGACATGCACCCACACCTGCATCTTTGTTTCTTCGCTTTGCAGGGGCTAGGGGTTCCTTTTCAAACCTGAGTTTCAAAAGATGGTAGCTAGAATTGTTGCTGCAGGCTTTGCATTGGAGCAGTGTCCTAATACAGGTGAAAAGCATGTATTGATTACCAAAAGAAAGTTAAAATAAAAGCAATTTTTCTCCCCATTTCGGCACACTGCAGCTTTTGGCCTATCCACTCGTAGCTAAAAAAGCATTCTTTCCTGATAATCAAGCTTCAGCTGTCTGAATTTCAGGCCGAGCCTCTCCTCCTGAGCTCTGCTGAAGAGCTGCTTTAATTAACCATTATACCACAGATGTTATTGATTTTTTTTTTTTTTTTCAAATCTGGTTGAAACATCATTGTGCTGGATCATGGCCAAAACTAAGGCCTGAATTTGTGTGTGTGCGCTGCTTTTACTCCTTCTGCATACCTTATTAGTCTCCATGTCTGTTAAGTGCAATCCGTAGTATTAACTCAGAAAATATAGAATTGATTTTTAGCCTAGCAGCTGTGATCTAAGGGCTCCTAATTTGAAATCTGAAAACCTTAGTTGCTGAGGAAGTCTTTCTGCTGTTACTCTACACTTCCTTGAAGTAAGCTTTTTATTCTTTAATTTAAAAAAGAAATCTCCCTCTGCCTTTTACTCCTTTCTTGTTTCTTTCACACACATTTGGAAATGTCACAGGAACATGACCCATTCTCTGCATTTTGGACATGTCTGTGGTGAAATGTCCCTGCCCTTTACTCTTGCCGCTCCAGAATGTGTGGACCATATGAAATTTTGAAATTGAAGTGTCTCAGCACTCTCTGTAGTTCCAAGAAAATTTGGAAGAAGTTGGGCAACATCCACTTTGAGAAATGGCAGGAGATCAGAAACAATGGGGCACCTGCATTCCTTTTGCAGTCCCAGTCCCAGTGATGATAAACTCAAGGACCAATCACAGTAGGTTCCTCAATTCTGATAAGGTTTCTCTGAGTTTAGTGATATGTTCTTTAAGCATAATTTGAAGCTTTTAAAATATTGTAATGGCAGCTCTTGACCTTTAAAAAAAAAAAATCACATGGAGCAAGAGGTGGTGAAAAATGTTTATTTACTCTGCATTAGTGGCTAAACTCCTGTACCCTTCTAGAACTGGTAGTTCTTTTATACTGGGGAACTCACGCATGTCACCCCTATTCTTCCAACCCGAACCAGACAGGCCCACTTGAGCTTTAGAAACAATGGCCTGCAGTCGGTCCTATGCCTCAGTGAGAAACAACAATGCAGGCCTCTTGACGGACGCTGGTGTTGCGAGTGGAATCTTGCAGTTCAACATGTCTGCTGAACAGAAGTTGGAAAAAGAAAAGATCATCTTGTAAACAATTAATTAATGTTTGTCATGAATTATCATTTTTACTTCCTTCTCAAGAGGCTCAAAGGGAATAAAAAGGCATTTTTGCAGGTGGTGGCATTCAAAGTAAGGGCAATCAAAGGTTTGAGAGCTGAGGCACAGCACTCTGAGTCTCTAAGGGTGAATGGTGCCAGGATTAGAGCACAGCGGGGGGCTGAGGGCTTCAGGTGTGAAGCTTAATGTTTGTGATCAGCAAAAAAAGTCTTGAATTTATCTAAACTGCTCTTCTGCTAACAGTACTTCTAGCACATAAATGTTCTGAAACTGACAAGTGTTCTCATTGCTCTTCTAATGCAAACATGATCTGCATTTGAAAGATTCATCCCTTTTGCCTAATTTAGAATGTGCATCACAAAGAGCGTTAGATGATGACCCCACAAAGAGATAACACACACACACACAGACACAGACACACACACACACACACACTTCAGATGTGCATGCCTCATGTGAATACACACTTGCAAACCGCCTCTTTCTTACCTGGATCTTCTCTGAAGCTCCCAGCAAGGATCCTGCAGGATTTTTTGTGGATTCCTAAACCAGATGTTGAAAACTAGGAGACTCAGTAGCCTTCTGACCAGTGAGTTTCTGTGAATGCTCTACAGGAATAATTCCTTTTCATTTGGTTTGGATAACTGCCTAGAATTTATCATGCTGCATTTTAATTTGCAGTCCCTCTCCTGCCTTCTCCCCAACCCCTTCTATCAGGAGCAAGACATAGAAGGGTATCCAATATGTAGAAATTTTAAACATGCACACACATAGACACAAAACCAATGATACTAAAATTTCCTAAAGAATTCTAAGGAATATTGGCAACCCCCAGAACTGGTTACCAAGGCAGGCATTGTTGACGGTTAGAAGGTTGCTAATGTCGATGCAAATCTGATTGCTTAATGAATCCTTTCTGTAAGTGCCATGGAAGTCTAACTAAATACCCATTTCTCCATATATATATCATAGATAGATGCCACCTACTTGAAGAGCTCCAAAAAGAAATACTAAGTGAAACGTTGATAAGACAGGACTTAGTGAAAATCAGTCATAAGGAAAACTTGGAAGGACCAAGATGGATTTGAGATTCTTGAGTTAATTTTAACTCAATGGCAAAATTCTTTGCCATCCCCTTGGTACTCACCCATTTTCTTTTCTGCATTTGTATTTTGTATTGCTTTTAGTATTCACTTACAATTGTCTGATAAACACAAGTTCTTGGGGCATCAGGTCTCCTCTTTCTTACTGGAGGCACTGAGATGTCTAAGATGACAAAGGGAAATGTAGGCATATGCTTGCCTTGGCTCCTCTGGAGCTAACAAAGCCTAGTGTCACCCTGAGCTTTGTGGCCACCATCCTAGACCGTGTCATGGTGTTTTCCCTTGAATCCAAGCATGTGATAGAAACCTGTGAGTTAAATTTAAGGAAAGGTCCCTAGAAACTATAGTAAAATTTGGGCAGAAAGGGCCAATCTGGAATATCATCAAGTAAGAGACATGAAAGGAGTTTAAGAAGGTTTAGAAGATAAAGGGGCCTAGAAAGAAAAAAAAAACCACCACAACGTCTGAGACAGAATGGAGGTGAAGGAGCCCCTTTCCTGAAATTTCTGGCAACATCTGGTTTAAGTTAGTTTTGAAGAGTGAATAAAATGACTTACCAGAAAAAGTAAATTAATTTATCATAATTATCACAGTTACTCAAACTCAGAAGTCTATCAAAGTATTGAGTTCGGCTCCATACTTTTTGTAAAGATGTTAAAATACCATTAAAAGCCTAATGGCACCTGCTTCAGAATCACATATAAAAATTGTACAAGTAGAAATGACTGGCTGGGGCACCTGCGTGGCTCAGTGGGTTAAGCCTCTGCCTTCAGCTCAGGTCATGATCTCAGGGTTCTGGGATGGAGCCCCACCTCGGGGCTGCCTCTCTGCCTACTTGTGATCTTGCTCTCTGTCAAATAAATAAATAAAATCTTAAAACACACACACACACACACACACACACATACACACACAAACTGCCTGGCTGCCTTGGACAATGCAACTCTTGAGTCAGTGTGCAATTCCTGATCTCAGGGTTGTGAGCTCCAGCCCTGCATTGGGCACAGAGTTTAAGAAAATTGTGCAAAGAAACTAGAAATGGTTGTGCTTAAAATGAAAAGGAAGAGAGTTCATGACCCCTAGTACCTGGTATGGAAAGGAACACCTCAAACTGACAGGTCTGTGGTTCTGCTTGGTGGCCTGGCCCATGCCCACAGTGTCTCTCTGAATCTATCCAATCTCCTCTAGCCCCTTGCTGAACGATGCTCTGGATGTGTTACTATCTCCAAGACCAATAATGTGGGGAGAGGAGGCCCGCCTTTATTCCATGCTTGCCTCATGTGAGGCTTGATGTCACACGCTGCCGTTCATTGTGGCAGCTTTGTGTTGAGATGGCACTCACTAGGGCTTGGTTGGAGGGGGTGTTGCAGCTGAAAAAGGGAAAAATTTAAAACCTGTGTGGCTTTTTATTGGTATTGGATCAAGTAGTCCAGATCTAACTGGAAAATGTTTTAATGTAGGATGTTTTTACAAAATTAAGAGCATTTAGCTTTAAAATAAATGACATTGACAATCCAACCGTAGGAAAAAAATGTGCAAAGAATTATCAGTCTAATTCCCTCTCCCTGCCAGGAATGACAGAAATAGATGGCATTAGTTTCTCATATTCTTTTTTTTTTTTTTTTTTTTCCTCAAAGTACACAAATAGATTCCCCCCAGGTGTTTAGGGCCAAGTTGTGCTAACCCAGAGCAACGTAGTTTGAAAGAATGTTCCTAGGAATATATCTACTTTCCTCTGTAGCAGGAAAACAAGGTTTTTGAAATAAAGTCTTCCTTTAAATTGCTAATAAATGCCACCCCCAACCACCCAAGAATGAGTTGATGATGAAAGAATTAAAAATTACCACTTGAATGGCTCTCCTGGTTGGATCCTTCTTTTCCAAAGGGATTGACCTTTCTAGGACTTTTGTCTTCCTGAGAGGTCCTACCTACCCTGTTACTATTTTAAGGAGATCTGTGAAAGGCTCCTTCTTCTGCTTCCCTACCCCCACCCCCATTATGCCACCACTGTGTACTAGTGCTTGAAATTAATCAAGGGCCCCTTCTGGGAAAGAGATTCCTCTTTAAGAGAAACGGAACTGGACACTTCTCTGCCTTCCCGCGTCCTCTCGCCTTGCCAGGACCTGCTCCCCAAACCTCCCCCAGACAAAGCCTCAGAATTCTGGGGGAAGCTGCTAGAAGCCTCAGACCTGTCTTTGCCAGACAGCTGCTGTTTGAACCCAGCTCTGACCGTAAAATCAAAAGTGGGTCCGAGGGAAGCGGTAAACACTGTGCAATGAGCCTTTTGAAGGCAGCTGATGCCTCATTTGGGGTGACATGTTGTGGCTGATGAGTGTGGATGATGTGGGGTTTTCGATAAGTGCCTCATCAGTATCCTCATCATGCCCGTGTTGCTCCGCCGCGGCGTGTGCCCTGACTTGATTGTAATTGCCCGAATCTGCTCCCGCTGCTCAGGCGCGCACAGTAATATGCAATAAAACAGCAAGAAGTGAATGTTAACCATCTGAGTTCTGACACGGCGGCTCTGCAGTTCAAGATCTCCATTAAGGACCAAAAAAAAAAAAAAAAAAAAAAAAAAGGCCTGTAAGAAAAGGAATCGAAAAATTCCCAGGGTCTGCTTCTGTGATCAAAGGGAAAGTCTAGAAATTAAGGTGTTTAGCTTTCCTAGTCCTCACAGGTAAAGCTCACAGATAGCTTGTTGGTGTTTGTACTTTAATTACCAGGTGCCCCTGTTTTGGGACATTCGCTTTATGAGTGGGCACTGTTGTTGCCTTTTTCCCAAGTGTCCACAAGGTCTATGCTCTTCAGGGCGTGAGAGCCCAGATCTGTCAGTGCTCAGGTATGCAGTGGGTTGCTTCAGATGCTGAATTCCTCAGACCCAATTTTCAGCAACTAGAAGAGGCAAGACACCTGAAACAGTGCTTAATCAAATCGCCCATGGCTGAATGGCTTGGTTGTCCACATCATTTCCATGCAGAATGACCGAAGTTGTCCCATCTTGCTTCTATTGCCGCACACCAATGGAGGTGTGCTTTTCATCTCAGTACTTTTGAGATGAAACTCTGATAGTGTCCCAGGCAGTTGGGAAACCCAGTGCTTGGAAGGGTTAGATGAACCCCAGGACTGTGCATTTAGTCTTCAATTGTAAGAAAGACCGTCTGGAAAGGAGACATTGGTCAAGTGTGTGTGGACTGAGCACCATTCCCTTCTCAGGTGAAGGGTGGGTGGTGGTGGTGGTTGTATTTATTTGTAAAGAAATAAGTAATTTTCATAGCTACGTTAAGTTAGATATCATTTTCAGTCTGAATTTTAGCATCGGTCTAATGATACATATGCCCACTTAAAAACACAATTGTCATATTATAAACCTTCTTTTCTTATCCTTTTCTTCTACCCAGGAATGAACAGCAATTGCTTATCATTTGGAAGGAAAAGCTACTATCCAACCTCTTGTCTACTTAGGAGCATTTGTTAAAGCGTCTCAAAGAAGATATCATATTCTTGGCAGTTCCCTGTTAATTGAGTCCTTTGGAAGCCAGTGACAGTGCTAACTTCAGAATGAGATTTTAATTACATATGGAAACCTTTACCATTGTTTTTCATTTTAAACACAGAAGGGTTTGCTTGAAAGCATTTTTTTTCTCCCCATTTCTAGTAGCAGTGTCTTTTCAGAACTTTACAAATACTGTTTGTTCGAAACAGTGGGTTTTTTCCTTGCTTTAAGAAGAAGAAGAAAAAAGCCTCACATCTGAAATTAATGAATTCAGCCCGCACTCTCACTTGCAAGCTCCTATACAGATGGAGTTTCATTAACTGTTTGAATATCTATCAGTAACTGCTCAAGAGAAACAGTTCCTGCCCACATGGATAATTAATAGAGCACTTCACAGGAAAAGACCATCTCTTACTGAAACTACCTGGCCCTTGCTTAGCAGATCTGTCAGGTTTCACCTCTTCCCGCCTATGCCAGTCCTTCCCAAAAGTAGCCAGAAAGCTTCTCTTCTTTTGGAATGACTAACCAATCCCCTACAACTGCGGCAGCCCACCAGCTCTCACAAATGTTCCTGTAGGTTCTACTTGGGTCTGCACAGAGAGAATGTAATTACCTTGCAGCGGTACCCTCAATAATGCTGTAGGAGGCAGCCTTTTCTCCCCGTGAAGGACATGCCCTAGCTTGCTGCTAGGCAGACCCTCTCTCTAATGATGGCCTTATCCATCTTTAATGGTAAGTATTCAATCTTGAACACTGAATTTTTGGTTCAGATTCATATGTAGGGTCATTGCATTCCAGCTTTTAAGCATCCCTTTTTCCCCTTCTTACCTTGCAAATTCAGGTAGAGAATTTCCATTTCTTGCCTGGCCAGGTGTACAATGTTAGCAGCACTGCGCTTTCTCACAGCTGCTGCTGTTTATCCAAGGAGTGGCTGAATTTCAGAGGTGGGTGATTCCAGGATAGAGTTCTGGCTCTTCTAACTAGGCATTCTCTTGTAGTTTATAAAAGACATTCCCTTAACAGTTGACATACAAATAAAAGAGATTTAGGGTTTTTAAACTCTTAAAGACAGACACATTAGATGAGTTAGTTTTAAAACAAAGGGTTTTTTGTTTTTGTTTTTTGTTTGTTCTTTTTTTAGGGATGCCTAGGTGGCTCAGTCCTTAAGCATCTGCCTTCAGCTCAGATGATCCCAGAGTGCTGTGATCAAGCCCCACATCAGGCTCTCTGCTCAGCAGGAAGACTGCTTTTCTCTCTCCCACCTGTGTTCTGTTTCTTGCTGTCTCTCTCCCTCTGTGTCAAATAAATAAATAAAAACAAAAGGGTTTTATTATTATTATTTTTTTAGATTTCATTTATTTATTTGAGAGAGAGAGGATGAGCACAAGCGGGTTGGGAGTGAGGCAGAGAGAGAAGCAGATTCTCCACCGAGCAGGGAGCCTGATGCGGGGCTCGATCCCAGGATTCTGGGATCATGACCTGAGCTGAAGGCAGACAGATGCTTAACTGACTGAGCCACCCAGGGGCCGCTAAAATAAGGTTTAAAAAATCTTAAAAAATAATTATTAGAGAAGCAAGAATGGAAAAATGAGTAAATTACCATTTCCAGTGAAAGTAAGAGTACTCTGAAGAAGGATACTACAGGGAAGAAAGTTAAAGCAGAAAATGTTATCAAATATATCAAATGTTACTTGGCACTAGCAATTTTCTTCACAGAAATTGATGTTTGTGTCATTTTTTTCAGAAGCTGATAAAGAATTTGCAAATAAGTGACTTATAGAATATTTTGGTGCAGAGGGGGTTTCTAAGGTTCTGTCCTCAACCAATATCAATTGGTTAATATGATAGCCCAAAGAAATGGTAAATTGTAAAGAAACGACATAGAATTTTCTGGATGTAGAATATGAGCTTTAAAACGCTTATTCCTTCTAAGTATTGCATGTATGCATGTGCTTACATAGTGTGTGTGTGTGTGTGTGTGTGTGTGTGTGTGTGTTCACATAAATCGAAGGTAAGAGTTTGCAAGAGAGTTTGCTCCCAAAAGTAGTTTTCTGCTATGGCAATTAAGAATAAAATAGTGAAAGGAGGAAAGTGAGTTTTGAAATACAAAAACGCTTTTGTTAAATGGCAGGTTTAATCAGTAAGAAAGTATAAGTCAGCTTTTAGATGGTGTGTCTCAGAGAACTTGATTGGATTCAGGCTGGTAAGTTCCGGCTGTGAATTCTGCATAAGTTGAAGGATGTTCAAAAACTGCAGCATCAACAGTTCATTTCAGAACTGTTCTAGGAAAACAAACAAACAAACAAACAAAAAAAAAACAAAAAACAAAATAAACCTGCAGTAACATTTCAGCATTAATAGATGGGGTTGCCATGGGCACCAGAGAGAAGCTCAGGATCAGGACTGCTGTCTGAGGTTACTTGTGGGGGATGGGTACAAGCAGGAGGCACAGTATCTGGGGTCTGGCTTCATCAGCTGAGCAGAGGTTTGTTCATTCCATGGGGCCTCAACGAATCCTGTGTACTGTTGGTCAATGGAAGAGAATGGCTCGATATGCTTGTAATATGCTTCTGAAGTGAGAAAAAACTGGTGCCCTTGAAGTTATAAAGAGAGAAACTGAGGTTCCTTGCCCAGGTAATGGGACAATCACTTGGTGATCTGATTCAGTTGCCTCGGTCTTGGTTCTGCTCCCAAATGTGGTAGCTTAGGGAAGTGGCTGGCCAGATGTCCTTCCTGATTGCAGGTTAGCTCAGGGTAGAATTAGCCCCCAGCTATAAATATGGACAGAATTCCATAAGCTTCCTCACGCTGGGCCAAAACCAGCAAAAAAGGGAAAGATTTAGATTGTTCCAGAGTCAAATCTGGAATTTGACTTTATTCAAGAAGAGGTTTAGGGGGCCTGAATAAATCACCCCTCCTGATGGTTGGGTCTTCCTGCCACAGCCTTGATTGACCCCCAATGGCCAGAAATAAATATATCCTCCGATTAGAACCACAATCCTTGGGTTGAAAAGAGCAGTTCAACTTACTGTATTCGATTACGTAAACATACAGAAGGAGTTTTCTTGATTAATGGTAAATTCATAAGAGTCTTTTAGTATTAGCATCAGAAGGAGAGGGTCTTAAAGATAATAAAAATGGTGGTGGTTCTGTGTGCAGCAGAGAAAATGAGCAAATTTGGAAGTTGATGACTAAGACATTCCCATCTTTCCAAAACTTGGGTCAAAAGAAACTAATCAAGGATCTGATTTTTATTCCTTTCTTTTAGCCAATAAGGAGATTTTTTTTTTTTTTAAAGAAGATGAAATCCATGGAATAAACCAGAAATGCGCCTTTAGACAGACAAAGGGAATGCAAAATTAAATTCTTGATGTGAAAGGGAAGGCACAATGAAGCCTTCTAGATGAGATACCTTTGGAGAAAATTTCAATTTCACTGTTTCTTTTCTTGCTTGCTTGCTTTATTTTTTTCACAGACATGCTCTGTGGAACACCTGAAAGCCTTTTTATTATTTCTTATTTTCTTTTTCTATTACTATGTGGTATACATTTATTTTTTTATCTCCTTTCCAGTGTTGAGGCAGTTCCCATTTTTCTAGTTTTGTTTCTGACACCTAGCTGTGACCAACAATACCTTCCATTGAATCTTTTCTTTCACCTGCTCAGTTTTTCTTATTTCCCTCATCTCTCCTTTCTCTTCACCTCCTCGTTACCTCTTATTAACTCTTGGAGTTCCAGGCATAGTGTGACTCTAGTAAATATATACTTCTCTCCCCTCCTCCCCCCGGCCTCCACGCCTAACCTGTTTTTCTCCATACACCCAAATTTCTATCCATGATTCTAATTAACTAGATTCATGAACTCAAGTCTTTTTAGCAAACAGGGAATTCTATTAATTTATTATATATTACATAGTTTTGTATTTTGTTTTGAGGGTGTTTGTAAAATACTGTTTTCCTTAGAAGAATAGAGCATATTGTAGCCTGGGCATAGAACAGCTCCACAAAATATTGTATAACCTTGTTAAGACACTGACTTCCAATAATACTGAATTCTTATAATACTGGATTATGGTATGATTTGAAATTGACATGACGTCCTCTGTCATTTTTTTCATATGGTTTTTCTTATGGGAAGGTGATGACTATACCATTGAATGTCACTTATATCAGGATAACAGATCTTTAGGAAGCTAAACTTACGAGAGATGAACTAAAATTTTAAATCTGCCAGATAATTTTCATATCTTAAGATTTTCTTCCAGACACATAAATGGCCATGCTATTTGGGTGCATTTATAATTTCTCACCATTAAAATCTCAAATTTATAAAGGAGAGTTATCTCATTTACAGTACCTTCCCTATTTGTGGATATTTGCTTTTTTATTGTATTCTTCCATGAGTTCATATTTTGATGTTTGTTTTTCTGTACAACGCTCTGAAACATAAGGAAAAAAATAGTGTTCTTAAAAACTAGGGAGTATGTTTACTTGTGGATATAAAAGTCATAATTTTTAAAATAATAAAAGTCAGAAAAAATTTTAAAATAAATAAAGTCAGAGAAGATGTAAAATCCCAGTGTGATTGTTTATCAAAAAAATGTTTTCCTTTAAGTCTACCCAGAGAGGATTTTTAAAAAAAATTATACTTAGACTAAATATTCAGAGTTTGTATAACACAAGAATCTCTGCAAGTTGAGGAGTTTATTGAAGTTGAAGCATTGATGAATGGAGCAATATATTTTGTATCAATCAACAACGAAATTTTTTACACACTTAGCTTGGATATTTCTTTTTGGTGGTCTTTTCCACTTAGAAGTAAGGCTTAAGGTGAGCACTTTTATTTTTTTCTCTTCCAAGGCAAGACTTGCTTTTAGTACAACATAGAAGTGAATCTTTATTTTTTTTAAACATTTATAGAGGTAAAGCTTTCAGTGAATGGAAACTTTGAAAAACTTAGGGAAAAACTTTCTGGGTGTATCTCAGTGACAAAGGAATGTTATTTTTGTAACAATACAGTCATTAATTCCACCCAACTTACTTTAGGTCATTAAGTAGAGCAAATTTAACAGAAATGAAGTAATTGATCTTGAGGAAAAGATGATAATCAGAATTGAATTGAAATGTGAAATATTTACGAAATCGTAGAGATTTTATGTAGTATTTTAAAAAACATTTTGAAAGTTATGTTTTTCAAATTCAGGAAATGCATATACTCTACAGGCTCATGTACCCCTAAAAATCATAGAATTCAAAACTGATCTCCACTACACAATTTTAAAGTACTTATAAAGCCAAAAATAGAGTCATGCATCCAGAATCTTTTTGCATCTCATATGATTTTTTTGATCCAAGTGGCATATTTAACGTCAACATATATATTTTTAAAAAGTTAGTAGAAAGTTATGGCAAATTATCTCTTTGTCTTAGAAACAGTTTCATTTTTCATTTTAGTATTCTCTTCCTGTATTTTCTTAGTTGTCAGTTACAGCGTCAACTTTCATTTTCATCAATTGGCCCTAAACAATAATATTTTTATTTCCACCATGTTCCAGGAGGGATTTTTAGCATAAATGAATTGCAAAGCTTGAGTTTGGGACATGGCTTTTCTTTTATTCATGAATTCGGACGTATTGTTCCAGGAAAATATGCTTTCAGGATTGCTGAAGATATCATATTCTCTTAATAGGCAACAGTAATTTTCTCCATCTACATTATGTCTCTCTGTGTCAGTCTAATAATTATATGCTATCAGTTTTGTGTCATTTCCTCCGGGATTCCCTGTCTACTGTGCACCACTTTTGACTGTTTCACTTCATTCAGCATACTCTCTAATTGCCATATCAAAGGTTTACTTGAACTCATTTTTAAGTATAATGCATTTGACCATAAAATCATGCTTTTGCAGTTGAGTATGCATTTATATCAAACTTATAGCTTAAATTTCACTTAGGAGAAAAGCCTCATATTTTAATGCGGGTTTTGAATGCAGATTTACTATAAAATAAGTGAATAATAATGCCAGGTTATTTTGGAAAGTGTTCTTTTATGCAATTGCTGCATTTAATACAATCACAAAATGGCTGCCCAACAGGTGGTCTTTTCAGAATGTTAAGCCACAACAATCAGAACAAAAAGGACACCAGAATCTAATGTTCTTCAGAATTTAAAAAGCTGTTCACTTTCTTTTGTTAATTTTCAGATTTAGCCATGTTCATTATTGTTGAGCCCCAAATGCAGGACATTCTTTTTTGACATTTTGCCCTAAATAGACACTGACCGAGGCTGACTCTCCAACTAGCTGTTTTGTCACAAGCAAGCGGAAACTAGTCGTGAACAATGAGTGTGCATTCTTGGTACTTAAATGGCTAAGGAAAGGACCAGTTTTGACATGCTGCAAATCTGGCAAAGTCTGGGTTAACAAAAGTGTGTTTGACAAAAGATAAAGTTTCTTTTCCTATATTTTCCCCAGAAGTAAGTATTTAATTATGTCCTAACACATTTTCCTCTTCTTTGCCGGGAGGATTATATGCCTTAGTGACAAGCTCATTCACCCTCTGAGGTGATCGGCTGGCTTTATGGACCATACCATTCAAAAACCTTCTTAGGAAGAAACTATTCTTTAACTAATCATTATTCATGTAAGGGAAAAGGATTACAAATACATAATTTCATTGTGGAGTTAGCATTATGCTGTGGTTTTAGCATTTTATAAGGTAAAGTTATTGGAACTTCACATAAAATTGATGAATACTGCGATCTATTTTTCTAAGCATAAGCAAAAGATGAAGCTGTATTAAATACGAGAAGAAAAACATTCTAAGGATTTTGCATTTATAAATACTCAAGTGAATAAAAGAAAATAATTTTTATACTTAAATGCTAGACTTAAAGTACACCTTAGAGGAAGTTGTTGAACATCTTATCTTTCCTGTAAAACCTGTAGCCTTTCAAAGTGAGGTTTTAAATATTAATATGTACAGAACATGGCATTGTTTATATTGCCATAAAGCTAAATAATCCTCCTTAGAGAAAGAGGCTAGTTACAGGTGTTCACAAGAAGGACATAAATATAGATCTTAGGATATGAATAAATTGAATTAATATATATTTAATAAATTTCCATTCATCTGCAGTAACTAGTAGGAAAGTTAAAATAACCAAAGTGTTTTTGTCTGGGTACTGTCACGGAAAGAAAGAAGCAATAAAAAAAAAAAATCTTCTTGCTTTTCAGGGTTTTGTTTAAAAATACAACATAAATGTCATGGGCTGCTCTGGATTCAGCCAAGTCACCCTTACCTTCTGCATCAGTTGTACTATTTAAAGAACGTACTATTTAAAGAACACTGATGTGCAGAATGGTGAACAGCATTTAGAATTCTGACTTGTCTGCACAGTCATCAAAATAAGATTGTATTACATCTGGTAGAGTTTTTATTTTTATTTATTTTTATTTTTATTTTTTAAAGATTTTATTTATTTGACAGAGAGAAATCACAAGTAGATGGAGAGGCAGGCAGAGAAAGAGAGAGGGAAGCAGGCTCCCTGCTGAGCAGAGAGCCCGATACGGGACTCCATCCCAGGACCTTGAGATCATGACCTGAGCCAAAGGCAGCAGCTTAACCCACTGAGCCACCCAGGCACCCTCTGGTAGAGTTTTTAAAAACCTCTTTACATTATTGTATCTTAATCCTTGACACTCTATAATGCATGATAAGTAGAACTTTCAGTTTTTACGATACACGGTCTTTAAAAAATGGGAGTTTATTGTGATGCCCATAGCTTTTATTAGACTGACCTAAACAACTTGGGTAATTCTTTAAGGATTCCAAAGCTTTCTGGTTTTGAGAATGTCCGCCTAAGATTCTGTCTGGTTTTTAAAGTAGACTTGTATTTCCCCATGCTTATTTGGATTGACCTCAGAGAAAATCTGGTAAGAAGAGGGTTATGCCAGAACAGAAAATGGCTCACATCATGTCCATGCCTTATATGACTTCTATCCACCCCCATTTCCTTACCCAGAACTCATTCGCTTGATCCCTGTCTAACTGCGTGGAGTCTGAAAAATGTAGTCTTCCCTCATGCCCAGAGAAATAAAATGATATTGGCAAATCTCTGACAGATCTCAGCCACGGGGATCTTTAGCAAAAGATCAGGATCATTTGCTTTTCCTCTTCATCACTTAGGGATACACATTTCACATTTCCAAACTTGGCCTTTTTGTGCACACATCTTAAGTGTCTTGACATCTCTGATCTGTCTCGTAGACTGAGTTGATTATTACCACTAGAGGAGAAAAAATTTAAAAACCCAGTTTTTCCAAAGCATCTTTAACTGCTCTGGATTTTAGGGAAACCCCTTTAATTAGCATGGAGTGGCATAAAGAAAAAAATGTCCTGCTATTTATGTAATAAACACTGACTCTTAAACTTATTTAGATTTATCCAAATACCAAGTCTAAACACAGGGTGGGGGGAATACACACACGCGCGCGTGTGTGTGTTTAGGAAAAAAACAGTGAAATGTTCTAAATAGACATTGCAGTATTTCAGTGGTACTAATTGTAACTCAAAGCAAGACTTTAAAGGTGTGAGGTTCAACATTACTAAAGTAGGTAAAAATCTGTTCATTGAAAAAAATTAGAATCACTGCTATCTGTGAAGTATTCTAGTAGATTATGGCTTTCTGGATTATCAAGTGTATATCTCTTTACTTATTTTAAACAGATGATTATAATTTTTTATCCTCTGGTTCGAAAGTGTGAGAAGTGTAAGTCTTCAGTGTGAAATTTAATATCATGTAGCATTGGAGATGACCTTTTATTATGCTCTTGCAAAGTTTGCAGTCTATTGTAGAACTAGAACGCTGTGCCATAATTAATTTTGGTAGCTAGTCCAGGCGCACAGACAGAAGTAATTCACTTGCACTTATGAAACTGATTGGTAGAGGGAATCTATTTTACTGCTGAGACCAAATAGATTTTTCATGATATTGTTATGCTAAGTTGAACATCACACCTTTTATGTTCTCTCCATTTGGCCTTGAATAAACATCAGTACAAAATTAATCTAAATGGTTTGCAAGTGGTCATAAGCAGTTGCCCATCTGCTTTGGACAGAATTATACAAATCAATTACATGGACATAAAAGCCAAACAACTGTAGGGGAATCAACAACAAAAATAAAATGGATGAACTCTTAAGTTTTGTTCATCATATATAACCCCTTTAGTAACCAAAGATGGGTAAATTACACTCATTAACCTTGAAAAATTAGGTGATTTGTACATAATAGGTTTGAAACAATACCCTTCTATTCCCGATTATGATGAGTATTTTGTCTATGACACAACATAGTTTAATAGGAGGTCTGCAAAGGGAATTGTTCTGATATGGTTTGTTCCTTCATAGAGAGACTGTTCCATAAAACTAGCTTGTTACTACCCAAGCTTAAAACTTCAGTTGCCTAGGTGAAAATGGACATTGGCTATCTAGAGTGAAGTTCATATTTAGTGTAAAGAAATCAGCACTGGGGCGGCTGGGTAGCTCAGTTGGTTAAGCGTCTGACTTCCTGATTTTGGCTCAGGTCGTGATCTCAGTTTTGCTGGGTGTGGAGCCTGCTTAAATTCTCTTGCTCTCTTTTACTGTACCTCCACCCCTTTCTCTCTATAAAAATAATTAAAGAGGAAGGAAGGAGGGAGGGTGGGAGAGAAGAAAGAGAGAGAAAAGGAAGGAAGGGAGAGAGGGAAGGGAAAAAAGAAATCACTGAACGTGCAGGCAGGGGCTTACCTTGAAAGAAGTCAAAGGAAACACTGTTTAAGCTTTCAACTGGGTTTTGTCAAGAAAGTCTTAAAGTGTTTATCACTGCTATGAAAAACCTATCAATGAAGAAAACTTGCAAGATGGTATGAAGTTAGGCAAAATCTGAAACATTTAGTTTTTCTGAGGCCAATCTTCTTCCATAAAAGTAAAATTTACTGAGATTACTTTTCTAGCCATGAGACTGTTGAAATCATTACTAGAGAGCCCTGAGGGACAGATTCTGAGTCCTGGTTCTCTCTTTTAAGATGAGACATTTCAGTATCACTGCATGTTGGTTGTCCCCTCCCCTGTCAGGGAAGTCTCCAGTTTACGGGATCTGGACTGAAAATTCCAGAGGCCATCTTCTCAGAATGCCTTTGGAGGAAGCAATTGGCTATAAGTTCTCCCAACTGAGAAAAGCCTGTGCATTAAAAAAAAAAAACAAAACAGGGCTATATTACAGAAAGAGAGTATTATGTTGACATAGGAAGAATGATTTTATTGCTTGACTAATTAAACGGAAATAGGCTGTGTAAGTCGATAGTAATACTGTGATGGTTAGTTCTGTGTCAACTTGACTGGGCCAAGGCATACCCAGATAGCTGGTAAAATGTTTTTAGGTATATCTGTGAGGCTTTTTCTTAAAGAGATGAACATTTAAATTGGTAGACAGTAAAGATCATCTTTACTATTATTCGGTGGCATCATCCATTCTATTGAAGAGTTAAAAGATAGAGGAAGGGCAAGTTTGTTTCCTGTTGAGCTGGTAAATCCATCTTCTCCTGCCTTTGGACATCAGTACTTTGGGTTCTCAGTCTTTTGGGTTGGGAGAAGAACTACACCACAGACTTTTCTAAGCCTCTAGCTTGCAGAGGTCAGATCATTGGACCTCAGAGATACTCATCAGATGTTACCGACTTGAACAAAAAAAATACCTTTCTGCCCTGCACTTCTACTTAAAATGACGATGGAAAAATTATTCTGTTTCCATCTCCATCTTTTGTCACTATTTTTTATTTGTTTCATGCTAACTTGTTTTGAGTATTTATTCTAGAAACTTTGCATCTTTCATATGCTTCATACTCTCCTGCCTCCCACACTTTCTTCTAAAGTGAGATGTGATATAAATCTAGCATATTCGAAGACTTAAACTTTTAGTGTGTTCTGACATTATGTCTGGGCAATCTTTCTCATTTCCATTTGCCATCTTTCTGCATTTTTATTTTATCGGCATCTGCACACATCTTGATTTCTTAATCACCCTGGGTTATGCTTACCATTGTTATGTTTTCAGAGCTCTTCATGCATCAGGAATAATCCAGAGGACTTAAACTTGGCACTGGGGGAGTTAAAACACTTGAGGAGTAGTGTACGTTCTTAATTAATACAGAAAGAAGAATCACTTATAATTTATTAAAAAAATATCCAGTGCTGATCCAAATACTATTTTGGAGTAAATGGGTATGTAGTGAACAGTCTTCCAAGGTTCCTCATTCACTGATTCTTCCTGCTGGTGTGAGGGCTGTTCAAAATAGCACTTCACTTTTTGGTTTATTTATTAAGATCCTGCACTCAACTCTAAGAAATTAGCCTCCTAGAGGTGAATCACTTCCTACACAGCCAAGGAGAAATCTGTTCCTATAGCAAAGAAGAAAATCCTGCATGCATTCCCGAAACAGACAATAAAGAAAAGATCAAATAGATTTATTGTATAGCCTGTTCCAAATGTGAAATACGGCAGCCTGATGTTTAAATAATGCGGACAGTAGCATCTGAAAGGGTGATCTCGTACTACCCATTAGATAAGGGGTATGCCCAAAATAGGAACATGATGGGTTTTTTGGTGAACTTTTAAACTCAAAGCTCTGTAGTAATTGAAAAATGGAATAGCTCAAGGGAAAGTGTTTTTCCCCACATAGGATATTCTGAAAGCTAATAGCATAACTGCACTGGAAGAGACATTGAGAGAGCTCTAGTCAAGCCCCGTGTCAGGTGTGTTCAAATCATCCTGCTGCGAGTCAGTCTTGGCTTTAATTATCTGCAAAATGCTCTGGCAGTGGGAACGTTTCTCTTCCCTCCTGTTCTCATCCAGGATACTGACTGTTGGTTTATTGAATCAGAATTTTCAAAGACTTCCCACTTCCCTTTCCAGGTAGCTAATCCCAGTTAGATTCTGAGTTTCTCAGAAAAAAAAAAAAAAGTATTCCTCAGTAAAGTCCACCTCGGGGACAAAGGTGTACTGATTTGCCCTTGACTTGCCTGCTTAAGTGGTTCTGTCCCCAAGCCCAAAGAGGCCAGACAGGGGCTTAGAGAATTACTAAATTTTGTCTTGCCTCTCTTCCCCTCCTCCTCTACCATCTTATTTTCTTTGCTTCTTTGTCCATTATAATAGAAGGACACAAAAACATCTACCCATATTTAGAAAAGTATTAAAAAATTTAAATGAATAAATGTGAAGATCTAATTGGGTTTATTGAATGATTCATGAATCGGGCAGCATCTGATCTGGCAAGGAGAAAGGTGCTCTGAGGAGCTGTACAAAATGGATAGCTTTTATAGGTAGAAGAGGGGGAAAGAATGGATTGTCTCAGGAAATATGATTTTGTTTTAGGGGATGAAAAGGGCCTATCAAGCAGATACCTCCTAGTGCTGACCAGGAAATTCCAGACTGACCCGTTAAGGTTATGTTCTTGGGAGGGACTGATGTTGTAATTAGGTTAGGTATTACTAAGTCTTGTGGAGCTGATGTGGAGCTCAGCACAAGTGACTCCATTTTATTTTGGACCCATTGTTTCTTTTTAACAACAACAACAAAAAAAAGTGCTCAACATAGCTCACACCATGCCCCATGGAAAGGGGCATTTATATATACACATATATATATAACTTACACTGCATCCTCACTTTGTTTGACTAAGCAGTTTTCTGCCTGTTTAGATATAGGCAGTAGAAAAGGTATTAGTGTGAGGGCTCTCCCCTCATCCCTACTTCTCATAACACTTCAACAATTATTCAAGAAACACGGAGGGACACCTGGGTGGCTCAGTGGGTTAAAGCCTCTGCCTTTGGCTCTGGTCATGATCTCAAGGTCCTGGGATCAAGCCCCACATGGGGCTCTCTGCTCAGCAGGGAGCCTGCTTCCCCTCACCCCCCATGCTCCTAGTCGGCCTCTCTGCCTTCTTGTGATCTCTCTTTCTGTGTCAAATAAATAAATAAAATCTTTAAAAAAAAGGAAAGAAAAGAAACACCGAGCAGTGACTGTGGACAGAGTATTCCATGGTATGTTGAATACACAGACCGTCTTCTTTACCTCAATAGATTCACCTGCCTTCTGGCTAGCTAACCTTCTCTTTGAGATATATTGCCCTGCACCAGCCTTCTTCCCTTGCACCCTCCCTGTCAGATTGCACCAAATCTCTGTTCCTTCCATTTCCCATTGTTTTTGGTAGGTGATTGGCTCCTTCTGCTCAGTTAATGAGTTAAGTGGGTACCGACGCAACCATGCATGTTAATCCAAGATCTATACCAAGTAGAGATTTCAGGAAGGAGTCATTGCCTGTGTTCCTCAAATCTTAGTATGTGAGTGACCATTGGCTGCCTAACTGGCCCCGGATTACACTGGGTCTTTGAAAGGACTTGTACCAAGGAGTGTTACTTTGCCAGGCAACCGAATCTATGACAAGTAGCTGGCTTTCAGGGGTCTGTGTGCTGATCAAGCTTTCTTGGCCAAAAGCAAATACCAGGCTAGATGAGAGGGGTTGTATTAAATAAGTTAATAAGTGGATTTCTTTTCTATAGCATTTCATCTTTAACATGAGCACCTCAGCAAGAAGGCTACCTCTTGAATTCTGTAGTTCAGTAGAAAGTATGTTTGTGGTTGTACTTGTGGTATTCCAAAAATTACAAAGTTGATATTTTCATAGCTTTCTATCTCTCCATTTGGGAAGCAAAATAGCCTTTTTTTGTTCTTATCAAAAAGACAATTACTCAGTTTTACTTTTCCAGTTTATTTTTTGCCTTTGCTCTAGCTGGCCATTTTCACCCTTTATTCTATTTTTATTCAAGGTTACCTCAGCCTTTCCCCTACCCAGCTGCTGTCTAACTTGGACCTACTGTTAATATGTTTGCAGCTTTTTGTAGAGGCAAGAACATGGGCCTGAGAGAGCAACCCTCTCTCAGGTTAACCAACCCTGCCTTATATGGAGGGCAGGACTCACTTTTCTGAGTCTCAAATCCCTTATCTGCAAAGAGGGATAATAATACAATAACCTCTCATCTTATTATAAAAATTAAATGAAATAAGGCATGAGAAAGCCTTTATCCTTTGTGAGGTTTGAGGAAGTACTCACAGTTGTTAGTTCATGCCAGCTTTTCCTTTTTCTTCTTTCATTAGTAGAAATTCACAGGATTGAATAAAAATGCAGATGTTTGTTATACAGATAGTAACTTTAAAAAGTGCATTTAAATAGACCATGATAAGATATTTTAAACAGATCTACTGTGGTTTCTTCAAAGGGGTCCTTTTCTGAAATTTTTACTTTGAGGCCCAGAGGTGAAGGTTATGACCCTGTTTATAACAATAACTTCTTAATCAAGTGTAATGTACCTAAGCATAGTAATCTCTTCTCCACACTGTAGCCAGAAGCTAGAGTAATTTTTTTCTAACCTGCAGGTCTGATGGGGCCGTCCCTCTACTCCTCCCACGGGCTCTTTAAACTGATTTACCAGGCCCTTTGGACATGAGCTCTTCTTCCCTTTCAAGGATATCTCTCCTACCCTACCCTCCCCAAGTGCCTGACAGTGCTCTGCACAAGGTGGTTACACAAGGACAGCGTGTTGAATGAATAAGTAAACGAATGAATCAACAAAGAACAAGGTGGGTGGTTACTTTTTCTAGAGCGCTTACTGAACTATAGAATCCAGCAGATGGCCTTTTCACTGCTGCAGAAAAAAGTTTGTTAAAAAAATTATATATATTTGGGGCATCTGGGTAGCTCAACTGGTTAAGCAACTGCCTTCTGCTCAGATCATGATCCTGGGGTCCTGGGATCGAGCCTCATGTCAGGCTCCTTACTCAGCGGGGAGCTGGTTTCTCCCTTTCGCTCTGCCTGCCACTCTGCCTGCTTGTGCTCGCTCGCTCTCTCTGTCAAATAAATAAATAAAATTAAACATAGATATATATGCATATATATGTTTGACTGCTTTCAAAGAAAGGATCTAATTGGGAAACACCACAGTGTTTGAATTTTTTTTAAGGTAGTTTTCCCTCCATGGGAATTTTCTATCTTGACAGTTATGTGTCTGGTGCATTTTCTGGAGGACAGACTTCTACAGTTTCTAGCAAAGGGTTAGCTTTAAATGGGAATCAGTCACATTAACATATGTATACATATATAACATATATACATTAGATACGGAAGAATAGTCAGAGCGAAGAGATAGACATGCCTAGTTTCCCCAAGAGTTTTCATGAAAAACTTCCAACTGTTTCAACTCTTCAAAACAGTGGAAAAGAAATATGCCAAAAAATAAAATTCTTTGACCACAAATTCAATCTTACTTTGTCTTGGAACATGATTTTCCACAGACAGTAAATCTGATATTTAAGTAAATTATGTAGTTGGTTAGAAGAAACTGAGTGTTATGAGAAAAGAAAAATAGAGCAGGTGAGAGGAATCTGGAGTCTGGGGGGAGAGGGAAGACATGATATACTTGGATGGGGGTGGAACCCATTGTAGGGTTGCTAGATTCAGAAAAAAGCAAAACACAGGATTTCTAGTTAAATGTAAATTTCAGATAAACAATGAAAAATTTTTTAAATATATGGGTTTTTTTTATGCAGTATTTGGGACACACTTAAGCTGAGATGCTATTCATTGCTTATCCGAAATTCTGAAATTCAAATGTTACCCGCGCCTTGTCGGTTTGCTGGCCCAACTGACCCCCTCCCCACATGAAGAGTGAGATTTGAGCACAGATATGAAGGGGCTCTGGGACACAGTCTAGTGGAAGAATGTTTCATGCTAATTGGCAGGAGTATGGCAGATGCATTCCGGGCAGCAAGGTGCTGAGGAATACTGAGGAGATGAGAAAGAATGGAGTGGGCAGATCAGGGGACCTTACAGGCCTTTGGAGAGATTTTGCTGTCTCTCTTGAATGAACTAAATAAAAATCCATGGTAGGGTTTTCAGCAAAGATGTGATGTGAACTGAATTTTTATTTTAAAGGATCACTCTGGCTGCTGTAAATACAGAACAGAGGGGCAAGGGCCAGAAGCAGGGGGACCCCTGGAGGACTTGGATGTAATCTAGGAGAGAATGGTGTGGGGTGTCTCATACTGAGGTGATAGTGATGTGGGAATGTTGGAGTTCAGAGCACATGGTCAAGAAAGAATTCCTGAAGTGTCTTCTATGCAAAAGGTGGTTTCGTTAAAGCACAGGAACAGGACCTGTGGGCAGGAAGAGCTGCACAGGTAGGGGGGACAGGTGACTGATTATATTTTTCAAGTTGGGAGGACGTTCAGGATAGCTAAGTCTCTATGGAATTTTGGAAGCAAGGTTTCCGGGACCTTGAGGAGGCTAGCTGTTGTTAGGAAAACATAATTTCCTATCACCTATCCATCACTTTTCAAAGATTTGAGGTAAGGGGTGATAGATTTAAAACATTTCTTCATTTTTTATTTTTTTTTTATTTTTATTTTTATTTATTTTTTTTTTAAAGATTTTATTTATTTATTTGACAGAGAGAAATCACAAGTAGGCAGAGAGGCAGGCAGAGAGAGAGAGGAGGAAGCAGGCTCCCTGCTGAGCAGAGAGCCCGATGTGGGACTCGATCCCAGGACCCTGAGATCATGACCTGAGCCGAAGGCAGCGGCTTAACCACTGAGCCACCCAGGCGCCCCCATTTCTTCATTTTTTAAATCCTCCTGAAATCCAGGAAAGTAGGAAGAGTAGCTTTCCCTACACAAGGTCCTGTCTAGTGAGATTTTTCTCAAATTTGTCATTGAGGGTCTTATTATATATAATCCTTTTTTTCCCCTCTTTTCTTCTTTTTATTTCTTTTTCTTTCTATCTTTCTTTTTTGTAATCCTGTTCTTTTTTTAGATTTGACTTTGGCTCTTTCAGAATCGGGACATAAATAGAATTTAAAGTCACAAGTGTCTAGGCCAAGGCCTGCTGGATTCTGAGTTTATATGAAATATAAAGCAGTTTCTAATAGGAGAGGTAATAGGACCATTTTTTAAACTTTATTTTTTATTTATTTATTTTTTTGATAGGACCATTTGAAAAAAAGGAACACTTTGAACCTAATATATCTAAGGCCCTGAGAGTTCAGGGACCTAACAACTACCTCTAAGTTGAAAAAGATAAGATCTAAAAGATGTTATATTTTTATTTATTCACAAGAGGGATTCCAACTTTTTTTTTTTTTTTTACAGTTTTTTAACTAGGTTTTTAACAGTATCAAATAATTTTGAGTTACATGAAAGTTTGTTAAATAGCTCCAAAAGCATTGAATTAGGACTGAAGTAATTTGACTTTAATCCTGATTATGTAACTACTTAGCTGTAAAGTCTTTGGGCAGATCTTTTAACTTTTGACATGTCCCAGTTCTCACATTTAAAAAATGAGGAATTAATTTCGCAGCTGTTTACCCCTTCCTAGACTAAGAATGAGATATAATTCAGATTAACATATGAGAAAGCACTTTGAAAGCATAAAGTACTCTACAAATTCAAGGGATTATTTCCCTATTGTCAGCTGTATTATTTAATCCAAGAAGAATTCCTTCTAATCATCCACATAAAACGTAAAATTTGGCTATTTGCAAAATATAAAACAGTCAGGGATGTACTTGTATTTCTTGAAAGAAGAAAGTGTTCTTTTGGTAATGGTGTTTCATTGATGAAATGAGTAGGAGTTTAAATATTGAGTGATGGCTAATTTCTGTTACATTTCCCATTTGGAATTTTAGATTTGTAGTTATTTTGCTGAGAGCAAGAAATTATCAGTAAGACTTTATTGGGGAATAGACACTTCCCAACGTTGATCTTGTTTCCCAGTAGCAGATAGCTAGTGTAGTCTGCTGGGAACACTAAAAACAAATTAGTCGATCAGTTTATTAACACAGAGATTTAAATTTTGCATCTATATCACTGTATGCATATTCCTGAGCTTTACCTAATACTTGGCCTTTGGTTTGTTCGTATTTGTCTTTTCAGTTAAAAATAAGAGAACATTTGGCATGTGTGTGCTCAGTATTTTTTTTTTTAACGATTTTATTTATTTATTTCACAGAGAGAGACACACGCAGAGAGAGGTAACAGAAGTGGGGGTAGTGGGAGAGGGAGAAGCAGACTTCTGGCCAAGCGGGGAGCCCAACATGGGCACAATCCCAGGAGCCTGGGATCATGACCGGAGCTGAAGGCAGACGCTTAACGACTGAGCCACCCGGGCGCCCCTGTGCTCGATATTTTTAATTCCCCTTGCCAGTGATTGGTTTAGGAAGGCATGGGTGATACAGTTCTGGCCAATGAAATGTAAGAGAGCATCTCATAAGAAAAGAGACACCTGAAAAGAATTGCTGCCATTGTCCCACAATGCTTCTTCTGCTGTCCTGCTGCAGATGTGACACCTGGAAGTGTGGCAGCCATGCTGCCACTATGAAGACTTGAGGTGACAGCAGGGAGATGGGAAGAATCTAGGTCTTCAGTAACAGTTACTGAACTAGTGAATTAAGCAATCTTAATTTTTTTCTTTGTGTGTAAGAATAAACCCTCATTGTTTAAGCCATTTGAGTAGACGTTTTCTGTAATTTTTATAAAAAGATTCTCTTGATTATGTTATTCTTCTTGAACATTTCCAGATACCCCTAGTTTTCTTGAAAAGGAGCAACTGGGGCTGTTGTCAGTAGATAAGGGCATACATTGATTAAAGCTTGAGGGCAGAGATTCCATCAGTTTTATGTATCTGTGTATATGCAGCCCCATTGTAGTGCTTCTTTTTCAATAAATGTTCAGTGAATACATTTTCCATAATTCATTTTTTGTTATTTTTCCATCTTTGTACACTGGACTGACAGCTTCAGATGACAGGCTAAGGTTAACAGAATGCCCTTTCAATTCTCTTTTCCCAACTTTACCTTATAAAGGCAAATAAAGGTCAGAGGCCAGGACTTTTCAAGCATTAGTCATATTTTTTTTTCTCCAGATTTGTTCATTGGCATGAGAGTTCATCTGTGCTTGTCTTTGTATTGAGAGCAGGATTCCAACAGCAAGAAGAAGAAAAAAGGCAGTGAATAGCAGCTATTTAATAGGCTGCTACATGAAGGCTAAAGTTCTTTAGCAACAGTGAATTTCAAAGCACACTTCCCATGCTATTAAGCCCTAAAGGTTAAAATCAGCTGAGACAGTACAGGAAAGAAACAGAATTGTCACAGTTAAACATGAACATACATTTTATGCTTCGTTATACTTTCCTGTCACCTGCTAGGTTTGTCCAGTTCTATCTGTAATATTTTTATTTAGAAATAATTTGCATCCCTTTTTAAAAATAACATTCAAGTAAATCTCTAGGGTAGCTCGTTTTCCAAGGTAGGAAGCTATGTGCATGAAATGCTACCACTCCAGAAGCTGCATTGCAAAGTTCGGGGTACTGTCCAAGAACTAAAAAGAGAAGAAACAATTTTGGTGTCCCTCATGAGGTCTCCCAAATGAAGGACACAATCTAGTTTACATATATATTTGCAGTGTTAAATAGTAGTTAAAATAGGCAAGCTATAGTTACAAAAATCAATGTGGTTAAAACTCAAAAACAGGGGGCACCTGGGTGGCTCAGTGGGTTAAAGCCTCTGCCTTCGGCTCAGGTCATGATCCCAGGATCCTGGAATGAGTCCCACATTGGGCTCCTTGCTAGACAGGGAGCCTGCTTCTCCCTCTGCCTGCCTCTCCCTCTGCTTGGTGTGTGCTGGCGCACTGTCTCTCTCTCTGACAAATAAATAAATAATCTTAAAAATATATATATATATAAATATATATAAACTTGATATATATAATGCAAGTGTTACATCTGTTAAAACTGGGTGGTGGTTTGATATTTATTATTGCCTATACTCTTCTGTATGTTTGAAATAGTTCATACTTTTTTAAAAAAAGAGCTAATTCCACAATTCTAGAGTAGCAAAATCTATTAATAGCCCTTCTGTTTGATAATCTAAACTTATATCAATATTCATGCTTTTAAGATAACTTGGGGGGGTGGCTCAGTGGATTAAAGCCTCTGCCTTCAGCTCAGGTCATGATTCCAAGGTCCTGGGATGGAGCCCCGCATCAGGCTCTCTGCTCAGGGGGGAGCCTGCTTCTCTTTCTCTCTCTCTCTCTCTTTCTCTCTCTTGCCTGCCTCTCTGCCTACTTGTGGTCTCTGTCAAATAAATAAAATCTTAAAAAAAAAAATGACTTGGAAAAAAATTATTTTCTAGTGATTTATAGCAGTGTAAAGGACATCCTAGAAAGGCCATTTAAAGACACGAAAATAGTACTCACAGTAATAAATTCCTCTGACAGTTCTGTGCTTACCAAGAGCTGCAAGTTATAAGAGGTAAGTAAGAACATTTGAAGCATTTTGTCCTATAAGGATGGGTTGTTTTTGGAATGATCCCAACTTTTTACACAGGGAAAGCAGTGTGCTAGCTACTTAAATTACTTTTTTAAAAAGCAGAAGCATGCGATCCTCTTGCAGTCTAAGGATTTTCTCACAGTTTTATTCATTCCTTTTAACTAAAGTTTCCTAGAAGTGTGTGAGGAAGTGATCTCATAGGTCTTAAATTTCTTGGAACCATTTTTTAAAATTAAATCTTTGAAAGTAATTTTAGCTAGCCCCTTGCCTATGTATATGATTTTTTTTTTACTTTGGTATCATTATAAGAAATTGTTAGGCGTATATGAATTTTACAAAGATCTTCAGATTTTAAAAATGCAGCTTAACTTTCAATATACCAGGAAAAATAGTCATTGGCATTTATCATCTGGGTCCAGTGAATCTTCAAATAAAAATAAATATATATATATATTTAATTCATTTAATGAATAATTTACCAAGTATAAGGGGGTAGTTCAGTTAGAAACTTGAATAAGAATTTAAGCTGTAAACACAATTTTTATTTCATATATTTTGGCTTTGAAGATTATACACACACACACACACACACACACACACACACACACATATATTTTAGAAGTGTATGTATATGTGAAATATATATATATATATATATATATATATATATATATATATATGCAATGTCAGTTGAATGTGACCAACCACTCATCACTTGCCATGTGTGAACCTGGAACATATCCGGTTTATAAATAGTAACTCCAGATTTCAAATATATTTTTATTAGGTTCAAGCTTATTTATACTGCTGGTTCTTCTTATACCTGAATCATGAAAATGCAGAACTGATGACATGATTTTGTTGGAAGAAGGATGGCAATTATTGAAAAAACATTTTAATTTTTAGATTGATAAGCAATAACACTGACCAGTCCAGTAATATTTTCATTTCCACATCACTTGTTTCCTTTCAGTCACCTTTGTATACATAGCTGTCTTCAGCATTTTTCAACTTAAGAATTGTATCAAGTAAATTTTGTTGCATAAACATCATAAAAAGTGAAAGAATATAGCCACACTGCCCATTTAGCAAAATTAGATGGTCCAGGTCCTTGTAAAATTTGCATGATGAAGCCCATCCTGTTGAGTAAGTGGATGAGAATACCAGATTTTCTAACTGTCCTTAGAAATATATGGTTCACTCATCCATTCGTAAGTTTGAGAAAACAGATTTAGAATATACAGTCTATGAATATACTAAAAATAGGATAAAAATAATTTTTAAAAAATTAGAGTATACAACCTAGACTTCATAGTCTGAGATTTTGCTTGCATGCCAATCTCATCACCAATATTAGGGTGTCAAGTACTGCCCTCTGTCTCTCTGCATTTACTTTTTGATTCCTTTAATAACTGTAGAAATTCTGTTAATTTCCTTCTACTTGCCACTGTATCAAAAAAAAGAATTCTAAAGTATCAACTATAATCAACCAGAAGCCTTAAAAAAAAAACCCAAAACAATAAATTCTAAAGATCGTGTCTCTCCAAATTTTTATATCTTCTTGAAATATAATGCAATACTTTGGACAATGATATGAAAACTGAAGGATGATCATTTATTTTACTATTACATACTATGACATTCTTCTTCTAGGGTATTCCATCATTTTTCCATTTCCTTACTACTTTAGTTTTTTAAAGTGTAGTTGGAAATAATTGATTAGTAATGATTGAATAATTCCTGGGATGATGAAATAAAATATTTGAAAATATGTAGGAAGAGTTAAATCACTGAGATCCCATAATGTATCTTAGAGTTATAAAAGGGTCCAGTGGACCTATATGGGAATTAAAGGATATTTTATTCTGTTTTTAAAAGCACATTTTCTCTTTATTCATTGGAGAATATTAAGACTAAAAGTCATGAAATACCAATCTTTATAAAGTTAGAACTGCTCAAAAAAAGAAACCCAAAGCTAAAATTTTGTTCAGTGGACCCATGTAGTATCTCAGATAAAGTCATGGAGATAGGGGAGTATTTCTTAGAGAACTAAAAACTTGATAAAGCCTTAGATCACAGGACTTTTCATCAGCCTGGATCACAGGGGCAGAGTTTTGGCCCATGCTTTCTTTGCTGAAAGTTCCCCTCATTCCTCAAAGGACTGGGTGCACGTGCCTCTTTTTGTTCTTAGATATCCTAACACTCAGGCCACAGGTAATTGGTGCAGGGGTAGACAGTTTTGAATATAAATTCCTCTTTTTTCAGATTTTGAATCATAATAAACAAATATGGGGCACCAGAGCCAAAGAGCTAGATCAGAGATAGCAGCACCACAGACCTCAAAGTCTTACGCAAAACTAGATTGCAAAACAGAGGGAAAGAAGACATTTTCAGAGAGGTCAAGCAAAATGAAAAGGATATTCAGAATCCAGACAACATGACCCAGTGAGGGGGAGATGGTGACAAAATCTGGCTGAACTTCCTACAACTTTAATTACTCATATTCTTTATAAAACCCCTTTACTTAAGTTAGAGTTGGGTTTCTGTTTCTTGAAAACAACAAATTCCTAAAACAGAAATTAGTGCTAGCAATGGGATTGCAAGTAACAGATTCTGAGTGAAAAGGAAGAACTAGCTGTGGAGTCAAGGCAGAGGGATAGGGCAAAGACAGGAGTGGCAGAAAGGATTCCCTATTCATGGAAAACTGGTAGAAAGGAGGTAACAGACAGCACAGTAGCTAAGCAATTGTCCCAAAACTCTTGGGACCCCAAACCACGTCAGTAAAGACAAAGCTTCAGATTTAAAAGTTGTCAAATGTCGAAATGTAGGAGTGGGTTAATTCCCTGTGGGTGTGATTAAAATGCAGTGGTGAAAAGTCTTCTATACCAGGTTGTGTGGCTAAAAGCAGATAGAGAAAGACAGGGCTTATGTATCTGTTTCATAAAGGGAAGTCTTTTCTACTAAGACTGTTGAAGGTGAGGTTCAGATACTCCTCATGAATTTGGAGCAGCTCAGGGCTCAGGAGCCTAGCAATTGAAGATATCTAGCAGTAACTACAAAAGCCTGTGAAACCTAGCCCTTTTCTGCAGGATAAACATGTTGATTACTATCACCCATGCTAACTCCTGACCCCTAGTAAATCACTTCCTTAGATTGGAATGTAATCTGTGGAGGGAAGGGATTTTTAGGGCTAGACTATGGAAGAAGTGCTTCCTGTTCTGCAGCCTTTTTCCACTTTGCCTCCTTTATTCTCTTGAGGACAAAGCCATTAAGAACGATGGGTCTAAGAGCCAAAATAACAAAAATCCTGAGGGAATGGTCATTAAGGTAGCCTGGTAATCAAGGAAGCAGGCTTAACCCCACAGAAATTCCTGGCATTGCCTTTTAGTCAAGGATGTACTACTCAAGAAAGACAATGGCTGAAAGCTCACTAAAATTCTGGGGCAGTTATCAGAAGAACAAGGCACCTATACCAACTCAAAGCAGTATGGTGTTGGTCCTAGTCTCTTCTGGAGGTTCTGACTCAAGTAGAAAGGATGCTGGTCCCAGACAATACTTACTGAAGTGGAGACATGTCTCTAATGCCTTTCAGAAGGCCTGAAGGATGATGGGAAAAGGAAATCCTTCTAATGGACAGATCCTGGGACCATCAGGCATGATTTAGTAATTTATTCTACTGCCAAGAGGGTCAAGAAACAGACTCGGGACATTTATTTAAGGGCAGACTAGTGACCACTATTTGATCCTTTTTTCTAGATTTTTTTCCCACCTCTGTCAACCTTTTTCTCTAATTGATCGTTTTTATGACGTCTTTCCTATTGTATCTTTGGCGTGGTGGTAGTAAAATGTGCTGATACCCCCAAGAGGAGGCCATTCAGGCAGGATGGTGATTATGACAACCAGATGGAGACTTGAGGAGCAGCCGCTTGTAACAGCTCACCTCTAAAACTGGATCACATCAGGCGAGACTGTGTCTTGAAGGATGAGTTGTTCTGCAGAGAATAAAGATGTTCAGGGAATATACCTAGTCCACATCCACTTCTTGGGAATGATTCCAAAACCCCCATTTTCTACCAGGTGACTCCACTGTCAAGGCTTCTGCAAATGCTTACGTGAGGTTGCATGCATACTGCCTATTTCTGTGAGAAGGTCCTGCCCCGTCATCCTGGCCACAACTGCCTGAGACCCCTATCACGCTGAGTGAGCTTCAGTCTCAGGAGCTGAGCTAAGAGATACCGAGAGGTAAGTGGGTCAGTGGAGTTGTGAGGTTCTACAGAGCTGTTTCTACAGAGCTGAGTTTGCACCATGGCAACTCAAAGGCATGAATGCCAAGGCTATGGAGATAGGGCTAGCATGTTGCCCTGTGTGGAGAAGCAGTGATGTAGAGGCCTTCAGAGGAATGAGTCCACATAGAATAAACCAGATGCATAGATGCTTGGGTGTAAGAGAAAAAGAACAAAGGAGAGAGAGAGGGGGAAAGAGACACAGGAAGAGGGCGAGCAGAAAAGAAGGAAGGTAGGAAACAGAGACAGAACTAGACATAGAAACAGCCAGAGGCCACTGCAGACACAGAGAAAGAGATGAACTATTGATGACCTCCTAGACACCACAATGTCCGGCTATACTTCTTGCAGTTAAATTCTGGATTTCTGATTCTTTTTAACAACTTCCTATTTACAGGCTATTTTAGGTAGATTTCTGATCTCTTGCAGCCAAACAATTCTTGACCTAAATATCTGCTCCTTGACTGTAGCTGCATCTTATTAAATGTTTAATTTGCAACTATGGAAATACATACACTGACATAACTAAAAACACTAAAAAAAGTAAGGCTCTTGAGAGAGGGACGTTTATGACAGCTAAAGACTTTCAAAGACAGACTTGGTTTTAAACAGTAGTAACAGCTAACATTTACTGAGCACTTCCCTTGGGCCAGTTTCAAAGCTGTGCATGCATGATCTCACCTGTTCATGACAACTCTTGGTTTTATTATTACTCCTGTTTTGTAGATATGGAAATTAAGGCAGAAAGAGATTAACTTGCTCAAGGACACACAGGAAGGGAATAAAGGTGGGATCTACTGTTTATTTACATTAAAACTGACATTTAAAAAAAGTGTATGCATTCATTTAATATTCAGTTGATAAATTTTTGTGAATGCCTCTTATGTACAAAGTTGGATTTAAACTAATTAACTGGTTAACGCTGATGTTACAAATATAAAGTCCTTTTAAATATTATTATTCAAAATAAATCTTGCTTTCTGTGGTACACACACACACACACACACAGATGTGCTTTCACTTTAAGTTTCTCAATTTCCAGAATACCTCCTTTAAAACAGAAGGGAACACATACTGACAATGCTGTTTTTAATGCCTAACCATTTCAAAATCCACTGGAATATCTGAAGATGACGTGCTGCACGCTGGACTCACATGAAAAGAAACACTGCCTCCCGAGGGAAGCTACACTGATGACCACATAGCCATTGAATTAACTGCAGGGTAAGTTACACGTATATAAAAAGTCAAGTGACAAGAATGAGAAGAGTTTTTCAGGGAAGGTGGTGAGTAGCCAGGGATTCTGCTTCTCTTGATTTTCTGAGCAGGGCTTGTTTGAGGGCACTAATTTTTTCATCAAGTTCAGCCAGTGAATAGTTCTGCTGTAAACAACAAGAATACAGATTGCTAAATATGACTCTGAAGTATCTTAATGCAGATAAAGTGCTAAATGAACTATATCTAAGATATGGTAAATGTCTTTTTTTTCCTTCATGAGACTAATTTTTAAACTGAACTATATGTTGACTATATCATAAACTTAAAGGAATAAAATAACTAAGGTTATTAAGTTATTGATTTTAATAACTTAATATTTCTTTCTCTTTTCTAATGACAAAGATCTGGACCTCTCTACTCTCTGAAAGGACTGTAAAAACTTTTTCTTTAACCAACTATTCTCATAATCAGCAATAAAAAAAATTAAACTTTAGGATTAGCTTAACTGCTAGAAATTCTCTTTTGATGGGTCAACTGCAAATCAACTAACTCTCCTGGAAAAAATGGATGCTCTCAAAAATATACTCAAAATTCTACAATTAAAAAAATAAGTAGTATGCTACTCTTAAAAAATAAATCAAAGGCGGGGCACCTAGGTGGCTAAGTGGGTTAGGTCTCTGCCTTCGGCTTGGGTCATGATCTCAGGGTCCTGAGATCGAGCCCCACATCAGGCTCTCTGCTCAGCAGGGAGCCGTCTTCCCCGCTCCCTCTGCGTGCCTCTCTGCCTACTTGTGATCTCTGTCAAATAAATAAATAAATAAAATCTTTAAAAAAAATAATCAAAGGGGCATCTGGGTGGCTCAGTGGGTTAAACATCTGCCTTCGGCTCTGATCAAGACCTCAGGGATGGAGTCCTGCATCGGGCTCCTTGCTCAGCGGGGAGCCCGCTTGTCGTCTCCCCAGGCCTGCTGCTCCCCCTGCTTGTATTCTCACTCTCTGTCAAATACATAAGTAAAATCTTTCAAGGAAAAAATAAATAAATAAATAAAAATTTCAAAGTGTTCTCCAACTTTAATTTCACATTACTGCCGTTTATAGCTACCAGAACCTCACTATTTGAGATTCAACTAATTAATATAGTAGTTCTATGGACAGTGGTGGGCTGAAGTCAACATCGCCCAAACACCCTTTTTTTATTTAGATGCTAATTGCTAGTGAGCATTTACTGTTTTTCAGCATTTTGTAACTGATAACCTTTTGCTCCAAGGTTATATCTGGACACTTTCATATCTGGCCCCTCTGAATCATTCCATGCCCCTCAAATAAAATTATTTCTTTAATTCAAGTTCATAAATTTATGCTGCCCCCCTTTCCCCCAGTCCTAAATGCCAGGTATGATCTAAAAGCAACCAGAGTAAGAACTTTTATTAATAAGGGAGGTATAAAACTAATCAAACTGCTTCAGAAGCCACAAAGAGAATTCAGTAACTTACCTGAGGTGGTTGAACTTTTCTTCTTTTTCCAGAAAAGCTCTAGATTAAGAGTGAAAAAAAGTAAGCAATCAATGCTTAGAAAATCTACACAATTTTCATTTACAGACTACTGAACAAAACACAGAGAACTCTGGCAGAAACAAAGCCTGTAAGTCTCAGCAAGCGCTAGCTGCCACTGACATCTGCCTTCTTGTATCTTGGAAGGTACCCTCCAAACAGTGATATTAAAAGTACATAGTATTAACACTGAAGCACTGTTTAAGTCACTTTGAGTAAAAATGTTGGTAACTTAAGCGGACAACATTCTCGCTGACCTGCTGCTGAACCTTTTAAACCCTGACCAAGTGAATTTTTTTAGATTTTGTCCTTTGTCTCACAGAACCACAAAATTCAGAATAGCAAATTAGCATATTGGTATATTTGACAAAGAAACTGCCAATGTAGGCGGCAAAATGTTCTCATGAACATTTCTGACCACTGGGATTTAGAAGGGAAGGTAAAAATTCACATTTCCTTTTGTGTCAAAAAGTGTTTCAAAGAATTTCAAGATATGCCTCTTATCAGTAGTTACAGTAAGTGGGAAATCATTAAGTGTTGGAATTATTAAATATGGGGGGAAAGGTGCTTATATAAACAGGTTCCTTCCTTTGCCAAACTGATCTGGCTACCTGTGATGGGGCCCACAGGCAGGTTAAGGGCTTAATGTTTAATTTTGGTCAGAAGGCTTCTCAGTCTTCTACCTTTCCAAGAGGTGCCTTTTTACACACCTGATTAAAATATACTTCCCCTTGTTTGTCTGAGAGTTTATAAGATATTGATAGTTTCCATGTCACTGAGCAATCAGATTATTATCATATCACAAAACCAAACTGAGAAGTATCAGAATGAGGAGAATAAGGACATCAATGATTCAGTCCCTTGAAAACAGTAAAACGTGGTCTCTGGGGCTTATTTTAGGTGTAGTGTCTTAAATAGTTCCTCCCTGTGAGTCCCATCCCACCACCCTGATTCACATCTTCATTTCTCCCCAGTGTGGAAAATGGTATTTCCTAAATTCTAATCTCCAACTCAGAGTTCATAATGCCACCATACAGGAACCTAAATTACAGGTTTCTTTTTCTCAGAAACTTAATTGTGCACTAGTGACACTGGCATTATAAACTGGTTAGTGTGCCCTTCAAGGCCCTCCAAAATCTGTTTGCAATTTAATTTTCCACCCAGATCCAGCTCTCACCTCATGTTTCAGGCCCACCATGTACTTGGACACGTGGGCCTGTGCACATGCAGCTGACTCTCCCCTCCCTCATTATAGACTAGAGCTAAGAGTTTACCTAGTCAGTGCTTTGGAAGAAAGTTAACTGATCTTCAAAAGTCCAACAGTGAATTATCAGCCAAATGCTATTCATTTGTATATTTATTCAATGCCTACTATGGTCTATGTGTTCAAAGACGAACACATAGTTGCCCTTCAGAGGTTCAAAATATAGTGTGAAAAACAGATGTGTAAACATTATTATAAGTGATAAATACTACAAAATGAACAAAGTACTATAAAAATGTACTTGTGAACATGTTATATTTACTGTTTCAAGGGTCATAATTTAAAATCAGTAAGTAATTCTTTGGAAATAACTCATAAGGATTGTATGTTTTAAATGGTTTATTAAGTCAGGCCCTTAAAAATGTTTAAACATTACCACATTCAAGTCTTTCCATGTTAAATGTGAAGAGTAAAGTTCCTTAGAATGATTACATTAAAAGGTGCAACAAAACACTAATCTTTGTTATAATTCCTGTTTTATATACATTTTTTTGGTTTTATGTCTGTTTCATAACTGAAAAGAAATTCATATAGTCAGTCTGCTTTTGTTCTATGAACCAAATACAATTTATTTTTCCTGTTAGCTTTTCCCTTTTCATATGCTGTGCTTTATTTAATGTTACCCATACGAATCTCTATTCAACTATGAGTCTTCCCTGTGTTTAGAGTTCACCTACATTTCAATCTGAATTAAACACATTTCATTTAAAATCTTTTTAGAGTTCAGAATTCAGTTTCTACAAAAATTCAATCCTTAAGAAATTCAATGGGCTCAAATTTTCCTTACTAACTTTAGAAGCTAGAAGACTGTACAGCCTATATAGTCTTTTCTGCACACCTTTAAAAGATATGTAAAAATATGTAATTGCCACACATGTACTCCCAGCATGAGGATAGTAAGAGTGATAAATTACATGTTACGTCCTCTGCAGGGTATGTGTATAACTTCTCTCATGCGCACGGACATTCCTAGCGCTGGATCTACTGCAAGCAAGGAGTGCAGCTTCTAAAGATAGCACATTTGTTCTATTATGGATGGGTGACTATGAAATCTTCCTTCCCTTTGGGCCTGTGCCATATTTATTCAGAGGCCTTGAGGACAGAGTTAATCTGAATGCTTAAAGCTTTTCAGTGTTTTGTGCTTACTTGCAGCTCACTATTGACTTGACATGTCATTTCCAATACTAATCCAAAAGTGATCCTTCTAATAAAATATATATTGTTTAATAGAATTAACTATTTTTTTAAAGTGCCAGTTTTATTACAGGTATGGTAACCCAACACATCCAGGACAATTCTGGGGTTTTTTTTGTAATGCTAATTTGTAATGCTGCCAGCTGCTAAAGTTACGCTGTCACTGAGTTGCAGACTTCAGGCCTCTGATAGTTTTAGTGCTCTTACCTATTCTGTGTTTTAACCATCACCTCTACAGACTCTCCCAATTATACAAGTCCTACTCTTGAAAAGCTTACCTGATATTTCTATCTGCATATCCTGATAGGACTTTAAATTCACATTTCCTCCCCAAGTATCTCCTCCTTCAGATTTTATTTCTGTCAATGATGGTATATAATTTTTCCAATCAGAAAGTGGATTCACCCTTGCTCTATGTCTCTTTCCACAGCCAATCAATTATCAGTATTTGTCAACTTTATTTCCTACTATCTCCTGCATTAATCTTTTCTATTCTCACTCTCTTGTCCTTAGTTCGGGATCTCACTTCACATCTAAGCTAGTATAATACTGTCTCCTTAATCTTAGTCTCTTCCTTCTCATCTACCTTCCAGAACAGTATTAGATAAATCTTCCAAATAATGTGCTCAAGTTACCTTCCTGCTCAAATGCTTTCAACAGCATTTAAACTTTAAATATTTTAAACTTCTGGGTATAGCAGTTAAGGTCCTCTATAAGCTGACTATTTTACCTCCAACCAAATAGTCTGTGTATAAGAGATCCCCCCAAAACAAGATAATGATTTGAAGGGCTGTTTTTTCGCTAACCAAGTTCAATAACAGGTAGATGTTAAGCTTTGTAACTCAAAATCAAAGACATTAATGAAGAAGCAAGATCTCTCTTAGGGCATCTAATACTGTGATACTTTCTTGTAAGATCAATTCTACGATAACAAGGACTACATTAACAAAGTATGAAATTGAACTAGAAAAGTAACCTGCCTAGGGATTATTTAAGGCAGCTTGAATGGGAACAATGTTTAGTAGACTGTTATAAGAAAAAGCATACTTCACCAAGTTTTATAGGAAGATACATTCAAAGAATAATCCTAAAATTGGAAAGATCTTTGTAATTATTTAGTACAACCAAGAAATCTAAATTAGACAACTGAGAGCCAGAGGAACTGTATGATCTATCTACATTTACACAGCTACTTCATATGTGGTTTCTGAAACTAAATAAATATTAATGGTTACTGAGGTTTTACCATGTGCTAGGCAGTGTGCTAAGTGCTTGACTGGTATTATCTCATTTAATCCTTGCTTCAGCCCTTAGAACTCTAGTAAACCTCATTTGAGGGGAATAAATCACTGAAACTCTTTCTCTAAATTTTTCATCTTTGGGTTTCACTGCTCACATTTGCTATATTACCTGCCTTCTTCATCTGGAAATACTTCTTTTCTGTACCTTACTCTAATACCCAGTTTGCCACTTTGGAAAAACTGCTGGTACACCTAAAATAATTTTAATTTTATTTTTACCAGTGACTTATAATGATTCATGCTAATGAGTTACTTTACATAGTTTCTCAGATAGGAGTTTTAGTAAAATTTTCACTAAAAACTTAGTAAATTAAAACATTTTGTTCCCTTTTACATGATTTAGTTTTTTAACATGGTGCTGCTTAAAAAAAGAAAACCAAAAATAAAGAAATAAAATTTAAAAATAACCAAAAAAAAAAAAGAAAGAAAGAAAACTAATCCTCAGAAAAGGCAGGTGTTATGTATAATCACCCCAAAAGATTGAGGAAAATAACACAATCAGCTCAGGATCGCTTGTCTAAAACCTGCTGATGCGACAAAGAGAGACTTATCAGCACAACATTGTTTCTTAATGTCCCTGGAAAAGAGAATAAGAATGAATGAATAAATAAGTGCTAGAATGAGGAATTAGACAAATATTGACTAGTCTTTCAAAAAGTTTGGTGGTTAAGGTAAAGAAAAAGATAGGGTGGCAGATTCAGGTGTTTGTCTAGTATGGAGAAGCAAACATGTGTGAGCTGAGGGAAGGAGTCTGTGGACAGGGAGGGATTAAAGAGACAGAAGGGTAACTGACAGAGCAGGGTCCCAAAGGAAGCCTTTGTTCTACAAGACAGCATGTTCATAGTGACAGGATTGACAACTACCTAGGTTGATTTATTATGCTATGGAAATGGCTCCAGTTTGAGAATCTGGGTAACAGATAATAAATATGTTTATTTATATTAAATATGTATATTTTAAAAAATACAATTAAAAAAAAAGGTGAGTCTACAAATAATACAATGTTTAGAATCACATTTTTAAAGACTATTTTTTAAAAAACTAGGTAACTCCCCACATAGGACTATGTTCATTGTTGAATTATTAAAATGGCGTTTCACCTATAAGCAGATAAATGAACATGATGAAGCATCGCGAAATAAACTCTCTCTATATAAATAGATACAGATTTTTTTTAAAGGACACTTATACTTACTACAGATTGGAAATATTCAGGAGAGATTCCTTCCAGTTCCAGGATTTTATCCTCAAGTTTTTTAATTCTCTGATAAATGTCTCTTGGCACTGGACCACCTAAATACATTTAAAAAAATTCTGAAATACTATTGAATAATTCTTCTTACAAATTCTGTTCTTAAAATTCCATGCAGGAGCACTGGATGCCTCAGTCAGTTAAGCAGCCAACTCCTGATTTTGGCTCAGGTCATGATCTCAGGGTCTTGGAATCGAGCCCTGTGTCGGGCTCCCTGCTCAGTGGGGAATCTGCTTCAGGATTCTCTCCCCCTCTGCTCCTCCCACTGCTCTCTCTCTCTCTCCAAAACGAAAAAACAAAACAAACAAACGTGCAAAGAAGATACTTATGCAGAGGAATGGGAAATATTTAAGCTTGAGAAGATAATGAACAAGAGTAAAATAAAATGAAATCCTTAGTTCACACTTTCAATATTATACACCGTGGGGTATAGTATTCTTTTGCACCTCTCCTCCAGCCCCATTTATGCTTCCTATTTTGCCAGTTTTACTTGTAAATTCATTACAAGCTACTGAAGAGTTCCTGTATAGAACAGTATGTACTTCTGATAGATTTGGATAGTTACTTGAGAGGAAAATGCATAGGGACACCTAATTCAGTCCAATTCAGTGACTGCTGTATGTATTTATCACTTTCTTTACTTTCTGTTTCTCCTTACATGCCCCATTTCCTCCTTTAACCTAAAATAATATTAAAGAGGAGCTTTATCATAATTCTTACCTAACAACCTTTCTGTGGAGGGGAAAGATGAATTAAGATTACTCAAATTTCAGTTTATGGTTATATTCCAAATCCTCTTATTTCTCACACCACAACATGACCATTCTGTCTAGACTTCCACCATCTCCAAATTGGTCTCCATGTTTCTACCTTGCTCTCATAGCCTATTCTCAATACAGCAGTGACCCTTTTTAAAATGTATAAGTCAGAGAGTGTCATTTCTCTGCTCAAAACCTTCTAGTCCTTTTGCATATCACTCAGATTAAAAACCAGGGCCTTTACAGTAGTATCCAAGGTCCTCCACAATTTGGACATTCTCTCCACACCCTTATCATTCTAGCCACTTGATTCCTTTTTTCTGTTATTCAAGTAGGCCAAGTACTCTCACACCTGTGATTCCTCTACCTCCATATTCACAAGGCTTGCTCTCACCAACTTCAGGTCTGGGCTCAAAAGTTACCTTACCAGCAAGAACTTCTCTGACCACCCTTTAAAAAGTACTAATGATACCACCTATCCCACCCCACTGTAATCCCTATCCTTTCTCTTATTTTTTTTCAAACCATTACTATTACCTGACAGCCCTATATTTTTTTAATTTATTGCCCATTTCTCCACTTTAATATAAGTTCCAGGAGGGCATAATTTTGTTTTGTTCATTAGGTATGGCTGTGCAGCTTGTGCACTGCACAAACCTAGGAACCATCAGTTCACAAACTACACAGGTGCTCGATATTTACTGACAATACATAATTAGATAACCATTATGCAATTAAAACATATGGGCAAATTTCATATCAAAAGTATCAACTTGTTAAGTATGAAAACTCTAGAAATAGATTTCTTTTTTGAGAATGTTTATTTCAGGATCTGGGTCATTCTTACTCTTGAGTAAGGTAAAATGAGTAATGTATTTAATTGACTTTGCTCTTGCTGCCCCCCTTTACCTAGAATGCTCTATGGCTCATCTCTGTATCTTTCAAGAGCCAGTTCAAGCTTCATTGAGTCAGTGGAGCTTTGCCTAAAATGCCTTCACATGGAGGCTCCTTGTGCCCCACCATATATGCTTCCTTCATAGCACCATAACATTCTACTTCAATATTATTCTTTCTTCCAGATAACAAGGTTCTTGAAGCTAGGGACTGCAACTATATCATTTCAGTATCCCTTGTGTCTGAAACAGAATTGGCGCACAGCAGGCATTCAAAAGATTTTTCATAATTAACTACTTGATACTATTAGACTTTTAAAAATACATATATAGAGAATGAGAGAGCCCATGCAAGCGGCAAGGGGGGTAGGGTGGGGGGGGAGTGGCAGAAAGAAAGAGAGGTAGCTGGGGAGTTGGGGCGCAGAATCCCAAGCAGGCTCCACGCCCAGTGTGCAGAACCCAATGGTGCTCAATCTCATGACCCTGAGATCATGACCTGAGCCAAAACTTGAGTCGGACGCTTAACTGACTGAGTCACCGTGCCCTGATACTATTAGACTTAATAAGCTAGTCCATTCTTTTACACAGTTCTTTTGTTAAAAATGCGTTTTGTTATTGGAGAGAGGATTAATTTTTAATGCTAACCTCTTATTACCCTTGAAGTTTTACTCAGTCTTATCTTCTTCTACTTCCACTCGGGAAATACTCCAGCGAGACTGGACTCAGAAATTCCTTAATTTATGTGCCTCAGTGCTTTTTGCAGATGTTGTTCCCTCTTTTTGGAATAATTTGCTCCTGCCTGCTGACAAATTCCCAACTAATCCTTTAAGAGTGCAAATGTCACTTTACCAGGGGTACCATCTCTTGACTTCCCCTGAGAGAGCTAAACACTAACTTTTTGTACCCACTGTACTTTGCGTATCACGTGAAAAGGTGAGATGAACAATTGTTCATTTAAAAACTCATGAGTACCTGTTTTGTACCAGAAACTGCACAAGCACAAAGTTAATGAACATGACTGCTCTCGTAGACCATACTCTCTTGCAAAGGAAACAGGTATTAAACACACGTAACTGTGATAACTGTTATAAAGGATGACAGGGAGTACCAAGTGCTATTGAGACTACATGAAAGGGGAGTCCGTATCATCTGGGATCAAGAGGGGAAAGTGTGGGCAGGAGAGAAAGCCTGGGTCAGGGCCCTAGGACACCCAAATGAGTGGAAGTGAGGAAGCCCAGAGATGGGGCTGGAACTATAGATGTAGATCATGCTACTTAAAATTATAATCCCCTCATCCCAAGATCCCTTCTCTTCACTTTATCAAGCTGCTTTATCTGTAGCTCTTCTTGTGTAGCATATAATATATATACTAGAATTTTTGTTCACGTGTATTCCCGGTGCCTAGAATAGCACCTGGCTTATTTTTGTGGAATGAATGAATAAATACTAAGTTTGGTATGCATATAAGGGTAACAGGAAACTATGAAAGAATTTTTAGCTGGGGAGTGGCAAGATCAGTAAATCAGAACTTCAGGAAAAGCAATTTGGCTACTGGTATAGAATTTGTCTTGAGGAAGAAGTCTAGTGGCAGAGCAACCAACTGATAACCTTTTATCAGTCCGAGGTAGAGAACACAGTGACTTCAACTAGAGTAGTAGCTGTGGAAGTAGAGTTAGGTAGATCTGAGCGATATTTAGAAGATAGAATCAACAGGATCTGGTGACTAAATGGGGAGGGAGACTCAGGCTTTGCAGCCAGTTAAGACTGAGGTTTGATTCCTACTTGTCATTACTACCTTGGGCATGGTGCTTGAGGTCTCTGAACTCATTTTTATTATCTAACAATAATGGCACCAACAACGCACAAGGGTACTGTTAAATATTAAGTGAGTTGACATGGCTAATACTCTGAGAGTAACTGGCATTAGTATTATTCAATAAATGTTAGTTCACTTCCCCTAAGGCATTTACTGATCTATATGCTTATCCTGACTGAAAGATCCTTGAGGACTAGGATCACACTTAGTAATACTAGCACAGTGAGTGATAAGAATAAGACACAGTCATTAAGTTAAGAAATTGGTGGCAGGAAAAAGATTATATTAATTTTCAGCTGTGACTTAATAAACTGAGAATGTCAGGATCTACTTGGAATCTATTCCCATTCTACTAACAGTCTCAAGTTGGTTAGAAGTGTAAGAGTAGGAAGAACATAAACACATGAACTGTAGATTCCTTGAGAGTACGGGCTATGCTTATTCATTTTTGTACCAACCAGAACAATGTTTTGTACATGGCAGATGCTCAGTGGAAACTCTATAACTAAATAAACTGAGTTTAACTATTTGCAAAGGTACATTTATGGGGCACCACCCAGCACTCTGCTTACCTGTCTGCAATCGCAAGTGAGCCTCAATATTTTGTAGTCGTTCTTCGACAGCCTGATTGCCACAATCTCGGAGCAAGCTGTTAGGTTTATGACCTGACCCCTGAATTCCTTCAGGTCTGGTCTGTGGTCCATATGTATTCACAACTCTAGAAACTATATTAAGAAACTTTTGAAATATAATTTAATAGGCTTAAAAGTCAGAAATTCTAACAGTATTTCATATTCTTTTCATAAAATCCATCTGACCATCAACCCAAGTAAGAAGGCAAGACTTTGTTTTAAAATATACAAAATTTAGATAGGAAGTGATATCTATATTTCATTTTGCTTATAATTTAGAACAAGCTCTGTCAATGATGAAGATACATAGTGGGTTCTTACCTTTTACATGACTTTTAAATCCCGGGTAAGGAGTAAAAACAGCATCAGTTCTTGCACAACTGTTTTCTAAGGAGAATTTAGATGAGTATAAGTATATTCTTAACTTCAAATGTATGAGATTTTGATAAACTTCTAATAATTCATATTAACATACTACTAGTAAGAGAATTATCATTTTAAATAATAGTAATTAAATCACCATCTCCTACAGGATAAAATACAGTGAACTTCCCCCTCTAAAATTTATAATCTTTAATCTTACCTAATCTTCAGATTTGCATACAGAAAAGTCCTTCGCACTCAATGGCACAATTTAATTTTTAATAAATACCAATATTCCCCCAAACCATCTGGGTCTTTAGAGAAAATATTTTATTTTATAGAGAGCACTTAATTCTCTATATGCCAAAGAGACATTATTCCATTTATTTCATCACAGAAATAAATTGAACTCATTACTTTTACTGAAAAACCTTAAAAAAATTCAGCATTTTAATATTATTTACTGATCAAATTAAGGATCATCTAATAAAGATTAATTATACATTTAACACATTTTTATTTCAGAACTCCACACAAAAAAGATCTTAAAACCTCAAGAATACACATACTTTTCCACTTTACTTGGGTTTCCAATGCTGATTTTAAAAAATCTCTACCAAAAGTTAGCTATCTCTTTCCAGACCACTCTTTTCAAAAAATGCAATTTTAGGAAAAATAAGTTGTAAAAATTTGTTCCAATTTTTTTAAAGTTGAAAAGTGTATTTTTTTTTTTCAAATTAGGTATCAACAGATAAATTACAAACCCAGGGGGAAAACTGGAAAAATGTTAACATAATATAAAAATGTTTCATAATATTTAAAATGACATTAAGTAAAACCATGCACTGCAGTAAATTTCCTGAAAAATTCCCTTGATTTTTAATAAAAAATAGATGGCAAAAGAGATACTGAAAGAAAATTTTTTCCCTATGGAATTTTTAAAAAATCTATTGTTTATACTTAGGTCAGATTGACAGGTATCAAAAGAATACACTAACACATGACAATATATTCATGTGTTTTTTTTTTTTTTCAGTCTGAGTTTCCTAAATAGGTCTGCTGACAAATAAATTGTGTGAACATAATTCTAAATTCATCTTTTATATATAGGTACTAAAGAGAATCATTTTCTTCTTCTTTCCTTTTTCTTTTGAGACACCTCAATATACGTTTAAAGGGCCATCACTTCTCCATTCTTTCTCCCATTTCATGGGGCTAAGGGTTAAAAAAAGAAGCTATCATCCATTCCAGAGTTATATTCCAAGTATATAGATTAACTGACCCATCAGTGAGAAATTCAGCATGGTGTGAAGATAGTGAATGTGTGAGTGCTAGTCACTCTCCACAGCAATTCTTGCTAGCACTGTTTTGAGCCAGCAAGGGATTGAATGGGCCAAGGAATCCTGCTGAGCATTTCAATTCTTGTCAATTTCTATCCCCTGGTGGTTTATAATAATAGAGTTAGCAGGGAGAGCAGAGGAATAACATTAGTGACACATGTGCTTGCTCCCTCAACAAACCCTTTCTCATGGGTTGCCTGCAGTTGGACTGTAGTACCTGAGATTGTGCCACTACTGTACCTATTCTGAAAAGCTAACAGGAAAATAATACTAAGTCTACGCATGTGTAATGTTAATAGCAGAAAAGGCTGAATTTAGGACCCACTTGAGCCTGTATTATTTCATTATTAAGAGAATCAGTGTACCAATGTAAGAGTCAATTCTAGGTTCATTTGACAATTCTGTATTCATAATAATTAGCTAAGAGATGTCAGAGGCAACAAGAAAAATGTTCATTCCAATTAGGAACTCTTTTCCATAATTTTTTCTAAGAACTACTTGTTCTGATTATTACTATGATGCCTGAGAAAGATCTATGCCAGTGCTTTGCAGTATTTTGTATTCTACAGCATACCTACAGATCTGTAACTACACTATAGCATCAAGTAGAGAGGAAAAGGAGAATCTTATGAAAAATAGCAAATGTATACACTATGAGAGAAAGGAAAAAAGCATAAGACACCATAGTCTTGATGACAGATTGCTTTTATCATGACAAAACATTTCAAAAAGCTCAGGAGTAGTGAGAAAACTGCTCCCTCTTGAGGAGTATTAACTTTACTAAGTTTACTTATATATTAAAATAATTTCAAAAATACATTTACAGCTCAAATTTATATAGCTTAGTTCCTTCTTATTATTAGTGAGACTGAAAAATGCTGCCACTCATACTTCATCTCCATTTCCCAAAGGAAGTTTAAAAAAGAATCTTCACCTGTGGTAAACATTAGCCCTTTTATGTCCACATTTATTTGATTTTGGCATAACCAAAACGAAACTCATTTTTGCAATGTAGTCTTATTAAACAGAAAGAATTTCCACTGCCTTAGTTTCTAAATAAACCTGTGAAACAAATTGTAACTTAATGTTATTCATTTTTAAAAACAAATGAAAAATCAGAGCAACTCTAAAAACTGTGCTTAAAAGCCTATGAAAATTAACTTCTTCCAGGTAGTTACCTTGATTACAATCAATAACATTGCAAAATTCCCTGACGTTGTTTTCATTGATTTCGGCTTGCTTTCTTTCAATAAATGCAGATATTCGTCTGTCAATCTATAAACAATAAGTATGCATGTTTTAACAGTTTGAGCATAAGATTTAAAATAATACCCCCCCCCCAAATAAAACCTTCTTACTTCTGCTTTTCCAGCCTTTATTTGAACTACTTCTGGATCATAATGGATCTGTGTCTTTTTCACATCTCCTAAATCACAATCTTTGTGCTTTTCTTCCTCTTGTAGGTCACTAATGGGAAATTTGGCATTTACTTCATTCTTGTTCCCCGTTTCTGTTTTTTCTATCTCTCCAACAACAGTTGTATTCTCCTCTTTAATCAGAGGCTGCAGCTTTGCTAAAAAAGGCTGAGAAGAACAGAATTCCATCTGCAGAGGTTCAAACTAATCAAAATCAATTATACATTTAACATTTATATAAATTTCTGTTAAGTAAATGCAATATTTAATATCAATTACATATAAAAAGTTAGCATGTCAGTATACATAGATCTGATCACATGTAAGTGTTTGCTGTTCTCTGCTATTGTGACCATTATCATTTGGTATAAATCTGTTAAAAAAAGACAGAAAGAAAGAAAGAAAACCTGAGGAAATTTAAAATTTTCTTTGAGGGAATCATTCTGTCACTCATCTTTTATTTTGTGCCAAATCAAAGCCTCAGCCTCTGGCACCAATGCCACTTAATTAACATGTCATTCAAATGCCTCCTCAGAACACTAAGGCTTAGTATTTTTCCTCCTTAACATGAGAGCCAGTGCTCTCACTCAGCAAAGCCCTGCATTATCACTGTATCACTGGAGATTCTCCACTTGAAACTGCAGTTGGCCAAAGTGAAGGAGAGAGCATAGACATGAAATATATAGGTGTTATGCTGAGTGAATACTCAGGCTTTTCCTGACATGGCAAGATATCTTCTTGGGTCATGAAATTAAATTTTTAAAAAAGAAAATGAACAAGGGAAAAAAAAAAAAACCTATCAAGATCCACAGCTGGGAAGAGATATATGCCTATCACTATAGTAGAGTGGGTTAAAAAAACAACAAAAAACAACCCAATTGTATAATGTAAATTATACTACTCAAAACCACCCCCCTCTTAATCAGGCCTCAATTGAGTTCTATCGCTCATTATTTCTGTCCATTAATATCAGGGTTAACTATTTCAATATGAAACAGAGTTAAAATTTCCCATAAAGTCACTAAACAGAGGGCTTAAAATTAATGTTTATTCCATTAATCAAAACACATCCATAGTTGTCAATGTTCCAGTTATTTTTTCATACCTATAATTTTGCTTCTGTTGTTTACTCTACCAAGGACTCTTCTGGAACCTTAGAACATCTTAATAGCAGTAAAATGACCAATCCAACAGTTCTTCCACTTACCTTTTGACACTTCATATTTTACACTTTGGTTAGAGATAAACTGCAAACTTAACAACAATTATAATTGCAGAGATGTTCAACTGCAAACCAGCAAGGTCATAATACTGTTCAGTTATTGAACAGAAATATTAAAAAATATAACAGTACTATTATAAATAACTCAATGTTCATTTCTAATATAGAGGATGAATTATTTTAAACTGTTAAGAAAAAGAAAAGATAAAATAGTGACTGGCTACTTACTAAAATGAGACATTAATGTCACAGAAATTACTTTCTTTTTAAAAACTATGCTGAAACTGTTTAATTGCAATAGACACTCCAGGATGTGTCATGCTGGGATAATGCCACTTCTTGAACCACTGAAAGCACTCCATGAGCCTCCAAACTCACCCAAGGCATGGAATCATTATCATAGCATGACACACACCTGCCGTGTCTTATTGCTTAATTATAACCCACCATAGATGCAACTGTATTGAATTTTCAGTGCAAGTCTAGAATTGAATAGAACTGCATTCATTCAGTCTTCACAGCCACATCGGCCTATTGGACTATATTCCTGAGGCTGTCCAGATCACTATATAAATTAACAGATTTGGATCTAATCTGGCTGAAGTAACCATTTATTGATAACACTGTTAATACAGTGGTAAGACAGAACTGACAAATACTCTAGTTTATAATTTAACTACAATTAATTTCTATTCTCAATACTGACTTAATGTTTTTAACAAGAAATTTACCTGTAAATATAAAACATGTTGCTCAAGTGCACTAAAGAGCAAAGCGGGCTGGAATGCCGAGAGGCTCTGGAGCTTGTTCCAATCGATTGTAATTTTCACCACATCATCTCTGAGGTTAAGCTTCAAAGGGGCAAACCAGCAACATCACAAAAATTACATGATTAAGCTGTGTATATGGGATGTCACAAAAATAATACTTTAGAGTAACATGCCTATTTAGCTCAAAGTTACCAGATTTTTAATGATACATTTAAATGCTCTCATTACCATTTTAAAAGGCCAAGAAAGGTGTAATCTTCATTAAAAAACCAATGACCTCTCATTCTAATTCTGTTCTTGGGTCTGTGTAATGGGACCATCTTGCAGGTGAAACCATCCACAAACGATGGAAAGATGAGGCTTTTTTGATACTTCATTTTCTAAAACCTTTGGATGAGAGCCAAGATAGGCTTGCCCTATTCAGTACTTCTAGCTCAGACCATTAAACAGAAGGGGAGGCACATTTATGGAACTTCTGATATAAACATTCCTTTTTGTTAAATATGTACACAAAGACATAACTGACATATATCAGTACTCTGATATTTTCTGAATCACATTTTTATGTTCAACTTTAAACAATTTTAAAGTAATTTAAAAATCAACATTATTCATACATATTATAAAGTCTAGGGATAAATGGCAACATGTTTATCTACTTCAAATAAAAATCTACAATCTAGCTGTGGAAATCTTAAAGTGAAAAACAAATACTCTTCCACAATAGTGAAATAAATGGTCAGAGACTGAATAGAATGGCCAGATCTTTCACTAAAAGTATTTTCTAATACTGTGTGAGGGCTTGTCATGTAAAACTTCTTATAAGTTGACTATGTGTGACCTATTAGAATAAAATTATATATAGAAAACTACCAAGAACCTACATATAAAATTAATATCAAAATCATTGGATATTTTAGAGGAAAAGCCTCCATCTCCAGGCTTTCAAGCAAATAAAAGTGAACCTCCAGAAAAAAAAAAAAGGTGAACTCCAAAAACTTTTCTAGGGATATGCATTTATAGCATACTATAAAGATACACTGCATAGTAGGATTAAGTTTATTGTTTTTTCAGAAATCTTTTATTAAAAGTCATGTTTTCTAAAACAAAATAAAGGCAAATTGTACATTAGTTCAAATATAGATGTTATGAGTTGTGATTATAAAACAAAAAGATGAATCACTGTACAAAGAACGGGAGATCCAAAGTTACCAAAAAAGGTACTGTACTGAATAAATACTATATGACAAAAATTTACCACCCTTTGCATAAGACAAGACAAGAAACATTTAAAGTACATATCAGATAAGTATAAAGAAATAGGAAGTTTCGGATAGGCTATACTGGCAAAGATTAGTTTATAATCACTACGGTTTTACATTAGATTACTGCATTAATCTTAATTTCTATTAATGCTCATAAAAATTTCATTAGACAACAACTTACATATGGAAGTAAACTATTACTGCACTTCTACAGTCCTCTAAGACTATTAAAATCAGTTGATAACAAATTTATGAATAGAGTTTAGGGATAACACAGACAAATCCTTAACCAAAATAAAGCATCAAATTTTCTAGAGAAAATAATAACTTACAGAAAATAAATCATAATGTTGGGATCATACTTTCCTTTCAATTTAACATAATTATGTAAGCCTTTTAAACACAAAGATACTTGGTTTTTTAAGAAAACCACATAATAATGATACAGATTAACTTTAAAATTGTCCCAGTATATCCAACTATTTATTCAACAAATTCCCTATTAGTAATGAGTTCTCTGCACTTCTACCTTTTGTACTTGTAAATCATTCACTCAAAAATGTATTAGTCTCACATTAATATGGACTACTTAAGTATGCATTTTCAGTAAAAACTTAAAATTAGTATGAAACTCCAAGCTAACAATAAAAAATGCTTCCAACTTGATAAAATGAGCCATGCAGAGGCAAGCAATAATGTTAAAATCCATAAATTTGAAATATGGAATACTTTTAAACATTCAGTTTTAGGCTTCCTATTGAGGAGAGCCAACAATATAATGATAGTATGCAGAATGAAATTTAGGCATATTGAAACTTTTTTTTTTTTTTTAAACATCCTGTAAACTTGTTGCAAAAGTAAATAGTGATTTCCTCCAGGGGCAATTTTACTAGTATTGTGGCTTTCGTTCTTATTTTTAAACAATACATCTCAAAATATAGAGAATATAAAAATGGTTAGTATTTAATTAATGAGAATGATTTAATTTCTTGACATTTGTACAGATGGTTCCTTTACTGTGTCACGTAAACTTTCCAAATATTTACTCTAAACATTTTTGGTAGGTGACATAAGTGAACTTAAATCATGAAATATATATATATAAAGATTTGTAAATGAGATCTCAAAATTCAGTATTTAATTTTCAAAAGAAATGTTTAAATTGTTTCTTAATGTTACTTTAAAAAAATATCTCACCACTGAAAATAAAACTTCTGTAAATTATAGGTGAGCATAAACTTTTTTCATCCTGATATTAAAACACAAATATACCTTAACATTCTAATGTCCAGCACATAAAACGTTCTTAAACTATGAAACTATTACAGGTCTTGGGTGATAAAACTAAAATATTAATGTCCCAGGTCTTTAAAAAATTTTAGTAAGTCCGTGGCAAACAACTGAGTTCAAAAGTTAGAACTTTTAGCCGATCTATTAATAATTGTTGTTACACCAAACAAAATTTTAACTTAGAGTAATGACAAACATATTAGGATTTTTAAAAATATTGAAGTAACGTTTTAAAAAATTTGTTCTCCATCCACCCACGGCTTTAAATTTTTTGTTTTTTACAAATCAGACAAATGTTCTGCCTTCATAAAGGAAGTTAACACTGTGCCTCCTACGGGCACTAGTACCAACCCCGTAACAAACTTTTTGAACTGGAAAATATTCCAGGATACAAGAGAAAAGATTTCCTTTTTAAAAGCAAGCAAACTTATTTTCAAGTTGTTTCTCATTTATAGTATGCTTTCCATTTTACTTCATGAAACAAAATAGTGACTTGATCGGAATAGAGTGTAAGGAGTACTTTTATTTAAATCCAATTTATTATGACACTTCTGCAGAAGCTATTTAATCAGCCAGTTAAATTAGTTAATACTTAAATGACGATTAAACAACAGTTCTGATGCAAACTGTTACCAACCATGAATAACTCATCCAACTTTATGCAAGAAGTATATACATTAATTCCTTTTATTTTCTTCCCTCTATGAAAGGATAAAAGATGCACAAAACATCCAGAAGGAAAAAAAGAAATAAACCAAGGGACTCCTAAAAGCAAGTCATCAAAAAAAAAAAAAAAAGGCGGAGAGACCTTTTCCAAAACTCTCAGATCGTACGAACCTATCAATTTCTATAATGAATTCACTGAAGGAAAGGGGATCGCGAGCGCCGGGCACCTTCCAAAACCCACAAAGCTTTTTACACATTCCTTCTCTCAAAGCCTGTTCTTCTCGGAGCCAGGTTTTTCACTTACACTATACTCTCTCACTTTTGGGGAGAAGAGTTGCAAGGAAATCTGATCTGCAACCCATCCTGAACTAAGCCCGTATGGCGATCCTCACTCCGATTGCAGACGGCTGGGCTCGGGCTCCTCCTCCGGCCTCAGACACTGTCCCGGTCCCCGGCAGCCCTCCGCAGCCCCCCGCCTCCGCAAGAGGAAAAAAGGGGGGAGGGGCCGGATAATTTCCATACCGCTACTCCCAGATCACCACTCACTTGTCCCACCAGGCTATGCAGAGAGCGAAAGATTTCGCAGAGCACCTCTTGGGAGAGATTGGGGCTGCAGCTCCGCTCCAGACTCCTGTCACCACTGCTCGAGAGACTAAGCTCAACGGCAGCAGCCATGACACCTTCGCAAGCTACCCCCGCCACCACCAACTTGTGCTCACAAGCCCCCCTCCTGCTTTCGTCGCCGGCAGATGACGTAAAAACACAGCGTCTAATTTAGAACGGGCCTTTGAGGACCCACCTCTCGTTATGACTGACAAGCCGATGCACCAATCAGGTGCAACTATATCGTCACGCCAAAGACTTGGAACAGGTAATTGCTGATCCGAGCGAAGCTGGCTTGTAGTATTTGGGCTGGTGGTTGGAGTGGTGGTCTAGTGAGGGTTAGCATCTGAAGCCTAAATCTTGATTTTTAGATGTTCCTTATGGGCGTTGGTAAGAGGAAACTTAAAGTTAAATGTTAGAATTTTAGAAGTTAAAATTTTGAATTATAAAAGTTAAAATTTTAACATGGCGCTGTGGAGTTGTCTGAGGAAAGACTGCTGCTGGGGGATGCAGCAGTACCCACACCTGCTTCTAAACTTGGAAAACTCTTTCACATAGAATGGTCATACTTAGAACATTTTCACCTCTACAGGGTTGTTTAAAACTTACGTAAATTAATGTCACTAATTTTTCATGTGAGAGAGCGGAGAACATGAAAAAACAATAAAATGCCCTACGTTTCCTCGTGTACTATCAAGGGAATGGCATTAATTACTTTAAAATACGTTAGGTTTTAAAACATCCATCAGTTGCTACTCTCTGGGTGATACTGTAGAGACACTTACCCTAAAGCTTTCAAAGAAGTGAGACACATCAGTAGGTTCTAACAGTTTAACCCAAGTAAGTCATTGCATGCAACACAGTCTTTGAAACCAGAAGGAAGACAAATCTGAAGTGAAATTTGGCAACGTATTCATCAGATTTATTAAAAGGTATTTGAAGGACTTTTATGGTATATAGTCAGACTCTAACATTAAAAAGTTTTGTTGTCCAACTGAAAAAAAATTTTTTGGAAGAATTTTAAATGCTAAGCTCTATTCAGAAATAAAACCCATCAGCTTATAGATAAGGGAGGAGGTATTTAAAATTCTTAACTCTAATAGTCTGATGCATTTACAGTAGAGGTAGCAAAGGTGGAAACTGCATAATATGTATTCTTCAGTTTTAGAGAGGCTGAGTGAAAGGAGCAGAATAGGCGTCAAGGAACTGGAATAGGGGCAGTAGGGATAAAAGAACTCCTTTGACCTGTCCCTAGGGAGCCTCTTAATTAGGCTTTCATTTCCAAAGATCACCAGGCTTGACAGGATCTTGAGAAATCTTGTCTGTTCCCTTGCTCACAGCAAGATATACAATTTATAATCCACCTATGTCTAGAAACATCCAGAAAAAGATTTCACAATATGTAATCCAAAATCGAGCAACCTTCTCATTCAAGGCGCTCATCTCCATATCTAACTAAAATTCATGATTCTTTGCAGTGCAAGCATATTTTCTTTCCTCTGGTTCTCTTTTTGGAGAATAATTATAACAGGGTAACTAGATTTTTTTTTTTTTTGGTAACAAGTTAGCAACAGGTTTCAGATCATTTGTTTTCATCTAGGTGTGAAGGTTTTTTTGTACCAGTATTCAGGACACTGCTAGGAAACAGGTGGGGACATGCTTTGTATAAGAATACCATCTTGAATAAGATACTGCTCATTCCTGTCTATGCCATCACTGATTTTGAAATTTCAAGTTTTACTTGTTTCCTTGAACTTCTATTATAGAAGCGATGGCCATTTGACTTTTATATGTTATCTCTGTAATTCTGTGTTTTGATACCCAGACTTCCACTTATATTTTAGTATTGCTTACTGAGATAATACTTGGAATTTAACTCTTTTATGCATTATTTCTACTTTCCAGGGATCTTTCTGACTCCTTCCTGATGCTTACTACCTTCATTTTGGAAAATTTCTCATTTTCTTCTATTTATTTTAAATAGAAGAGTTTGTAGGCTGAAAAAATGTGGATTTCTTTGGGCTAATTTTAAATAGAGATATGTAGATAGTAATGTACAACAAAAATATGAAAGCTGTGACATTTAGAAAGGGAATAAAGGAAATAATTTTCCCCCTATAGAAGACTAAGTTTAGTTTATAAAGTGGGTTCCTGAAAAATCTGCTGCCTGGCAGAAATGATTCAAAGTGTTGGTCTTAGCATTACCAACAGAATTAGAAATACTGTCCTGCAAGTTTATGATAAGATCAATTGAAAGGATAGAAAATATAAATGAAATCTGGCCTATCTGTCTTAACAACAAAAATGTCCTTTATGAAGTGCCTTTAAGGTACAACCCCATGAAATAATCCAGTGCACAGTAAAATGCATGCAGTATTAATAGTGCTCAAGAGATGTTTGTTCCATGTATATAGTACACATTTTAACCAATGCAGGAAAGGAAAAATCTCTGGCTCTGCATAACCTGATTGATAAGTTTAAGTTCCTTAGAATGGCATCTTAGGCTCTTCTCATGATTTGGCCTTTGCCTAAATTTCCAGCCTCATTTTCTGCCACAAAGCACCTGGTGCTTAATGATCCTGAAACTGTTCTTAGTTCTTCAAAATTTTACTATTTTTTGCCTCCATGTTTTTGTTTTTGTTTTTAATTTATGCCCTTGCCTCTGGTCAGCTTAAAGAACTCCTATTCCTCCTTCAAACTCCAGCTCAGAAATCTCTGGGATGTCTTCCTTAATTCTTCTCATAAAGAGTTTATCATTTCTGCTAAACAACTCCTACAACTTGTATATACTTTCCATTATCGTACTTATCATATTGATAGTAAAATTTCCCTGACTCTGAGTCTGTCTCCCCACTGAACTATGAGCATTTATACATATCATGTTTGTATATTTAAGGTTTGCTATAGTACCTGGCATACAGCAATTACTCAATATATTCTTAATGAGCTGAATTATTTGCCTGTCTAGGGTGAACAGAAATGTAAAATGGGACAAAAACAAGTTTCTACTCTTAAGGGGAAATTGTACCACATGGGAAGAATGTTATACAAATTCATTTCAAATAACAAACAAGTCTGTTTATCCTCTTCTGGAATAATACCAAATTCAAAGTGCTCAAATTTTTCTTAATACATATAGCTAGCCTCTGTAACCATTCTCATGAATGATAGCTATACCAATTAATTGTACCTTGTATATGCCAGACACTCTGATCATCATGAGATATATAAAGAGGAATCAGACAAGGACTCTCTCAAAGAGCCAAATTTAGTAGGAATCAGACAAGGACTCTCTCAAAGAGCCAAATTTAGTAGGCGAGGCATATATGTAAACAAACAACTATAATATAATGTGAGAATGATCATTTTAGAAGTATGTAAAAGGCAATACAACCAGTTAATTCCTGTGGGGAGGTGTTTGGGTTCAGTGTCAGGAAAATCTCTAAACACTTGATGTATAACATAGATTGAGGATCAAATGAAGAGTACATTTCTTAATTTAGATAAAGCATGAGCATCAACTTGAACGTGCTTAATGTGTTTAGGGAGGATTCACTGAATAGAGAAGTATGGCTAAGCCAGCATTTCCCAAAGTTTGTTTTGCTGAACACTAGTCCTGTGAGATGCTTCTTTTAACAAAAGTTTCCATGGCCAAGTAAGTGGGAGTAATACTGACTAATTGTGTTACCATGTCATGAAATGGATCACAACATTCCACTTTCTATTAGCAAGGAGCTTACACTATAATCAAGTCCAACAACACAACTCAACAAGTCCCAGAATCCCGTTTTCGAGGATTTGTTTACTGAGACTCTCCATACCAGTTTCTGAGGCAGTCAGGGTTTAGTTAGAAAACAGAAACAAGGGGCGCTTGGGTGGCTCAGTGGGTTAAGCCGCTGCCTTCGGCTCAGGTCATGATCTCAGGGTCCTGGGATCAAGTCTCGCATGGGGCTCTCTGCTCAGCAGGGAGCCTGCTTCTCTCTCTCTCTCTCTCTCTCTCTCTCTCTCTCTGCCATTCCATCTACTTGTGATCTCTGTCAAAAAAATAAAATCTTAAAAAAAAAAAAAGAAAACAGAAACCATACCTGCTATTTGAACAGATAAAATGTTAATAAAAATTGTTATTAGGGTAAATTGTTAAGAGATAATAAGAAAACAATACTAGATCACAAAGATAGCAAATTCAGGAAGCAGCTAGCCCCTCTAGGGCTGGGGGAACAAAGGGAAGAATTTGGAATTATTAAAATTTAGGAGCTAAGAGGCACATCCCTGTGGAGTCCCTCAGAGAAGGGAGTGGTGCTTACCTGGGATTGATGTCTTAAGAGGTGAGGGGACGTGATGAGGCTGATTTGGCAAGTGTTTAAAACTGCAAAGAAAGCATCCAAGCACTGCAGAACAACACCATGCAGACTAACATACATGCAACTGAGATCCCTGAAGGAGAATAGAGAGAGATGGGAGCAGAAGAAACATTTCAAAAAATGATGGCTGAGAAATTTCCAAAAATAATGAAAGCATCAAATGACAGATCCAAGAAACCCAGAGAACTCCAGTAGTAGTTGTATACTGCTGTGTAACAAATTCTCCCAAATGTAGTGGCTTAAAACAACAAAAATTTCTTGCCTCCTAGTTTCCGTGGGTTAGAAATTTAGGAGTGGCTTTGCTTGGTGGTTCTGTCACCCACTGTGGAGAAAGCCAGCAAGGCAGAAGCCATGGTGCCTTTTAACACCTAGTCTTTTAAGTCACACGTGGTCACTTCCATCTGATTCTGTTTGTCAGTAGCAAATTATAGTGGTTGGCCCATACTCAAGAGGAGGGAAATTATGCTCCACACCTCCATTTCAAATATCAAGGAGAAATGAATATTCTTTAATGTAAACAAAACGAAGATACTTGATTATCAGCAGACTGCACTATTAGAAATGTGAAAGGAAGCCTTTCAGGCAAAAGGACCATGATACTAGCAAGAAATTTGTATCTAGAGGCGCCTGGGTGGCTCAGTGGGTTAAGCCTCTGCCTTCAGCTCAGGTCATGATCTCAGGGTCCTGGGATCAAGCCCCACATTGGGCTCTCTGCTCGGCAGGGAGCCTGCTTCCCCCTTTCTCTCTGCCTGCCTCTCTGCCTATTTGTGATCTCTCTCTGTCAAATAAGTAAATAAAATTAAAAAACCAGAAATTTGTATCTATACAATGAAATAAAGATCTTAAGAAGAAATTAAACTAAAATGACATATAAAAGACATTTCTTTCCAGAGTGACTGGGTGGCTATGTCAGTTTCATGTCCCACTCTTGATTTCAGCTTAGGTCTTGATCTCAGGGTCATGAGTTTGGGGCCCAAGTTGGGCTCCACACTGGGTATGGAGCCTACTTAAAAAAAAAAAAAAAAAAGGATAATTTTTTCCTCATTTTTACTTGTTCTAAGGATAGTTAACAGTCTAAGACAATAATAGTTGCAAATTTATTGTGGATTTATAGCATATATAAAAAGTGTGTGACAACAATAACAAAAATTGGGAAGGAGGAATTTTATGTGTACACTTGTAAGTTTTCTAGCTTGTACATGGAACAATCTAATATTTGAAATAGACTGTGCTAAAGATGTAAATTATAAGCCCTAAGATAACCACTAAAATATTTTCATAGAAATATAGTTAATAAGCTAATGAAATATGAAGGAATCATAAAAACAATTCAAAAAAGAGAAGAAGAAAGAAAAAAGACATGGGGCAAATAGAAAATAACTAGTAAGGTAGTAGAATTTAATCCAACCATATTAATAATTACATTATATTTTTAATATCAGAAAATGTAGGTATCATAAGAGCAGTATGTAAGGTTAAAAAGATCAGTTTACCAAGAAGACTTGTTTGTGTACCAACAACAGTTCTTCCAAAATACTTAATACTTCCAGAAAAACTGATAGAATTGAAAGGAGAAAGATACAAATCCACAATTATATTTAGAGACTTTAACGCCCTTCTCTGAATAATTGGTAAAAAATATAGAAAAACAGTATATAGGCTGCTAATTTTAGTAGAAGATACACCAACTTAAACAAAATGGCTTATTCAAGGGAAGAAAGGTACATTTTGCATTTCTTCTTTTATTTTATTATAAAATAATATAATAATATAAATGTCATATACATCGTTATGAGAATATTATTGCTATGAAATAATAAGCCATATATGAATGTTGTATACAAGTTGTATATGGCTTATTATTTCATATATGGCTTATTATTTCATAGCAATAATATTCTCATAACGATGTATATGACATTTATATGTACTGGTAGGATGTTTTTGACTCAAAAGTTTAAACAAAAATACTGGAGAGGTAGTTTTGCCAATGCAAGGTGATTAAAAAGAAGGCCTTACCTTGCTTTTTTTCCTTAAACATCTGTAACCATTTCCCTTTGTTCTGATTAATTTAATCATCTTATTTATTTTTATAAATGCTTACCTTATATTAAAAATGTTTTTCCTTGAAAATCATGTAAATCAAGCTTTACAAATTCAGTTCCACTTTTCCCCTTTGACCTGTAATTTAACTTCAGAAACAGTCTTCATTTCTAATTCATTTTCACAAGTCAGTAGTTCTTAATACTTAAGATTTAAGTTTCTCGATAAATGTACAAAATCTATATGAAGAAAACTGCAAAATGCTTCTGAGAAACACAAAGTAGACAAGTAGACTTGAAAAAATTAAAAGATCTACATTCTTGGCTAAGAACTAAGTATCATGAGGCTGACAGTTCTTTTCATATGAATGTATAAAGTTCATACAATTCCAATAAAATATCAAAAATATTTTTTTTCTGGATCTGGAAAGTTCATTTTAAAGTTAATATGGAAAAATAAAAAGAGAAGAATAGTCAGAAAAATCTACATGTTATGCTACCACAAAAATTATTCTTAAACCTTGCACTGTCATTTATCCTTTAAAGAACACAAAAAATATATATTTTATATTAACCCCCATATCCATCTTCTGCTGCTCTTCATTCCTTTGTGTGGATCCAGATGCTCATCTCGTATCATTTCCACTTGCTTGAAAAGCTTCTTTTAACTTTTCCTGAGTGAAGATCTGTTGGTAATGACTCCTCTTCAGTTTTTCTTCTCTTCTATCCAACAAAATTATTTTGTTTTCAATTTTTCATATATTTGCTGGACAAAGAAATGAGTTTTTTTTTCTTTCAGTACTTTAAAAATGTGTCTCCATTATTTTTTTGGTTTGCATCACTTATTGAGAAGTCTGATGTATATGTTCCTTTTTTCCTTTGGCTGCTTTTAACATTTTTCTTTTTGCAGCTGGTTTTCAGCAATTTTATTAATATTGTGCCTTGACATAGTTTTCTTTATTTTTATTTCTACTGGATCTGTGGGTTTATAGTTTTTATCAATTTTAGAAATTTTAAACTTTTATTCCTCAAATATATATTTTTTTCAAATATTTTTTTCTATCACCTCCTGTCTCTATTTTCCTTTTGGAACTCCAGTTATATATCTGTTAGTCCATCTGTTATTATCCCAGAAGTCTATTCATTTCTTTTTCTCTTGGTGCTGTATTTTGGATAATTTCTGTTGCTGTCTTCAAGTTCACTGGTATTATCTTCTGAAGTGTTTCATTTGTTTTAAATCCCATTCAGTGTACTTTCGTTTTTTATATTGTATTTCTCTACAGGTTTCATTTGAATTGTTTTTATATCTTTGATATCTCTTCTCATCATGGTCATGTTTGCTCATATGTTCTTGAACATACAGAGTATATTTATATTAATTATTTTAAATATCTTTGTTATTTACATCATCTCTTATTTCTGTATCTGTTTCTACTGATTTATTTTCTTATGGTTGTGGGTCATATTTTCCTGATTTTTTTTGATTGCCAGACATAGATTTTACATTGTTGCTTTATGGATTTTGAAGCATTTGTTTAAATAGGATTTCATTTTGATACACAGTTAAGTTACATGTAATCGGTTAGATCTTTTGAGGCTTGGTTTTAAGCTTTGTCTTGGCCCGTACAGTAGCCTTAGGGCAGGGCTAAATTAGCCCCACAATGAAGGTGATACCCATTCTGAGTGTTCTAGTTAATGTTCTTATATTGCGAGAGCTTTTCACTCTTGTTGGTGAAAACAAAATATACTTATCCCTTTCCCTCAGTGAACAGTGGGAACTGTTTTGCCTATTAATTTCTAGTCTTGATTACTTTCCTCTCACATATACCTGAATCAATACTCAACCAAAGACACAAGGAGACCCCTCTGCAGATCTCCAGAACTCTCTTTGCAGAACTCCCTTTTCTTTAGTACTCTGTTCCACCGACTCTCACTGCCTTGACTCCTCAAACTCTGTTTGCTATCTCCTCAACCCAGTGAGACAACCAGACTTTATTTGCATTCTACCTCCCGGACTGGCAGCCTGGAAACTGTCTGTATACAGTAAATTGGTACAATTATTGGACTCAACTTGTTCGTTTCCTTTCTCTCCAGGATCACGGGCCTATACTTCCTATTATCCAATATCTAAAACCAGTTGTTTTTTTTTGTTTGTTTGTTTGTTTTAGCTATTTTTTCCCCTAGATTTTTAAGTGGAAGAATAAATCTGCACCTAATTACTCCATTTTGGTCAGAAGTAGAGGTCTGTCACTCCTTTTATTAGGCCTTTTGATTCCCTCATGGGTCATGCAGTGGTTGTGACACTCGGCACAGGTAATACCCTTCAGATGAGAAAGCCAGATTTGTGCTAAGCCATTAGTACCAGCAAGGCTACGTTTACATGTAGGGAGTAGGTGTTGGGCAAAGCACAGATGATGCCCAGATGTCCCTGACAATGGCACGACCTCTCATTTTCTACTGTTCTTAAAAGTTCACTCTCTGACTGATTTAATACCCCTTAACGAGTGGTTCTGTTTGTTTCAAGAACTACAGTTACAAGTCGCCTTCTCCAAACCTTTTAAAGGGAAGATGTGTGGGTGTTAAACTTTCTGTATTCTCATGTGTCTGAAAAATCTTTATTTTGTCATCCTACTTGAGTGATAATTTGACTTGCCAAAGGTTTCTAGGTTCAAAGATTTTTTTTTTCTCAGTATCTTGAAAGTATTTTTCTGGGTTTTGTTTTTTTCCTATTATTGATTTTACTGATGAGAAATATAATGACAATGTTTCCTCATTTTTTCCAGTGTTAAGTATTTTCTCTTTGGAAGCTTGACAATATATTTTACTTTCCACAAGTTTCACCATGAACTTAGATATAAGTTTTTTAAGCTTACTTTTGACCAGCATTTGATAACTATTTTATTTTATTTTTTATAAAGATTTTATTTCCTCAGAGAGAGAGAGCACAAGCAAGGGGAGGGGCAGGCAGAGGGAGAAGCAGGTTCCCCGCAAGGGGCTCAATGCAGGACTTGATCCCAGAACCCTAAGATCACAACCTCAGGCAAAGGCATACACTTAACCAACTGAGCCACCCAGATGTCCCTTGATAAATATTTGAAATCTGTACACATGGGTCTCTTAAAAAGAATTATGCCAAATTGTTATTTTATTTTAAACATTGCCCACCTACCGTTCTTTCTACTTTTCCCTCCTGAAAATATGTAATCTAGTGTCATTTCTCATATATATATATTACATTTTTCTTTTATCTTTGTGCTGGGAGCTTTCCTCATTTACATCTTACTACTCATTAATTTACTTTTCATCTGCATTTTCTCTGCCATTTAGCTCATTCTCTGAGTTTTTGAAATATAAAATACAGTTTTTATTTCTGAGCTGTTTGGTTATTTTTCTTAACTATTAGGTTTCTTAACTATTAGGTTATTTGTGTGTTTCATCACCTATTTTTATTTGTTGATTTCTTCTTTTATCTCTTTGAAAATATTAAGTGTATTCATTTAATATTTCTAACCCAGATTTCTATATTCTGTTAAGCATTTGCTGTCAATTTCTTGCTTGGATTGTGTGGGGATAATCCCACTGACTTCATACAGTTGGATGAAATTAGATAATATAGAAAATTCACAGTACAGTTGTAGCACAAACAATAAACCTACTTTTTTTTTTTATCACTTTTCTCATCATTTGACTATGTTCTGTTCTTTGATTCTCACTGATATTCGCATTTTTACCCCTTCTTTTTTCAGCCCTTAATTTCAGAAATTAAAAGTGCACATGTCATTCATTCCTTCTCCCAATTGTTTTCTTTTTCCATTTTTGATGTTCCCTAATTGGAGATTCTATAATATCCCTCAAGATCATAAAGTTTCTCTTGGTATATCTCCTGGCTGACTAACAGCAGTCTTTCTTATATTCTACATTTATTTAAGGGAAGCCTATACCTACGTCCTGTGTTGATAAATTGGCTCACTAAACCCAGTTGTTGAAGTGAATACTCATTTCTTTTCTCAATTGAGTAATTATCTTTATTAAATTAATGCATGTAAAATGCTAGCACACATGCACATAGTGAGTTCTCAGTAAAGTTAGTGATCATTGTTTTAACTTCTTTATCTTTTTGGAAAGAGAATAATTTAAAATTGATATTTTAAAAATATGTTATTATACTAAGATAGCAACTAACTGTTTTCTTTATTCACTAGAGAACGTAATGAGAAGAGAAAACAAAAACTGATTTGAGGGTTTCTGTCTTATTTAAGGGAGATGCAAGTAAAACTTTTTATAGGTTTTTAATGATTATAAAAATAATATTGTCCTCAAAGGCAATAACATAGACTACATAAAATCAAATTCCTTCTGATCCTTTCCCTGCTTCTAGTATTTGGTAAATGTAATCTTGTCATCTATTCTAAGAAATTATTCTAAAACACAAAGTTTTTTGTTGTTGTTTTTTAAAGATTTTATTTATTTATTTATTTGACAGAAAAAGATTACAAAGAAGCAGACAGAGAGAGAGAGGAGGAAGCAGGCTCCCTGCTGTGAGCAGAGGGCCCGATGTGGGGCTTGATCCCAGGACCCTGGGACCATGACCGGAGCCAAAGGCAGAAGCTTAACACACTGAGCCACCCAGGTGCCCCAAAACACAGAATTTTGAGCATAAGAATATCCAAAATACCTTTCTTTCTTTCTTCTTTTTTTTTAATACCTTTCTATTTATACGTGTTTAAAAACTAGAAGTATCCGGGCGCCTGGGT